>NC_136636.1:22105183-22695183 GCF_949748355.1 Melanostigma gelatinosum | reverse complement strand
TGTAAACACATCCCTTCTCTCAGGTGTCTGCCCTAAAAACTGCAGTTATTAAACCGCTCCTAAAGAAGGCTAGTTTAGACTCCGCAACAATGAAAAATTATAGGCCAATATCAAACCTCCCATTTTTAAGTAAAATAATTGAAAAAGCGGTTTTCCAACAGCTGACCAACTTCTTGGCCATAAATAACTGCTTTGATGTTTTCCAGTCAGGCTTTCGACAGCACCACAGCACTGGAACTGCTCTTGTTAAGGTTTTCAACGACATCCACTTAAACATAGACAATGGAAGAAGTTCAGTCTTAGTGTTACTGGATCTCAGTGCTGCATTCGACGCGGTCGACCATGCCATACTCCTAGAAAGACTAAACATCTGGGTGGGACTCTCTGGCACAGCACTTAACTGGTTTGAATCCTACTTGAAGAACCGAGAATACTTTGTCTGTAGCTGATTACACATCAGAGCTGACTAAAATGACATGTGGTGTTCCCCAAGGTTCAATACTGGGGCCTCTTCTGTTCAACATCTACATGCTTCCACTAGCTCAGATTATGGAAAACAACAAAGTGTGTTATCATAATTATGCAGACGACACTCAAATCTACATAACTATGTTACCAGGGGACTATAATCCCATACAAGGGCTGGGTAACTGCATTGAACAAATCAACAACTGGATATGCCAGAATTTTCTTCAATTAAACAAAGATAAAACAGAAGTAATTGTTTTTGGTACCAATGACGAACAATTGAAAATCACCGCTCAGCTTCAATCACTGATGTTAAAACCCACAAACCAAGCCAGAAATCTAGGTGTAGTTATGGATTCAGACCTCAACCTGAACAGCCATATCAAGACAATTACAAAATCAGCCTACTATCACCTGAAGAATATATCAAGGATTAGAGGACTTATGTCTCAACAGGATTTGGAAAAACTTGTCCACGCATTTATCTTCAGCAGACTGGACTACTGTAACGGTGTGTTTACAGGTCTCTGTAAAAAGTCTGTCAGAAAGCTGCAGCTGATTCAGAACGCTGCAGCTCGAGTCCTCACTAAGACCAGGAGGGTGGATCACATCACCCCAGTTCTAATGTCTTTGCACTGGCTTCCTGTCCAACAAAGAATTTACTTTAAAATCCTGCTGTTGGTTTACAAAGCACTGAATGGTTTAGGGCCAAAATACATCTCTGACCTGCTGCTACCTTATGAACCATCCCGACCCCTCAGGTCGTCCGGGACCGGTCTACTTTCTGTTCCCAGAGTCAGAATAAACATGGAGAAGCAGCATTCAGTTTTTCTGCTCCACATATCTGGAACAAAGTCCCAGAAAGCTGCAGGTCTGCTGAGACCCTCAGCTCATTTAAATCAAAATTGAAGACTTTTCTGTTTGCTGCTGCCTTTAATTGAACCACGTTCAATTAATATATTCATAAATTTCTGCATTTTACTACTGCATTTTATTTCTTACACTGTTTTTTTATGTTTTAATGAATGTTCTTAATTGTTTTTAAATCTCCTTTTCTTTTGCCTTATGTTTTGATGCTTTTAATGGTTTTATGTGAAGCACTTTGAATTACCTTGTTGTTGAAATGTGCTATACAAATAAACTTGCCTTGCCTTAAGATACATATACCTAGTAATATGTGTATCGTGATGCTTACACCTCTGCAGACATCTCACAAGTGTTCAGTATTTATAATGATACCAAGATTATTTAAATAGACCTTGTAGTTGCAGCGATACACTATTCATTTTGTGCATGTCATGTTTAAGCAGGGGCCTGAGCCAAAGACCCGGGGTACTTAATTCATTCAAATATTCATCTGCATCACTTACAGACTCATTAAAATAACAGAATGATGTTCTATGGTTCTGGGTCGGATGTGATTTCCTGTGTGGTCCGTGGTGATTGAGGCAGATCCTTGGGTATCATCCACCTTGTTAAGCATCCAATGAAAAGGTAACAGAACCGTGGCATTGTTCAGTGTTTTTTTTGCACTCAAAAACCCGAGCTGACAGTAGGCCAAGTTATGAATTATTCAACCTGAAGTACAGAGGAAACCAATACAGATTGCTTTCTTGTTTACTGAGTGGCTTGCACTACCATGAGTGTCGATAACACAAGAATAGAGGCACTCAACTGTAGTATTGGAAACAATCCGGAAATTGAAAACTTGTCAAAGCTCTGCATACAGTTCACGGCTGCGGCTCAGGACGGAATATGGTTGAAAGAACAGGAGACAAACGACAGCTATGATGATTACTGTCTTTAGGTCTTTACCCATGGGTCATACACATAAAACAGTGAATTCTTACAGCTAGAATGACCCAAAACACATCAACTCAGAAGCAACAGAATATAAATGAAAAGTCACTATCATTTCCAAATCAAGTACCATACTCATCTCAAATAAAGCTTGGCTTCTCTTTCACTGTTAAGCAACGTGTTTCTTCTCCACTCCACTGTGTGTTTACATATTTATTGAAAGAGGTCAGAAATTAGATCCAATTAGGGGATCACAGGAGTTCAGGCGCATTGTAAATAAGTACTGCCACTTGACACAAAAACCCACAAAGGAAGCTTCACTGACTCCTTTATATACATCTTGACAAAAGTTGTGGTTCTTAAACTCTTGGCTTCAATTAAATAAAAAAGCAAATTTTGAAAGAGATGAGCGCATAAAGGTGATGAATGCATAAAGGGTTAGACCATGTGTCCTCCCTAAAAACCACTGAACTTGTCTATAATTATAAGGCTGTGCACTAAAACCTCTATTAGTATCACACCTTTGTCAAGATAATTGCAGTACTGAAGCCCAGAGTGTGTATCAAGAGGGTTTAAGGAGCATGCTGCTGTCTGCTGTCCCCATGCATAGAATCTCAACAAACACCGGCCACACTCATCTCAAAACACCACAGGAAGTGACCTGGAGCGCTGGCACCACACAATAAAACACCACGTGTATTCTTTTCTCCATTCACTCCAGTTTTCTTTCTTCCCACGGGGTAGGTGACAACAGCTCAGCTTGAATTCTATTTACTATTTACTTTCTCTGTCAGGATGAAGGGATGATGGGGTAATGACTCGTGTAAATGATGACTCGTGTAAATGATTGTTGACCCACCAGGAAGTGGCCGAGCTGTATGCTCCTCTTGTCAGCTGTTCCTGTGGGGAAAAAAGAAAAGACAATTTTTAGATGAACTATGAAAAGAAATTGGAATAGTTTTCGCTGAGAGGTGGGACAAGAAACAACAATGTACAGGTAGCCAAGCTTCAGCCGCAGCTGAATGCAGTAAATCTGACACACACATCCTGCAGCAGATGAAACCACCCACCGCCCCAGGAGTCTGTGTACACCGGATTTAACTGGCAGCTGCAAGGAACACACATCATGAATATCAATTATTGCTAAAGTGGAGCTGTGAAAATGAGCCGGGGTGCTTCTATTGTGCAGGCTAATGGAAACTCAGACAGGCCTTTAGCTGTAGGGTTAATGCCAGGACGAAGCCACCGTGACAATTCTGTCCTTTAGCGTGAATAATAAATTGAAAATGTGTGTGTGGGCCCACACAACATGCACCAAACATTGGATTTATCAAAAGTGGAAAAAAAAGCAAAGAAGGACAAGGGGAGAAATTATTTTTAAGAACATAACATTTATGCTGGAGGAGATTTGATTCTAAATTAGATATCGAACATTTTAAAAAGCATGCTACATTTAAATCCCACCTCAAACATAAATATACATATTTTACACTAGTATCTTCAGGTACATACGTACCCTCTTTATTGAATATAGATATCATAACAGCCATACTGTAATGTTTCTATTAGCATGCATCTTCTAGAGGCATAAATCCGACCTGAAGCAACAGGGTTGTATTTGCTATATTAGAGCTTTTAAAAAACAGTATTATCAGCATGTTTTAATCATTTTATGTAAGTCACTAAGAGGAACTTTTAGTTTGTGTTGATTTCGGTGCTCCCTGTGGAGTGTTTCAGTGCACCAATATCCCTTTAGAAAACCTCATATCTTAACATTTTACTCAAACTTAACTGATTACAAACTGATGATGTATGTTGATGGCAGTTACGTTGTTAAGGTGATTAACATGGTATATTTAGCAGCAGGGACTAACTACAGCTGTGGAGTCTGGTCTGGGTCTGTCCACTGCTGGAGGCCACTCTAGGAGTTTCTGGTGAACCTGATGTAGCATATTCCTCTGGAACATAGATCTCTTACCTGATGCGTCAGATGGTTTATTTTCAAAAAATACTTGGCAGGTGATTGGATGAAACCAACTGCCAAATCAGCTCCGCAGCTGAAAATAGTCCCCAATAAATACAAACTACTTCCATGTGAGTTGTTTGCTAAAAACTGTTGTGCACAGCTATTTTGAGAAATGACTTTGTCCTTTTAAAAATAATGCCAGCTATACATATTACCTGTTTTTCAAGATTTATGTTTTCAGGAAGAATCAATGTGCTCGGAGCTGAGCCCCACAGAGAGAGTGGGGAAGTACTGAGGGATGAACTAAGACACTGTGGGTTTTGGTCTTTCTATTCTATATGTTTTGCAAACACAGAGTACAGAACAACATCAGCTTTCTCCTTTAAAACAAGAAACTGGACAGAAGTTGTTTTTTCTTTCCTTTTTTCCCCATATATACATTTTACAACTTTGCCATTAAAGCATCTTTCATTCCAGCATTTACTGTTGGCAAAGAGTTTGAACGTGTTAGGTGGTGACAAGCTGCATCATCACCTAAACCCACACAGGTAATGAAAAAAGCTCTGGGGACACGGTGTACTGAATGGTCTGGCTTCCACATTGATTGTCCTGGATGTTTTTTTCCAGACAACAACCCTGCAACGAAAACTGTGATGTTTTCTGGCCTTTTGAATCAATGTGAGTAAATCCTGACAAAACAGTGTGACAATCATCGTGAATAATTCTTAATAACAAACCAAGGTTTACATTCGAACCAATGAGCCCATGTTTTACTTCCAGCACAGGATTAAATTCCACGATACATCTCAAGGTTAACATGAATTCACATTCCATTAAATGACGAACGGGTGCTCCTTAGACAATAGAGTCTCACTCACTAGGCCTAATTTCCTCAGCAGAGCCATTACTGTTATCTCCACCATCAATGAGATATCTTGTGGGCGCACTAATCCTCATTAACAGTAGGTGGTGGACCTAATCAGCCAGTCCGGTTATCTTCATTTACGCATTCAGCTCAGGAGAAAACGGAGAAAAGTTGTTCACACCTGTCAGCTCCATATTAACTCTGGTATCAGGCAGCTTGCAGAAGACAAACCTACACCCTGCGTTGTGGCTGCAGCGAGGGTGGACCGATCAATACAAACAAAAATATTCTGCTTTTCAACCGACTCCTTTGCATACATCAGGTGCACAGAACTTGTTTGCATAAGCAGCTCAACTCCGCCGGGTTTTAAAGTATTGGATTTCACACTCTGCTCTAACTTCGAAATAAATGACAACGTTTCACGATCAATACATTGGCGGCATCGAAAAAAGAGCATCATGTGTGCAGCATGTGGGGAATAAACAAGGCTACACGGTCTGTAATCGTTCGGGTGGTTGGGAATTGATCCAGTGCCATATATTGAGGCTAAGACAGCAAGACTCAAATTCACTCTCCTCTTGGTTGCCTCTCTCGTCCTGACGATACAAATAAGCCTCCTGCCAACTATGACTGAACAGGGTCAATAGTATACTGTATGTTGTTTACAAAGTTGACACACAAAACACAAATAAAAGCTCAGCCGTAGACTTCTCAACAACATCACCACCTACGCCGAAGCATAAAAGCTCTTAGAAAGCAGTGCTCACACAGTCAGACTTAGCAGCAAGCTGCTGTCATCCCTCCCACATAAACATCTCCACAGATGGAAGGGGTACGGAGGATGGGGATCAGGAGAGCATCCCAAACATCTGACACAGTATGTGTGCATCTGTCTCTTTGACACAAGTAAACCATGAGCTTTTTGATTTGACACCTCGGAGAACAAAATGAACAATGATGGAGAACAAAATGAACAATGATGGATAACACTGAAAAACTCAAGATGTGCTGCGGTTTAGACACTGACATGCTTATTTATACTAAACAAAACACATATCAAATTATGTTTACAATACATTTTTGATGGTACGCCTTGTCTGACGTCCCCTGAGGATTGACACATAGCAACAACAATGGAAATAGAAACACGCTGAAGCTGTGACTGGCAAAGGCAGATGTCCCCCGAGAGCTGTAGGCATGGAACACATTTGGAGGATGTGAAGGAGAAACAATGAGTAAACAAAATCTTCACAATTAAGAGCTCATTGTCGCTGAATGGAGAACCTGAGGGACATGTTTAGTGGACCACTGACAGTGCTCTTCTATTTCAGTGAAAAGGGTCGTATTGGGTTATAAATATATATAATTGTAAGTTCCTTTTTCTCAAGATGACATTTTAAACCACCTTAAAAACGGAACTGCCAAAAATCACTAAAGCCTGAGTCCAGCAGGGCAAGCAACACGAGCAGTCACATGATACGGTTGTAATCAAACCCCCAATTTATCAGTTACGTTTGTGATTAAAATGCCATGATAATTGAGACAATTATTGTTTTTAATAAAGCATGACCATGTTCATTCCCTAAACGTAAGCATAACCATGGTGCTATAATCATGATGAAGACAAAATAGCAAAATGCTAATCCTGACCCAAAATATGAAATAACCCTAAATCAGAATCATTTATTATCATTTATTGCCATTGTATGTTGAACATACAAGGAATTTGACATGACGGGAGGTGCGCAACATATAACAACAATCAACAACAATCGACAATGCAAAGTACAAACAATTTTACAGAAATTTACAGAAAATATAAGAGAAAGTAAAATATACAATAAAGTGGAATATAAGATGAAGTGAAATATAAAAATGAAGTGAAGTAGAGTGCACAAACTGACAGATAACAGGACTATAAACCAGTGAGATGTAAGTGTAGTGTGAAAGTGTCGAGCGTAATAGAAGGGATGTGCGGGGGAGTGACTGGTGGGAATTTGTCCTGGGGATGACGGAGTCAGTGGGGGTCCCGGGCTCTGTTAATGAGCCCGACTGCCGACGGGAAGAAACTGTTCATGTGTCGTGAGGTCTTGGTCCTGATGGACCTCAGCCTCCTGCCAGATGGAAGGGGCACAAACAGTTTATGTCCAGGGTGGGAGGGGTCAGCTACAATCCTTCTTGCTCGCTTCAGGGTTCTTAAAGTGAACAAGTCCTGGAGGGACGGCAGATTGCAGCCAATCACCCTCTCAGCAGAGCGAATGATGCGCTGCAGTCTGCCCTTGTCCTTGGCTGTGGCTGCACCAGACCGTGATGGAGGAGCAGAGGATGGACTCAATAATGGCTGTGTAGAAATGCACCAGCATTGTCTTTGGCAGAATTCAACCAGGACTAAATCTAACCAAATGATTAACCAGGACTAAATCTAACCAAATCATATTTGTGTTGTCAAATCATACAACAAATAAATATATATATATATATATATATATATCTCAACAGTGATTCACAGACAAATGATGCCTTTCCGTGTCGTTCTAGAGGGAATGTATTTTGACATTTTAATTGGAGTACTTGTTGGGAATATTGGTCCAAACTACGAAAGTAAGACATCGGTTGAGCTGTAGTTTGACTTTAAAGGTGAGTTTGTGAAAGGTTAAGGAAGCGTGTATACAAGGGAGGTATGAAAGTGGGAAGCATTTTAATAGATTTGTACTAATCTGTTTAAATCCAAAACGAACAATGTATAGCAGTCCGAGCATGGTATAGGAAGCATTTTGGATTCAACATCACAACTGTAAAAATTGTGGATAAGGGAGCAGAGGCACTGTGAAGGACTGTAACAGTATCAATGCAATAGGTTGGAGTTCGGCTACATGGCCTGTATTTCAATCGATTGAAACTAAATACATGTTTTCACTCCCTGCTTGTCAAATACTGATGCCTGGTCAGGGGCCCTCTCTCTAGGTATTCCTCCAGGCCAGGGGTCGGCAACCTGCGGCTCCCTGAGGTCCCCAACTGGCGCACCGGATCCGGACCCAGGAACTAATAACCGATAGATATTTCGGAATTATATATATTGGGCACATAGTTTAAACTTTAACCGGCGCCTCTTATTCAGCCGTTACGGCACTTGTTCGGCGGTGCAGGAAACACACCGATCAATGCATTGCAAATCACATCACGTGATGCAGCTCAGCCAATCAAACATGAGTATTCTGACAAGTTTCCCGACTCGAGCGATGTTTACACACACGTGACACACGGGGCCGAGACGAGGAAATAGAAAGAAGAGCAGTGAAATTGCGCTATTCGAAGAAGTTATCTCACATGACTCCAAAAAGAGAACCGTGTTCAGACAGAATATAATTCATAAGCAAGAATCAACAGAATCTTATATGTTAATTATTCCCACAGGCAGTTAAATCCTCTACCTCTGTCAAGCGCTTTTCCCTGCAGGTGGCTAATCATGATTTTCAGACCCCCGCCCCTCTGTAAACCATCAATGGATAAATCCAACAAAAGAAAAGTCACGGAGGAAAATAGAGAGTTTAACTCTGCGTGGACGTCTTCATTTGCTTTCACTGCCAACGATGCTGACTTACCTGTATGCTTCCAGAACAAGCACACAGCATGTGCTGAAAAGTGTCACGCTGGAGATTAGCAACAAAGAGCGAATTATCAGCTGTTGCAGCAAACTCCCCTCTTCATAAGAGTTTGATATTGTTATAACAGGTCAAATTGCAAACAAATTTCAAGAATTGTCTTTATTCTTGTTCTATATTTTCATAAATACAACAAACATATATATATAACATATATAATGTAACTATATATACAACTTTATAAGCTGTGATATCAAATAGCTTTTGCGACTCCAGACAAATTTTATTTGGTGGAAAATAGAGCAAAATGGCTCTTTGGATAGTAAAGGTTGCAAACCCCTGCTCTAGGCTCAGTGTTGGATGTGTCAGGGACGCGTGTCAGTTTTATGCTTCGGACAAGATCATGGTTTGGGTTCAAATAAGTGTGTTTCTTATGTAAAATACCTACATTTGTACGGAAGTTACAATACAACTGTGGTACAATAATTTAACATTGACTTGGTGACATTCACACGGGACACAAACAGCGGTCTCTATGGTGAACGTCCTGCGTTCACTTGACCCATCCAACCTCAAATCCATCCCACCCTCAGCAGACTACCGCACACTTGATGCTATGTCAGTTGCTCTGACCGTCTAGTTATGATGCGGCTCGGTCTACATTGAAGGTCTGAACTGAGAGGTCCGGGTATAATCACTTGCAGTTTTGACACCACATCAGAATCCACTTTCCGCTACCTCGTGACTGAAGAGGCCTTTCCCATCAATGGGATTCATAAAGTATATATATGTGTGATTGTCATGTTTTTTGAGTCAAATGACAGGCTTGCTGCAGGAATCAATCACAGCCAACACCAGCCCTGAGGCTGTAACAAACAGGGATGTTGATAGACTATCATGAGTCCGGAGAAATAGGACATAACATGTCCCGGTGAAGCTCCTGATGTAAATGCTGTCCCTTGCAATCATGAAAGTGTACCTGCGGCGGCGGGGCCGCAGTGCAGACCATCAGTGCACCATTTCCTCATTGTAATTGTGTTTTCCTCCTCTCTTGGCTGTGGGGAGCGGCAACGCAATGTTGCTTATCTCGCTGACATTTCACAGCAGCATGCTCTCTGCATGGCCGTGTGTGAGCAGTGAAGAAGTGCATGTGTGGGGAGAGTGGAAGTGGGGTTGCAGGTGAGGTGCGACTTTTTTTTCCCCAAAAGAATAACCACAGTTAGTGATTTCTGAGTGCTCTACAAAATACATGTTCATAATACTATTGCAAGCCAGCGGGTGCATTGATAAACACATGACAATTTAAACATCCCTGTTGGCTCGTGTGTGCTGAATGGTAATATGATTGCCTGCCATCCTATCTGTGGCTGCAACAACGTTGTGAAAGTAGAAAATCCTGTGATCATTAGCACATTTGCTTATTGTCTTTCACCGGCAAGTCTTTCACAAAAATGTAAGGCATTGTGTCGATGAATTGTCGCTGTTCAATTATTATCAAACGAACAAACTTAATCTTCACATCACCTCCGTGATGCATCGCCCGCTGCGTCAAGAGAAATCTCTATTTCTGCGGCAGAGAAACAGAAGCGGGAGAGAAGCTGAGAAGTAAAAAAATGTTTTTGGGGATGCAGCGAGACGAAGGCCAACCGGTCATCATCTTCATGGGGTCTGACTCGTGTCTCTTCCGGGGTTGTAAGCGATTGCACTGAGGTCCAGGCTCTCCCGACCTCACATCTCTGTTACGTCACCATAACCACTGCGTCGCTAGACTTTCTGGCCCTGGCCTTGGTGTGGCATCCATTCTGTCATTTTGTTTTATTACATCAGACAGGCTGATGTTTACATGAACAGAGGGCTTAGATTTACGCCACTGGCTTCTTTTCAACACTGTCCATGAATCACTGCACTAAAGAGAGAGAGAGAGCTTCCACCAGCAGATGCACCCTCCATAAAATATCTCTCTCAAGTCCATTGTGCCGCCGAGATCTTTTCTTACCACAGAAATAAAAGCCTGGTGACATAATTTCACTTTTTCACAGTCGTTGCCTTTGTCTCGTGGATACACGAGTTTTCTTGAAACACAGAAAATGTTAACTTTAAACTAACGTCAACCTCATTGCACACTTTTTGGGTGTCTGAGTGGCGATTGTCAAACTAACTTCAGCCTGGTGCTTTACCTGCAGTGCACACATCAGCGCCTCAGTGTGATTGATTTGTTTGTTTCTTATTTTCCCCGACTCGTAATGCCCGAACTCTGATTACAGCAAAGTTAACTTACGGTGTGATCAATCACCTGCTATACTGGATCAGACAGATCCTGACAACGTCTCATGTTGTTTCTTTTACCAGGCGACGGCTAAAACAATCGCCTCACTGAAGGCCTTTGCAGTGGGTTTGGTGCCACTACTTGTTTTACCTCATACTATGACCCTATGTACCCCTCTAGTGCCAGTTGTGGACGTGTCAGGGATGGCGGGTTACTTTCCACTCATTACTTGCATCGTGTCTTTTGACAATAAAATACTGTGTTCACAAGAAACGTATAGTTTCCACTCATTACATGCAGTCTCGTTTTTGTAAATAAACTTACAACTTAAGTTTTGAGGCTTACTTGTGCAATAAAATTACTTGGTTAAAAGCCCCCCCCCCCGCACTACAATATTGTGGTTTGTGTTGAAATAAGTACGTTTGTTCCATAAAATCGACATTTGTTAACCGGGGGTCGTAAAGTCCGGAGGATATGTATCAAACTGCGGTAAAATAAGTCAACACTTTCAAAGAAGACTCCATCAGCCGTCTCCCGGGTCAATGTCCTGTATTTGTTTGACCCAGCCAGCCTTCCATTCCACCTGCCCTCAGCAGACTTTCTTCATCGATAAAAAAACTTCACTTGCTCTGAGCGTCAAATAATGACGCAGATGGGTTTACATTGGAGTTAGTAAAAAGCCCGGTGTGTCCAATACGGACGCTAAAGGACGGGCACTGACCAAGCTGCGGTATTTGAGAACAGGTTGTGGGAAACAAATGAAAAATTACTCATCCCCAAAAGTCCAAACTGCCTTGTGTCGCCTGTGAACACAGTTTTCTCTTGAGAAGAGCTGGCCACGCTACAAATGTCTTTGGTCATCTTCAGAATTCAGTGATTTCTTTTACATCAAAAGCACTTCCTCAAGGCACATGTGAAATGTATGAGCTGTTGATTGTAAGTGTCCCTTTTGTCATCAGCTTTGAGAGGTTGGCTTCATAATAGCAGCACCCGACATGCTGCCCACATATCCTTCTCAGTTTTTCTTTCCTTGCCATAAATTCTGTTAGGGCGGCATTTACATTTGAGCTGCTTGCAATAAAAAAACTAAAAAAAGTATAAATTAATAACGTATTAATGAAAGAGTATGGTGACACTTGTGCCTGCGTGTAAGAGGCTCAGCATCCCTCCTAGGACTTTCCGTCTTTTTGCTTTTCTTTTGGCATGTGTGTGTGCAGTCGGAGGTGTCATAGCACTACTTAATTACAGAGGTGACAGATCCAACGTCCTCATGCTGCATGAGTAATGGAAAGGATTGTGCAGCCAGCACTGCCCATCAGAGCCAGAGCTCCTGATGACTCTTATCAGTAAACTCATTCCTGCCTCCTGACCTTTCAACAGTTCCAGAGTCGCCCATTATCCTCTTTCCCCTTCACAAGACACACAGTAAGCAGAACAGGTGATGTCCACAGAAGCTGCAAAGAACTTTAGAGATGTTGCCCACTCAATAAATACTGTACAGCTCTCAGCAGGAGTGGATCCATCTAGTAATAGATCAGGAGTGTCTTTCAGCTCATCGTCTTTTGGTTTTATGACCACTGACCACTGATCTGGTTCAATCTCATCAGTCTGACCACTCATCAGCATCTTTGCCAGCAGCACAAGCAACTATTCAGCAAAATAGCTCTGATAAACTCACTATAGCACCAGACAGCAGACAAAGACAGTTGGAGACCAGCCGGTGAACACAGCGGAGCAGTTAGCAGGTAAAGAGGTCGTTATTTCCCTCAGTCTCTGGAGACGAGGCCAGAGCTAAAAGGAGAGTATATGTTGAACTTACGTTGGCCAGGTGGCCCCAAAGGAGAGCTAAAGTTTCTCTGTGCCCGCTGTGCAACTGATTGCTGACATGATCACCACAGCAACTTTATATGACATTACTATGTGTTTACAGCTTATTGTGTTGCCCCAAAGTGGCCAAAGAAATGGATTTAAGAAGATTGTTAGAAAAGCAACAATCTCGTCCTAACTCGTCACATTTTGCCGCTTGGCCCCCGCAGCCTCTTGTGTGGTTCACGTTGTGAGGCCGTCGGGTTGAGGTACTTTTGTGGGATTCATAACCACTGCTGTATACTGTGTACACCTCAGAACTGCTCCTCTACGCACCACTGGGTTGACTGGTCATTTTGAATGAGAATGGTATGTAGTACATGTTTATCTGTACAGCCAAAAATCACAAGCAACGTCTCAATGATTTAATCTGAGACAAATCTGCAGCCCCCAAAATGACCATGGATGTCACCATATGACAGGTATATGACAAGCATACGACAAGCTCCATAAAAGGATGAATTTATTGCACTGAGTAGCTACAGTTAATGTACCTCAAAAATAGTCAGATCTGTGTCTATTTAAATAATGCTGCATAGAAAGATACACATCCAAAAGGGAATGGAGTATTGTTGGACAGGGGCTGGAATACATTTGTCAATTTGAAGAGCTTGCAGACAGACTTACAACTTATATAATTAACAACGTCTTCAGGTAAAGGCTTAAGCCAGTGACCGTTGATTTCACACTTTTGGCTGTTTCTCTGGTTATTATGCTCTCTGTACGCCAGTTTCTGTACATTTTGTGTGGATGAACTCCACTACTTTATCATTTTTAAAGTTTGAGTGAGTCTCTCCACACAATCTGTTTACCTGCATTCAACCAGAGCCTTTTCGTACATGATTGGTCTGCAGTGCAGAGGGTTCATCAGTCAGATATATCCTATTGACATTATTACCGTCCATCCGTAGCAATTGTTATCAACAAATATTACATAAATTATCAATGTTGTGATTAGGTTTGAATATGATGGAATCATAACGACATCAAGTATACCACCAATGTAATATCTTAAGAATGGAGGTAACTTGTTAAGTTTTTTCTGTAGCGCAATGGACAACTTGACATCGATGCAAGTTAACTTCACTCATTCTTAACAACAAGCACATGCATGATATCTACCGGATTGTATTCATGGAGGAACAAATGCATGATTACGCTTGACACAATCACATCCTGTGTAATACTATGTAGACCACAAATACTATGATAATATATCAAAAAAGGAATCGCAATATAAAATATATTTGCAATATTGATGAGCAGGATCACAATTATAAATTGTTCAGCCCTTTAGAAAGAGTAATTTGCATATATTAGTTGGTACTACAGCACTGATAAAAACACATCAAAGATTGCATTGTATTATGTAGATCAAGCAAGACCAGTCTTTGTATAAACTTCTTACCGTTTTGTATGTGAAAAATATTTTGCAAGTGAAATGAAGTGTGGTGGCGTGTTTGGGCTCAGCTGCACAGGGACAGCGTGGGGGAGTGGTTCAGGGAACGGTCCCGGGCAGAGGCTTAATTAGAACGCTGGCGTCATTGTGCTCCGAGGACCCACCGTGGTAGCAAGAGTTTGTTACATCAACTTAATATTATTGTGTAGGTCAAGCAAAACTAGTCACTCGCAATGTTTTTTGCAATATTGCTGAAAGTGCGAGAAGATATTTGTTGATTTTTAACATTATGAATGCCACGTATGCAAACTTCTTTGTGTTTTGATCTCAAATGTAGATTAGCTTCAAACTAGATACTTTCAGGTCAAGATGCAAACATTTTTATTGTTAATTAATACCTCAGATTTAACAATTCTACATTTACACACCCTAACGCGGCGCGAATGATGCGAATAATGTAACAGTAATGAAATCAAGAGCAAAGCAGTAGCTTCCATGAGGTCAATGGCTCAAACTGCACAATCGTTGTCTCCAGCGTTACATTGTTCCCACTCACGGCTCAGCTATTAAGATAATGAATTGCTGCTGCTCATGTTTCACAGATGCCCAGTGCTGCTCCTCTAAACCTCTCCACAAACTGCCAATTTGAAATCTGGCCCGTTGCCTCTCTCAGGAGGAGCCGATTAATCGGCTGAAACCTCATATCCAGTCATGTTCCGGTTGAGAGTATGTGTAGAAGGATGGATTTGTTGAACTCCCAGAAAGATGTGAAAATGCGAGAAGGTGCTCACCTCGCCTTATCAAGGAAAACAAGAATGTAATAAAAGTGGAGGAGTTTTTGATAACAATGCTCCGTCTCTGCCGGGGTGCTGATACCTGACGGATAATGGATTCCTTGTTGCTGTGAACCACAAAAGCTATCAAAGAACAAATCCGTGGAACAAAGAAAAACAAACGGCGTCCTTCTGAAAACGACCGGACCGGTCTTTGGTAGAGTGCAAAGTTGGCCGCGAGACATTCATTACATATGCAGATGAAAACAGCCTTACTATTATAGGAAGAGGGCAATGATCGCCCTGGTCTCGTGCTTTTATCTGGCAATAAAGCAGTTTCATGAAATGGGATCTCTGGCAGAGCCACAGAATACGAAACCAGTTTCCCGTTCATAATGGCCCAGAGAGCCTCTGTTCATCAGATTCATAACACCGCCAACAGACTGCGAGCAAAGAGCTGCATTACAGTGTTTCACTGACAGAGCAGCAGTTCAACACAGACATAAAAATAGGAAATTATAGAAGACAAATCTGTGACGAATATGTAGTTTAATGACTGTAGTGTTTAGTTTTTTTTAAGATCAAATATTAAGGAGTGAGGTGGTATGTCTCTCCCTAACCTTAGAGAGTATTTCCATTCCGCCCAATTAAAAATAATAGTTCTTTGGTGTGATAATGGTTACGAGGCTAAGTGGAAGGAGATGGAAAATGAATGCAAAGGTATTCCAGTACAAGCAATGATCGCAGACCACAAATTAATGTTAACTTATCGCACCCATCTGAACCCCATTGTCTCATTCACCCTGCAAACTAAATTTGTGGACCCAGTTAAGAAAACTTAGATGGCTTGCATGACACAGAATTTACACCAAATAGTATAGATTCTAGATTCAGGTACTGGACCAAACAAGGTATTACTGCTTTCTGTACAATAATGGAGAAAAACACAAGCAAACAGCTTCCAGATATTGAAGGAAAAATACAATTTAGAAAATTATGATTTCTTCAGATATTTACAGTTACGGCAGTACTTTTCAAGAGAAATGAAGAGACATGAGGTAAATATGGAACCGAATGAAATAATAAAATGAATAGTACGGGCATACATTGGCAGCTCCAAATCAGTCATTTCAAAACTTTACCAGGGAATCACAAAGGGCAGAGGAACTACCACAACATATATCAAGGAGAGATGGGAGAAAGAACTAGAAGATCAAATATCCAGTCAGCAATGGGAGAATATGTGTGAAACCGTGTTCACTACTTCCTGTTCAATGTATTGGCGTGAATTTAGCTGGAAGAACCTTGTTCGTTTCTTTATTACCCCTAAAATGAAGACATACTTAGTCTCAATGAACCGTACATGCTGGAGAAATTGTGGGGAGGGTTGTGCAAACCACCACCATATCTTCTGGTGCTGCTCCAAGATACAAACATTCTGGCAAAACGCTCGGACAATTATGCAGCATATTCTTGGGCAGCAGATCTTATTCACATGCAAGTCACTTTATTTGGGTCATCTACCAGAAGGAATAACAGGAAACGACAGATACCTCCTGAAAATATTAACGGTAGCAGCAAAAAAAGCAATTACTCGTAAGTGGCTACAAACCGACCCACCTTCAGTCGAAAATTGGATTGAAATCATGAAAGAAATTCACGATATGGAAAGACTTTCCTACTGAGATTAAGGAATGACAAGTCGTTTTTAAGAATGACTTAAGATCTTCCTCTAAAATCCTCCTTTATCAACACATTTCATGGAAAGTTTTATTTTTCAGACTTAGTTACAACGCTGCGGGTCTTGCTCTCTCTCTCTCTCACACACACATCAAACTTACTTTAAAATCAACACTTACACATAAAAGTTGACTAGATTATGATCCATAAATGTGGTCAACACACATCTCTCACTCGTTTCCTCGGTTTCGTTGTCTGTTCTCACTCGTAGGTCTGCTGGTGGCTGAAGTCTCTGTCCTACTGGAGAGCAATTCAGGCTTTTGTTCCTTTACATTTTATCTGCGGACTTCACAATAGTTGTGCAGAACAAAATAAGCATTAATAAGAAAAGGAAAGTCCTCCGTTTTGTGTCCGTCCTCCTCAAAGCCGTTAACCGTGACTTCAGACGTCTGCTCCGTAGGGCTGATAACGCCGCTCGCTAATTGCTCCAATAGCAGCTGCTTCCTCCGCAGAAATGCAGAATTTAACTGGACAACAGCTGCTAGCAAAGACAACAAGGTCAGCAACGCCTGTAATCAGTCGTCCATGTTGAATTAACCTGGTAGTTGATCGGTAATCAATGTTGCAGTTTGTGAGGAAAGGGTCACGCGATAGGGCCGTGACGAATCAGGTCAAACGTTTGCAGGAGCTTTACGAAGGGAGCTGGACAGGTTTTCCTTTCTCTCAATTGTCTCTTATCTTTGGCTCATAAGCGGCTGAACATACAAAAACATTCCCTTTCATCTTTTCATCCTTTGTGAAAATCAATGTCAGCCGACAGAATGAGTCAAACCGAGATTTGTTTGATTCAATGCAGCATGAGTCAACTTGTGTATGTGCGTGTGTGTGTGCGCGTGCGCGCGTGCGTGCGTGCGTGCGTGTGTGTGTGCGTGCGTGTCTGTTTATACCGTCACTGCATTAACTTACAAGACAGATAACCGAAAGATATCTGGTGAAAGGGTAAAATGCTCAGTTTGACTCAGGGAGAGATTTCAGGCTGTCATATTCTGACAATCAGCGCGAGCATATGTTATCAAATACCACCATCCTGACAGATGACATGATGATACTCTATGATATGGATTTATTCAGTTGCAAATCAAATAGTTATAATCAGTAATTCATCAATGCATTGGATAAATTAGCATGCCAAGAGCCTGAAGAAAATATGAACTGTACTGTGCAGTCTGGATTACAGTAATGGTTGTTATTTACTCAGGTTTGTGTGTGTGTGTGTGTGTGTGAGTGAGTGAGTGAGTGAGTGAGTGAGTGAGTGAGTGAGTGAGTGAGAGAGAGAAATATTGGCTGTATGTAAACGTCTTCATGGATGTTCCAGATACACCCAGAAAAGATGATGCATATGAAGTTGAAGAAAAATGTAAAGAGGAAACAAACACATGAGCACTTGTTTTGGATGTACATTGCTGCAGATGAAGAATAACTGCTTGATTTGGTGCAAAGACATTAAAATTCTCCGACAGACTCTTTCATGTCTTCCAGTCCTGTTGTAGGTTTACTCTGCCATCTAAAGAATATTCAGAAAGATGAAGACAAAAGGTAACAAAAAACTTGGTGTCTCTCGTTTAATAATGCAGGAAGCCCTCAAGCAGCAGGCTCCTCTGCCCTGATTCATCAAAATCAGACCAGTGGCGCATCAATTGAGTCTTCAATTTGTTTTGTTTTTTTGCATCCTTCACCAGCCAATTATTTAAATGCCAGAGCATGAAGATGTTTTTCTACAGCTTTCAAAGACAAAACCCATATACAGCAACGTCCTTGAATGTTTCAACTCTTACAGAAGAGCAAATGTTCATGTAACACTGAGTTATTTGTATTTTGCTCTTGATATACAGTACTCTGATTATATTGACATGTATCCTAAAACAGCAAAGTGTCCTTTTGTGATTTTATGGAATTTATTGCTCAGAGTTGGTGGCATTTCCTGTGTATACAATAAAGGAAAGGGTGTAAGCAGTTCTTGGGTGTGAGTCATTTAAAGATGTTTGACCTGAGGCATCAGTTTACAGTACAGATGTGCATGAAGAGGCCCGCAAGGTGAAAGTTATCAATAATGAAAGAGGAAATGTCAACTGAAAGCTTTCAGGATGACTGGAAACACAAGCCACTTAAATTGCAGACGTCTCTGTCAATAGAGGGGCAAAGGTGAAGCTGCTGCAACCATAACTGAACCAACAGCGAGGCTTCACAGCAGCAGGATGGATTCGAGCTTTTAACCATTATTTTTCAAAAATGAATCCATTTGCTTTCGCAGCGGAGAAAAAAATAAGCGTTTGCTTTGAATTTGTGAATATAATTGTTGTTTTGTGTACTCGGTAAGTGCAACATAATGAGTGAAAATGGATGATTTGCTTCTGTGGTAATTGATCTGAGTGCAGTGGTTAGTTTCATTCATGTGTTTTAGGCTGCAGGAGCAGCTGGGCAGATATATGACATTTGCTGATTTAAATGTTGAAATGCTATATAACCTTTTGGCTATGAGTTTTGTAGAAATTGATTGTCCAACATTAGACTCTTGTCCGTCTATATCGTGTGGCCAGATTCTTTTATGCATTTTTTTATTACACCAAACAATAAGTGTTGATTAAAAGATCATCAACAAACTGATTCTTATCCCCCTTAAATGACATTTTTGAACAAATGAATTGTCCAAACGTTTCCAACAATGCCCCTCTAAACCTCTGCTGACAGCATTGCTCCCTGTGTGAACACAGTTTGATGTTGACGGCATCATCGTGACCATCACGACAGATAGAACAGATAAAGTAATTATTGTAGGTGACTTTAATATTCATGTGGATGTCGAGAACAATAGCCTCAGTACTGCATTCATTTCATTATTCGATTGGTTTCTGTCAGAATGTACAGAAACCCACTCACTGTTTTAACCACACTCTCGACCTGGTTCTGACTGATGGCATCAGTCTATCCACAGAACCCTCTTCTGTCGGACCATTATCTGATAACCTTTGAATTCTTACTAACGGAGTGTACACCGTTAAGCAGGAGGTACTACACTAGATGTCTATCTGATGGTGCCGTAGCTCAATTTAAAGAAGCGATTCCGTCTGTATTTAACTCAATACCATGCTTCGATGTGACAGAGGACTCCTGTGCTGGCTTTAGTCCGACCCAGATTGATCATCTTGTCGACAGTGCTACAAGCTCACTGAGAAGGACACTCGACTCTATTGCTCCTTTAAAAACAAGTTGGTAAAACAAAGGAGGTTCGCTCCATGGTATAACCCTGAAACCCGCAAATTAAAGCAAACATCGCGAAAACTTGAAAGAACATGGCGTTCCACTAACTTGGAAGAATCTCGGTTACTCTGGCGAGATAGTCTTAAGACATATAAGAAGGCCCTCCGCAACGCCAGAGCAGCTTATGACTCATTGTTAATAGAGAAAAATAAGAACAAGCCCAGGTTCCTCTTCAGCACTGTAGCCAGGCTGACAGAGAGTCACAGCTCTGTTGTGCCGAGTATCCCTATAGACCTCAGTAGCAATGACTTCATGAACTTCTTTAATGATAAGATTATAATTATTCGAGAGAACATTAATAATCTCCTGCCCTCGACCGATCTTTCCACAAATAGAGTAACCTTAGAAACAGCTGTAAACCCTGATGTATGTTTAGATGGCTTTAGTCTCATCTCTACCTGTCATGATGTCATGCGTCTCTCCTGAAGAGTCCAATACTTTTGAATAATCAAATCAAGGCCCATCACATTCACTCACTCGAACACATTCACACAGGAGCCGCCAAGCACTACTACCGCTTTGCACCAGCTGGTCAATGCCTCGCTCAGTGAAACGCAACTTGCTTTGCCCGGGGGTCACTTTTCCAAAATGACACAGGAGGCCAGGGGCCAGTTAACACACAAAACAGATATTTGGGGCTTGGACCGGACCTCTGTTGTGGTCCGAGGGATCCTCCCCTGGCACTTTTGTTTTTTTATGTACAATCTCTATTGGTCTGTTTTGATGTTTTTTTGCATGCACTCTTGCACATTACTCACGTTTAATTAAGAAATCCCATTGTGAATCGTTTTGTTTTCATTATGAATTAGAAAATGCAATTGTCTAGTTCACAGTTCCCTATACTAAGATTTTTCCACAGTCACGATTCAAACCACAAGCCTTCAAAACAAAAGCTCATTTCTGCAACCAGCATGAATACAGTGATAACTGACATGGAAAACAACAAATAAAAAAGCAAATAAAGGAAGAAGGGTAATATTCTCCTCCTACGCGCCTCAGCAATAACCTGAGTTGTCCTGAGTTTCAAACTCACTGCTGTTGTAGAAAACAATATCGACTGGAATAAAATACAGCCAATAAAAAATGGGGGGACTGAGTGGTGGTTTAATCCGGATTGCTTCTGCATGTTAAATAATTTACAATTGAATGCATTTTCACATATATAATATATTATTTGTGGATAACTAATTGAAAATGGGAATGCTGCATTTAGCTAAAGGCTGAATTCAGTACACATCAAAGGTTTAATAAGGTTGCTGCCGTAAATGCGGGCAAGTCATCCTATAGCCGAAGTCATTACAAGATAGATACCTTGCAATTTAGGATAGTTTCCCGTTTCTAACTGCCCCCTCCTTTGTCAAGCGCGCATGCTCAGCCACAGCACGCGTGAGATGTGTTGATGAGATGTTGCAAGCACTGTGTGAGTCCAGTTGTTAATTGGGTTTGGACCACGCGGATCAACACGGGATTACACTCACGAAGCATTAATCAAGCCGAAATGATTGCTTTGGAAAGTTCGTTTTCTCTTACCTTTTCTTTTGGAGAATTGGGAGAAGTGTCCTGTATGCACGCGCTTCCTCGCTGCTGCTAAAATGATGATGATGATATTCGCGTAGGTGGAATCGCGTTTTGTTGTTGTTGTTGTTTTTAAAAAAAAGTGAACTGTCCCTGTTCAGCAGCCTGCTGGAGGCAGCAGAGGAGAGCTGAGTTCAGCCGGATCCTCGGCACGCATCAGCCCGCATCTGAGGCTCGAGTCTCTCGTTTCCCTTCTTTTAAATATGGCTCTGTCATGTGACCAGCGTCCAATGCGCTCCCTACAACTCCTCCGCACCAACACACCAAATAATGCTGCAGATACTATGCAGCTTTTAATAGCTGGGGGGGGGGGGGGGGGGCATACGTTCTACATGTCTTTGCTGAAATTTGAAATGTGCTACTGTGAATGCAAGCACACGGATGTTTGGTTTAATTGTGATATGTTTAAAGATGTGCTTATTTTCACACTTTTTACACTCACTGTGGTAAAATAAAAAATAAAAAAAACTGCTAACTGAGTGTTAACTGATGAACAGAAAGAAACACAGAAAACCGAACATGTCCTTCATTCAGGGAGACGTGTTGGTATTTCTCTCACACTGCCTGCCTTCCACAGCCCACACAGATCCAGCCGGGTTAAATTATGGACCCCACCAGGGTAATGGATGAAAGCGATGCGCCTGATCCATTAAAGCAGAAAGTTAGATTTAGAAATAATGGTTTAAAAAAGAAATGGTTATGTTTGAGAATGAGCCTTGAGATGGTCGTGTTTTCAGGAAAAGTTCCCAACAGTGAATTTGAGGACACACAAAAAACTGGGCATCTGTCATGTGACCAATCCATTAAATAGAGCATCGTTGGCAATGTCACAATCAAATAAAATGTTTCTCCTCTCAGTTCCATTAATTCAGTCACAGTTCAGTCTTAAACTTCCCAGTAATCCATGGCCTCGTGTCACTTTACCTACAAATAATCCCAGTGAGTTCCACCCTGTAAGGTTTATAGATTTTAAACTTGGGACAAAAAACAGAGCACTGATGTCAGAACTGGTATACTCTCTAGATCAGTGGTCACCAACCTTTTTAAGCCCAAGATCCCTGACCTCTGCCTTGGTGACAGGCAAGATCTACCTATTGAGGCGTTGAGAGAAAAAGAGGTCAATGCCTCGCTCAGTGAAACGCAACTTGATTTGCCCGGGGGTCACTTTTCCAAAATGTGTTTTGTCCAGACCAGGGGAGTTACTAGGATTCAAAGAAAGGGGGGGGGGCTTAGCCCCAAGGGGAGTGTGACATGTTTGCGCGCGTAGGGCGCGACAATTTTTTTGGGGCCTATTTGGGGCCACGAAAATCCATTGTTTCAGACGGTTCATAGATTGGTTCAATCAGAAAGAGTGTGGTTTTGCTTGCATTCAGTATGTGATAACACAAGAGACAGAATTTCAGGGTGATAGTGAAATTTGACAACACAAATATGAACTTTTCTCAAATAAAGAGAGAGAAATAATTGCCCTGCTTGTAAAGGAAAGACGGATAAACAAGCTTTCATATCCGCGTCACTCCCAAATCCTAATTCTTAAAGGGACCGCACACAATGGATGGAGAATGGACCTGACAGTGTCAACTAGTTGTTTACTTGTTTTATTGTGAGCAGAAGGGAATAAGATGTTGATCAACATTTACATCTATTTTGTTGTCCGTGTAGTTTTTACATACCGGTTATTTATGCTAATTTGGACACTATCACTGAGATAAAGATGAACTAGTTCAGTGGAGAAAAAAACATGAATAACAAAAATAAAAGAACACATTTCAAGTACATCTTAATTATCGAATGATAAATATTGTATGATGGGCTGAAATGGAAGGTACCCAATGCATTCACTGTAATCAAGTCAAACTAGGATTACAATGTACAGAGAAAAACACTGTAGGACGAGATCCGGACAGGACTTTCCGCTTTGACATGATTTTAATCAGTCTGAAGTTGCTTTCGTGTTGCCTGTGGAGTCTGTCGATTGTGCACACGTCTCTTCAGTTGCATGCCCTTATAAGGAGCTGGCGGGGCGTTTCTGTACATAAATCCAGGTGCACGAGAATGCGCGTTCAATTTAAGAATCCTCATTCGGGGGAGCACAGCTGAGAACACTTCGGCTGTGTAAGAACCCATTTTCAGGCGTTCATGAGATCTTTTCTGACGTTGGTCTTCTGAAGTCCGTAAGAAAACATTTCAGAAGACACTTCAGAAAATGTTCGAGAAAGAGGCCCAATGTGTTTCTGATCTTATTTTTATTTTATTTTTTAAACTGAGGTCAAGGATCATAATTGGTGAGAGAAAAAGTTGAATTGCTGCATCACCGTTTCATGGCGCTCACACATGTCAATTAGGATGTGTACTTGTGCACAAGTAAAAACTGTGTGGTGGTGCTGGACCAGGCGTCGGCAACCCACGGCTCCTGAGCCGCATACGGCTCTTCCGCCCCTCTGTTGCGGCTCCCTGAGGCTACATCCACACTACAACGTTTTTAACAAACAAAAACGATCTCCGTCCACCCGGCGTTTCAGCATCGTTTTCAAAATGATCTCAGTCCAGACTAAAATGCCTGAAAACGAATATCACGTGACTATACGTACACTGGGCATGTTCCTTCATAGTTTGAGTGTGGAATTCACAATAGTTGTGCAGAACAAAATATACATTCATAAGAAAAGGAAAGTCCTCCGTTTTGTGTCCATCGTCCTCCCTAAAGCCGCTAACCGTGACTTCAGACGTCCGCTCCGTAGGTCTGATAACCCCGCTGGACACGCCGCTAATCGCTAATCGCTCCAATAACAGCTGCTTCCGCCGCAAAATGCAGACTTGAACTGATCAACAGCTGCTCGTAAAGACAACAAGGTCAGCAACGCCTGTAATCAGTCGTCCATGTTGAATTAACCTGGTAGTTGATCGGTCATCAATGTTGCTGTTTGTGAGCTTCCGGGTAAAGGGTCACGTGATAGGGCCGTGACGAATCAGGGAAGGACACGTCGTGACTGCTAAATCCCAAACAATTAGCGAACGTGGGTGTCTACGTCATCGTTTCTAAACATATGCATTTACGAGCGTCCACACAAAGCGGTAACCCCGGAGTTTTCAAACTCTTCCGTTTTCGTAAACGTAGCAAAACATATGCGTTTTCAAATGGAAACGGAGTATATGTGGACGTGGCCTCAGGCTTTGATAAAAAATAACATAAATAACGTTTATTTTTATTTTTTATTTTTTGCACCGTGGACAATCTTTCAAAGGGAACACCTCTTATCTTGAAGTTTGTGGTGATACTGCGTCACTGAAAATAAAAAATGTTTTAACATGTTGTCAACTAAAATGTGCGTCACGTCCTATTACGTCTCTGTCAAGATCCTTTCCCTGCAGGTGGCTAATCATGATTTGCAGACCCCCGCCCTCTGTAAACTATCAATGGATGAATCAAAAAAAAGATTCATCCAAGTTGCCGACCCCTGTGCTCGACCAAAGGCCAGTGGATCACCAAAAGCATGACCACTCATCCTCTTAAACGATGAATATCAACAGTTGCTGCTGCAGTCACACCAGTTCCTTGTGTCTATGTTTTTTAAAAGATGAATTAAAAGCCGAAAAAGAGTTGAGAGGAAAATCCTCTTCTGACTGTCTCCTCTATAATACATGCCAAACAGCCTGCAGCAGTGGAGCATCTCTTGTGTAACAGCATTGTTTTTGATACATTTGAATGAAGATCGTATTACTTCAGACCCCAAACCTCACTGTTTGTGGTCCCACTTCGGCTGCTATAAGAAGCCTGGAGGCCTTCTTCGTACACTCCCGTTGTCTCCCGTTTCATCCAACTCAGCTCCCAGTTTTCTGTTTGAGGTTCGCGGTTGAGGTCACCGTCATTCGCAGAGAAATCGACACCAAAAAATACCGTTCGGCAGCAGCGGATCATCTCAGTTTATCCTTCGCCACCAGGAGTTTCTGAGCACCTGTAGATCATCATCAAGGAGCATTTTGAGAACTCTCTATAATAACAACTGCATTACTGCATGAATACAAAACAATACAAGCCACAAACTGTTCCCTGTCCACATGACTGCACTATTTGTTGTTGCACGATACAAAACATAAAGATTTAATACAACAAGTCTGAGCAAAGAAAACACAGGGGAGGAGTCCTGCTGTAACAACAGATGTGCAGGGACAGGGCTTATCACTTCAGCACATGCCCCTCTGCTAAAATAATGTCTTCAGTAAAGATCTGAACTGAACTTATAGAAAGAAAGACAAAATAATGTGAACACAACATAATGTAATTCAATAACCCCACAATGATACCAGCATATTGCAGTTTACATTGCTCAGCTTTCGTGGTCAGAGAGGTGCAGATTTGGTTCCTTGATCCCCCCCCCCCCCCCCCCCCCCCCTCAAAAAAAATAAACGGTCAATCATGTTCATATCATATGATGTCTTGTTGGTCTGAACCCAAATATTTAATGGATATTGACTTTTTGGAACACCTAAAGCCAAATGAAAGCAATTCAGTCTTCTCTTCTGTCTCAATTGCCATTAGCGGGGACGTTATTACATTTCTCTGGTTTTGGAAAATTAAATTTCAGAAATCATATTGCGACGTTCAGAGCACAGGCCTTGCATGTGGATGAATGTCATTCGGGTGTGAGTTGCCAAAGGAGAAAAACACTCATGGTTGCAGGTTGTTTGGTCTCAGCCGTCTCCATGTTGAGAGCCGTGTGGAGGCAATAGATATGCTCTGACTTCAGTATTGGGCAGCTTTAACTGCACTTACAACTTGAACATATGTTTTAAAACATAACATAAGCTTGCCCTTTGAGACAAGTTATATCGATACATAAACATAATCTTGTCTAATTTAAGGAATTTCATGGAATACATATTATTATAATTATACTGTAATGGAAAAAGACCATCACCCTCATTGGTTTTGTAGTATGCAATGGTACTGAGGGTTATTTGTCCCAGCTGAGTCAAGTTAAATGTTCCATCTCATGTACACAGTATAGACGAGTATAAGCATCTCTGTAGTATGAAACAGCAAGTACTTGTTGTGCAGTGTTTTCTGTGAGGACGTGACGACTGGCAGAGTGGAGCACGGAAATCAGTGAACGATCTGCAGAGCGGGCCGGCCGAGGACACAGTCTGCCTGTCGGGGGAAGGGCATCAAGGCTGCCAAATAAATCTGTATTCATTATTCAGACCTCGGCTCCACACTGCTCAGACATTTTGCGGGGAAATGTCAACATCATGTGCCTGTGACGAGCTGCGCTGTCACACCATTTTAGAGAAGGAGCCAATGAAAGGGGAGGATTTCTCTTTGGTCTAATGTCGTGTAGAACATGTTGTTATCACAAGTTTGCAATCTGATCGAGAAAAACACATTTTTCACAACTAATCATCTTTTAAATAGAAAAAAACGAGAATTATTTCATCTCTAACACATTTGAATACATTGGATCACTCAATTACCGTAGTTTCAAGTGTAACATTTACATATTGTTGCTTTAATATGGAAAGTTAAGAAAAAAAGACAAGATAAAGTAAAAGTTATTTGATTACTTGCAAAAAAAAACAGATGAGAAGAACGATACCCTTCTCACATTGGTCTGTTAAATATAGAGCTACAGCCAGCAGACGGTTAGCTTAGCTTAGCATAAAGGCTGAAAACCGAAGGAAAAAGCGAGCCTTGCTCTGACCAATGGAAACAGAATCTGCCTACCACCACTAAAGCGTAGTAATTCAAATGTTCTATCTTGTTTATTTAATATAAATGAAAAAATAAATCAATAAAACAAGGGCTGCAACTATATCCACGCTTTCAATTTTTCATTGTTAAAATTGATCGACCTATTATTTTCTCAATAATCAATATCGTCATCTATAAAAAGAAATGGGGCCATCACAGTTACATCAAATCCAAAGTGACATGTTGTCTTCAGATGTCATGTTTTGTCAGTTCACATTACCTTAATCAATTCATTGAAGTGAGTTGTGCCTGATAGCACGAAGGACAAATCCTGTGATCCAGGTAAATCGGATATGCGAGTGGGCGTCATGATTCCCCATGAATTGAGTCCAGGCTCTCCTTCTACAGCAGAGAATATTATGACCTGCTCTACACTGGTAGCTCCAGTACAAACAGACCCTACATGAGTCAGGATGCACTTGCATTTCAGAGTGAGGGACAGCATGACCCCGGAGGATGGAAAACAACGCCCTGCTGGTTGTAATTGTTGTGTGTTGGGTTTTCAATAGCCGTAAAGAGCAGCAGGACCGCCTCTCCGTGTGTGCTCTCAGTGGTTTATGTCACTCCATTTTCAAGCCAGTGGGTCTGAAATGACACGTTTGATGATGGATTTTTTATTGCCAAGTAGAATAAGTACACACTCTAATTGGAAAACTTTAAAAAAAAAATCCTTTTCATGTCATGAATCAAATGTAACTACTCATTCTTCCTGTTATTCATCGCAGCCTGTGTAGTGCCACTGACTGTCCTCGCTGCGTGAGTCAAGATTCATTTGCATATATAAGAGTGGGAGACTGCACAGAGATGGAGGAGGACTGATGACAACATTTTATGTGTGCTGGCTTTTCAGTAAGCACTGGCTGGTCTCCCTCCCTGCATGTGCTTCTATTATTGTATGTGTTATCTGCTGTTTGGAAAAGCACTCCAGACCAGGGGCATACAAATAAAGAGTGCAGGCAGTGCAGTTGCACGGGGGCCTATAGGGTGGTGGTTGCGATAGTGAGAGCTATTTCCTCAGGCTGTTCTTATCCAAATCATATGTACTCCACGTAATCTTGAATCAGGCTGCACAAGACCATACAAGACCACAGGAGGGGCGGTGGTTGGGTTCAACAAAAGCCGATCCGTCACCCAAGAGGCCGCTGTTCGATCTTCGTGTGCAACAAGTCAATATAGATTTGTTTGTCACGTAACTTGCGTACTTCAGTAACAGCATTTTAACCCAAATGACGATCTCTTCCTTAACCGAACTTATCTTTTCCTAAACCTAACTAAGTAGTTTAGTTGCCTAAACCTAACGAAGTTTCCTGCGATGACGGAAGTTTGTTTTGAAAAGACTGTACGCATTCAACGAGCATAAATTGACACATGTTGCTGGATTTTGTAGGAAAACGCACAAAAAATGAGTAACGTTTATGCCAAACAAACTAGTATGAGGATACGTTGATTCCCAATACAGTAGCCTATGCAACTCATTAGACTGTACAATCTAACACATTCTTGGAAATATATATATAGGCCTAATGGTGTGTGTGCTTCTTAAATAGTAACTAGCGTGCACTGGGGCGCGTCACAACCACCTTACGCCACTGCTTCAGACATCCACTGGATCTGTGAGAGAGGCCTTTTTACAGTTTTGCAAGAGCTCAACTGGATCAGTAAGTATTTTGTTTCGCTCTCTGGCACATTAGATGGTTGTCTACTTTTTGCACAAAGAAGACAAAAAGATTCATTTTCAGAACTGCCGTCACTCTGCTGTGAATGTAGGAAATGACTAATTTGCAGCCATAATTATGTTGAATCGAGTGGGATGAATTCATTCGTTCTTTGCCATTTTCTTTCTACCGCAGGCTTGTCGGAGGTGCGATATGCACTGATTATTTTTGCTACATAACGCCATATGTTGTCAGTGAAGGTGATTGGCCTCTGCTGAGATGCGTGTGCAAATAGATTTATCTGCAAACGGTACTTTAATTTAAGCTCCACACGATCCTGACATGTGGGTGACGCTCTTTATGATAGATGGCGGACAAGATGGAGAAAATCATGGAGGAGGAATGTGCATAATTCAATAACCTAGCCCTGGAAAAATACACAGCTCCTTATCGGGAGACAAAAATAATAAAAAGAGGAAGGTTATCTGCAACATACATCCTCAGTTCAGGATTCTCTGGGTACAATTTTAATCAGAGCTGGAAGACCCGTTCATCCCAAGGGAGTGCAGCAGCAAAACATCTGTTCTGTCTGTCTCCTGATTCATGAGTTTAGTAGATTATTAAGTTTTTCTTCTGAGATCTGTCATCTCCACCCAGTGCCGAAGAGGCACCCTTATCCTTTTCTCCGGGAGCGGCACGGTTGGGTGATCTGTGTCTGCTGGTCCATGCTGCAAGCTCCGTTGAGCCTGGGATCGATATAACCCAGTTCAATCTCAGTACCAGTGTAATAACCCAGGGCATTACAGTTGGATGCCAGTGGGAAAAATTGAAAAGGTGGGTGGGTGGAGGGAGTGACGGAGTAGGAAGGTGTGCTTGTGCATTGTTTGTTGGGATAATCAGTTCAGGAGTGAGTAACGGGCTGGAAAGAAAGATCGAGTGAGGACGCTGGAACTTAAACTGCAAAAGGCGCCGTAGCTCAACCCAAGCAATAGATTACAGTTGCTTGCACAAGTCTCATTTCAATTCTGAATTAAATTGACTAATGGCCTGCTGTCATCATTTTTCATCATTTCCCTTCATGCCTCTTGGCATGTAGGGCAGCAACAAAAGTCTTCCACTCCTGTCTGTCCTGGGCGAGTCGCTGGATGGTGCCCCATGAGTGGTTTAGGCTCTGCATCTCCTCCACAGTTCTTCATCATGTGTTTCTTGGTCGGCCTCTTTGGCATGTGCCCATAAGTAGCTGCAGATCTTCTCCAAGGCTTGTCACTAAGAGAAACCCAAACTGATGATGTGGCTTCTTTTAGTCTGCAGTTCATCTCAACAACTACCTTCAGGCGTCAGCTAGTCCCTATGCCCTTGATGCTCCTGTAACTGCTGGCCTCACATAGTACATACGTTTGACTGGTCGATAGGTTCGTCTCTCAGGTTGGTATATTTGTGGGGATCATCCATCACACATGTACCGCAGGACTTATTGATCTGGTGAGACAACACGGGTCAGTCAAGACGCTGCTGGTTGTTTCGGGTGATTGGAGGCAGATTCAGTGTCAGCGATAACAGACTGTACACCTTGTCTGTCATGCCCGTATTTTTCAAACATATTCAAATTGTAACAGTTTTAACCGTATGTTGTCAATCAAATCTGATCACACCGCAGCCACACTGTCCTGATGAAGCAGATAAGTTGAGTTTTAGAGTGTTTAATCTCGATAAACAGATTCTGCATTCACATGTAGAATCTTCTCTCAACTTCAACTCCAGTCTATCTCTGATGGCTACACCCGAACCACAGAATAAACGTAGCCCCTTTCACCCAGAGGCTTATCCATCGTCCGACCGATGGATTCCTAGATCGTTTAGTGTTAAACCCTTAAAAACGACGACTATTTGTTTTTCTTTAAAACATAATTTTGGCTTAATTCACCTGCTTCAGATGTTATTGGCCCATTGAATGGGGGTTATCAGCAATTATCAGCCTCATAGATTTAGGTCAGAAGAGGCTGTTATCATCTATTTACGTGGTTGATCACCGATAGGAAGAGACAAAGAAGACGACGACCTATAGTGGCCGTAGTAATTATAATGGGAGGTGGGCGTCAGGTGTAACGGGGGCTTTCATCCAGGAGACTGCTTATTGCTTCACGTGTGAAGCCAAAAGTCAATGTTGACTTATTTTACGATACATTTGTTACGCAGCTTAGTACCTATTTTAACCTAAACCACGATCAATTCCTCAACCTAACCAAGTAGGTTTGGGCCTAAAGCGAAGGTATTGTGTCAATCCACAACAGGTTTTTTTGGCCTGTCTGAAGCATTAGAATGGTAGCAATAACCCCCGAAAACGCTTCTTCAAAATTTTAAATGGATGCTTATTTAGTTATGAATTTTGACTTTCATAAAGAGGACTTTAAAGACACATATTCAAAACGGCAGCATTGGTTCCAGTTGTTTCCATGCAAAGTGGTTTTACCTCGTTGTTTGTTGACAGAATAATGTAATTGAAAAAAGATGTACATTAATGTAAACCTTTATCATGTACTGACATTTTGAAGTGAGATGCCACTGACATGATCAATCAGATGACAGATCAACTGAGCGATCCCGATCAACATAATATCAGTGCGTCAGAGTGTCTGCAGCTACAGCTGTTTCACCATTATTAGTGTTCCACCACACAACGAGCGTTGCATTTGTTCAGTCACCTGCGTCGCCAGCTGCTTGGCTACCAGTGTCGAGTAACTTCCAATCTTATTCATACAGGTGGACAACGGGGCCGTTATAACTTGACACTTTCTGCAAAATCGAACTGAGTAACTATAAATAGTCAACTTCCATGGATGAAGCGTCTCCGATGGACACAATTCTAATACATTTTATAACATCAACGACTTCATTACCGCTTTAATGCATCTAGTTTGTCTTCTCCATCATTAATTCATGGTCGAGGCTGAGCGGTGTATCACCTTTTGCTTATTTTCTTCCCATCTTTGCACGGCTGCCCGTGGTTTCTCTCATTTCCCTCCACAGGCCGAAGCAGTGGACCTTTCCCTGCATGTCACCCAGAGCATGCTGGGATAGCCTCCAGCCATAATGTGACAGTGAGTAAGCGTAAATCCAAGTTCTTTTTTTAAAATTTGGTCTAATGTATAATAAAGAGCTGCAGTATAACGACAAATGACAAAGTCTATTGTCCCAAAGGAGACACACTACCAAAGGAGAAAACGGATCACTACGATCAATCGCAATGGTTTTTGCAAAATAGTCTTTAACCGCGTCTCCTCGTCCTTACTGCAATGCCCTTTGCATATGTCAACCAACAGGACACGCTTTATGTGTGTGTGTGTGTGTGTGTGTGTGTGTGTGTGTGAGACTCTTTGCACAATTTAAAAGAGAAGGGAATGTGCTTTGCAGTGCAGCTGATTGAGAGGATATTGGTAATTATGTTGGGAAGAGACCGTGGCGAATTACAGCCTTCTTTCTTGGTTCCTGTTTTTTATAAAATGAGATGGAAAGAATATTGGTTAGTGTGTGTAAGGCGGGGCGGGGGGGGGGGGGGGGGTTATTATGCAGTCAGTTAAGTGTATCCCTTCATTCAATACATGATCAGTCTGTGCACATAATATTCAACATATAAGACATGATTAAAGCAAGGGTCTGTCTGTCTATCTATCTATCTATCTATCTGTCTGTCTGTCTGTCTGTCTGTCTGTCTATCTATCTATCTATCTATCTATCTATCTATCTATCTATCTATCTATCTATCTATCTATCTATCTATCTATCTATCTATCTATCTGTCTGTCTGTCTGTCTATCTATCTATCTATCTATCTATCTATCTATCTATCTATCTATCTATCTATCTATCTATCTATCTATCTATCTATCTGTCTGTCTGTCTGTCTGTCTGTCTGTCTATCTATCTATCTATCTATCTATCTATCTATCTATCTATCTATCTATCTATCTGTCTGTCTGTCTGTCTGTCTGTCTGTCTGTCTGTCTGTCTGTCTATCTATCTATCTATCTATCTATCTATCTATCTATCTATCTGTCTATCTATCTATCGATCGATCGATCGATCGATCGATACATACATCCATCCATCTATGTCTTGAAATCCACCTTAACATTTTTAGCAACTTTGCTTTCATTTTGCATCATATTAGCATTTTTTTTGCATTTAGCTGATGATGCTCTTATCCAAAGCAGCTTACACTGAGGGAACCAGCAGAGTACATTTTCTAAACTTCCCAGAGTGCCATCCACTACTCCTCCCATCAGCGTGGTGCAGGTTGATTATACGTTTCACAAGTTCAAGGGTTACATTTAAGCCTGCTTTATCTGGTTCGTCAGGGTGACAGAAAGTCTTTATCCAGGTGATTTCCCCACCGTCCCCTCAGGGACCTGAAGGCCCCGCGTGGTTTTCTTCCGCTGCACCAGTGCATTTGCAGCGATGCTGATGTCATTGGACATTTAGTGGAAAAATTAACGAATATATGTGTCAATTAATAATTCAACTCTTTTATTAAAATCATTTCCTTCAACTATGTTCAAATTGAACATTGCACGAATATGATGTCAAACTGGACAAAACAAACTGTATGGCACTGGACACTTAATTCATCTAACAATAATACATTTGATATTAAAGATAAATGTGTAACTTATAGCACATTCCCAGACTAGTCTAGTCAGCATGGACGGTACAAAAGTTGTAACTCATTCAATAAATGAAACAACTGTACTTCACATTTTCAACACAAAGACAAAACCCCTATAACTACACTCTACTCACAAAAGACCCGCCGCATCTCAGACGCAGTGAACCCCGGCAGCCTGTCACACAAAACGAGCTGTACGACTGTACGGGTCGTTGTGATTCATTTGTTTATGCTTATTTGACTGCACTGAAAATGGATTTCATCACTCACCATGCATCTGAAAATACTCAAGCCTTTCATCATCATCAGTCATCCAAATACTGAAGCCAGCTAATTCAAACGGGTATCACTTCAATATTGTAGCTTATTCTCTGTTTTGAAGAAACATCCCTGTCACTGACAACACTGATCCTCAAATATCTCCACGTCAGCTTATGTTACAATATTAGCTTATTATAACCGGCTACATTCCTTACATTTTCTGCACAATGTCTGTTAATGTCAATGCCCCCCCACCATGCCTGCCTGCGTTCCTCTCTGCAGTTCATCGACTGAGACGTCCATATAACAGTGTGAAGGAGAGATCTCTGGCTCTAAATCTCAAATGGTGCGCGCTTTCTTGGTTTTTGCAACCAATTATATGGAAGCGGGAACAAGACACAGCCATCTTGATAGATTGGTCTGCATTTACACCAACACTTTAGCATGAAGAACAGCCCAGAGGTTATTTTACTTCCCTTATTATGAAAGTAGGGTGCAGATCTGTGTGCTCATTGGAAAGTGTTGAAGAAAAGATAGAAACAACACCACCTGAAATCAATATTTCTTTTAGGAACACGCAGTTGATCCGTCACATGCACATACATAAGTGCACGTGCAGTCGAAACAAGCGCGTGCACGCTCAAGACCTGCGCAACTTTTCATCGAGGTAGCGAGAAACAGCAGCCGAGCAATCCTTTGTCTAAATATGAGGCTCTAAATGTGTCTGACCTTGGACAGTGTGGAGGAAATGGATCCGCTTGAGGGAACACTTGTACTTGTTACTTCCCATCAGCCTCCTTCAAAATGTCAAATTTGCTTTTCACCTCGCAGACATGAAGCTTTGACTGTACATCTCCTTGGGCCGGCTAATGAGACTTATTTTTGCTTTTCATTTGTATTCGCCGGAGTCCCAGGAAGGCAGGTCTGCGTTATGAGGAAGACTCACCACCACAGGCCACTGTTTCTCATTCTGAGTCTCCCAGGGGGGTTAAACAGAGAGAATTATAATAAATTATAGATCATGTTTCCCGTTTCCAGTCAGTGTTGTTTTTTGAACCATGACGACGAAGGCCCCCTCACCTCCATGACGTAGTTTTTCTTTTAAAGCGGCGATCACTTTGTCTTTGCCAAAGGAAGTGACGCTGTTGTGTTTGAGCCTATGGCCCACAAGTACTGCAATATTTATACATTTGCAGTACTATTTACTGGGTGTTTAGAGTCACATTCCCAGAAAAAAATAGCTGTATTACAGTGTTTCTCCATCTTATACACAGAACAAATGCACACAAGTCGGAACAATAGTATGTTAGTTTGGAATTTTCCCACTCAAGACTGCTAAACTCTAAACACAATTCACTTGTTTTCACTCAAATAGAAATTCAAAAACATGCAGGACAGAAATCCTAAGGATTGCGGCTCCGCTGTCACAAGGACAGATTCAGAAGAACATTCCTGCCCTCTGCCATTAGACTTTAAAATAAAGCACCTCGGGCCAGATCGTCGTCCTTCACATGACTACAACGCTACACGGCTGTTGTTGCTTGTTGTTGGTGATCCTGGCTCTACTGTCCAGGTTGTTTACTTTACTAGTTGTTAATTTAATGAATACCACTCTATTCATGGTATATACTGTGCATTTCTATTTTTTTATTCTATTTTTATCTTATTTTTTATTAATCTATTCCTTCAAATTCAATATCTGCTCTGTTATTTTATTGTACTATCTATCTATCTATCTATCTATCTATCTATCTATCTATCTATCTATCTATCTATCTATCTATCTATCTATCTATCTATCTATCTATCTATCTATCTGTCTATCTATCTATCTATCTATCTATCTATCTATCTATCTATCTATCTATCTATCTATCTATCTATCTATCTATCTATCTATCTATCTATCTATCTATCTGTCTGTCTATCTATCTATCTATCTATCTGTCTATCTATCTATCTATCTATCTATCTATCTATCTGTCTGTCTGTCTGTCTATCTATCTATCTATCTATCTATCTATCTATCTATCTATCTATCTATCTATCTATCTATCTATCTATCTATCTATCTATCTATCTATCTATCTATCTATCTATCTATCTATCTGTCTGTCTGTCTGTCTGTCTGTCTGTCTGTCTGTCTATCTATCTGTCTATCTATCTATCTATCTATCTATCTATCTATCTATCTATCTATCTATCTATCTATCTATCTATCTATCTATCTATCTATCTATCTATCTATCTATCTGTCTATCTATCTATCTATCTATCTATCTATCTGTCTGTCTATCTATCTATCTATCTATCTATCTGTCTGTCTGTCTATCTATCTATCTATCTATCTATCTATCTATCTATCTATCTATCTATCTATCTATCTATCTATCTATCTATCTATCTATCTATCTATCTGTCTATCTATCTATCTATCTATCTATCTATCTATCTATCTATCTATCTGTCTATCTGTCTATCTATCTATCTATCTATCTGTCTGTCTATCTATCTATCTATCTATCTATCTGTCTGTCTGTCTATCTATCTATCTATCTATCTGTCTGTCTGTCTATCTATCTATCTATCTGTCTATCTGTCTATCTATCTATCTATCTGTCTGTCTGTCTGTCTGTCTGTCTGTCTGTCTGTCTGTCTGTCTGTCTGTCTGTCTGTCTGTCTGTCTATCTGTCTCTCTAAACCCAAAACCTAACCACAGCGTTGTCAAGTCATAAAAGGGATTTAAATGGAGTGATTTTTTGTAAAGGTTTTGGACAAAACGGACAGATGATGTTGTCCTGCTGATGGAGGCTCCGATCAGACAACTCCTCTGTTTGAAGGACTTGTTGAAAGATTAAAAATGAAGGTTCACTAACAATAACAAACAGAAAGATAATCTGCATGTGGCTCAAGGGCGGAATGAGGAATTCCACCTGTTCCTATTGGTCTTTCAGTTTAGATTTGACCTCATCATCGCCACAGGTTGTTTTTCATCTTTCTCTCTCGACTTAAGTACACATCAATGGGGGCGGGGCTACGCCTCCTGCTGTGTTTTCAACGCATCATGATTTCCTCCACATAGCCTTTAGAACACATGTCATTAAACCTGTGGTCTCCCCCCCCAAGCAAAAGCACCCCCCTCACCCTTTTATGTCCACCTCGCCTCCTCGTAGTTCACCCGCTCTCGTGCCATGCTGCTGTTTGGCTGTTTGCTGCGTACTCTCCCTCTGTCTATATCTCAAGGTTCATTTCGCTGTCATGCTGCTCACACTGCGTCAGTCCTGAATGTCTCAAGCTGTCAAAGTTTGTCACGGTTGATGTGCAATGTCAGAAATAATTACTCAAGATAGAAAATGAATAGCAGCATGTTCTCGGGCCTTTGTAGTACTCTTTCTCTCTCCGTCTCTCTTCTTCCAGTGTGTGTGTGTGTGTGTGTGAGATCACTGAGATCTCAATAGAGAAGACAGTTAAAAAAGAGTTTATTGTTTTAGTTTCAGCATTAATCTGTTGTTTTATGAATATACATGTCATTTTGATTTGGGGGGATTTATCGTTTCTTGGCTTTGTTGATGTTTCAAGCAATATTTCGACATTTTGGGAAACATGCTTATTTGCTTCTTGGCGAGAGCTCGATGAAAGGTTCCATAAACTGCTCTGATATCTGTACAGTAAATATTAAGCTATAGGCAGCATATGTTTGCCTAGCTTAGCATAACAACTGATAACTGGCGAAATAGCTATAGCCTAACTCTGTAAAAATATTTTCAAAATCTGCACCTATAAAGCTCACTGATTAACACATTATATTGCCTTTGTTTCGTTCAAATAAAAGACGAAACAAGTTGTCGTTTAAGTCGCCATAGCCCGGAGAAGGAATGGTCACATAAACCCCCATTAAAACCTTTCCCTGAGTCAGACTATCTCTTCCACCTCTTTTGAGTCTTTGTGCTGAGTTAAGCTCACTGTGTCCTGGTTATGGCTTCATATCAAACAATAGATAGGAGTATGGAATCACTCTTTTCATATAGCAGTAGCAGTATTCCATGGATTGTTTTAGAATATCATTTTTCTCTCAGTTGTACATGTCTACTAGAAACTTTCTTCATTGCAGTCAGGCGGCATCAATGTTTCATTTTCTTTCCATTTCTTGAAGCTTGATTAATGATTGCCGTTGGATTCTCCTGTCTCTGGGGAAATTCCACACACACGCCTGCCGGGATTCCCTCTAACGCTCATGCGCGTGCCCTTTTTTTTCCAGCACAGTGCCTTTCATTGCCAGTCACTTTTGTTGGCTTGCTAGTGGTAACAGCAGTCTGGCGGTGTGACCCTGAGGAATCCGCGATCTCTGGATTTGCAGATAATAGTCTTTATCACACACTGGGATTGGAATAGCTATCAGGAGAGCAGTTTTTCTGTTGATAAATGCATGTTGCTCATGGAGATACAGACTCAGCTGAAAGCTTAGAGTGGTGACCTTAATCCTGCCCTCCACCTTTCTTTGACTGCAACAAACAGCGTCATGTACATGCTGTTATCCAGGTTGACAAAGTTCAACTCTCTGTGTGTGTGTGTGTGTGTGTGTGTGTGTGTAGACTGACTGTGCAGCTTGCTTAAAATGATGACTCAAAAACGTGCAGATTTTAAATTACGAACCTGCAGGACATTAACTTCAGCTGACATTATCACCCAGAGCTGTCAGTTTGATGTTAAGTCATGCTGCATGATTTATCTCAGCGTTTATCTTTGTTTAGTACAGTGGCGGGCCGTGTGTTTTATACCTGGGCCTTCACTGCTGCCCGACTACAGTTGAACCACCTCCTAATAACCTCATCATGACGCCACAGCTATGGTTTATTATTGTTTTCATGTAAAAAACGCATATTCACATAACACTGCAACATTTGACAAGTGAAATAAAATGTTACATGAAGCTCAACACCTACAAATACACTAACTGCAGAGTGCAGATACATGACTATGCGCTGAACTATTTCAATCAGGAGAGACAAGTCAGGTAAATCATCGGTTCGGTTCAGTTCCAGGAAGAAGTCCTTCTCGATTGCCATGGATGCCAATGATGACAGTCGAGCCTCCCCAGTTGTAGGCCAGCAGAGAAAGCCTTGAAGCCTTGAAGGCCCTGACGGCACACCACTGTTTAATACAATTCTTTAATTAAAAGATTATTCTGGGTTTATAAGAATCAAGAGTCTCATTTCCGTATCCTTGGCATTCATTCTTACTGGTAATGCTTAAACTTTAGCGTACTTGCCATAGTTGTGTAAACACACATTTTTTCAGTGTATTGAAGGATTTATTACTGACATTTGGGACGCGCTCACATTCACCTTATCTCCAAATAAATTGATAGACATGATCTGGCTAAAGGAACGGTTTGTTCACAACCTGATGGATCATCTGATTGCTGTTGTTTCTTGCAGCATTTGTCTTTGTTGTAGAGATGTGGCTGTGTTAGCAGTTTGGTGCATACAATGATCTAATTACATATGTGTAACGTTGTAGATGTCCGGATAGGCGACACCCGACCACAGCGTTGGGTCATTCATCCACTTGGATCGGGGAGGAATGAAGGGATCATTCTTAATTTATTAAGGTATAATGAATGCTCAGGTTCAGGCAAAAATAATGATGAGACATCTAAAAAACAAACGCTTGTTTAACAAGAAATAAATGCATGCATTTTGGGTTCAGCATCTTGCCCAAGGAGACCTCGACTGGAGCAGCCAGGTATCGCACCTTCAACTCTGCAATTATTTGGCGTCCTGCTCCACCGAGTATCTTCCACCACCAGCCAGTTTCTCCAACAGGCTGCTGCTCATCTCTGTCTTTCTGTCTCTGTGAACTCATTTTGTATCCATGAAAAATAAAATCTCGTCTTCCCCATTGCGGCTCACGAATAGAAGTACATGATACTAATAGAACTAATGTTGCAGACACACACACTCTTTTGTGATGTGCATTATAAACAACGTTTTGACTCACAATATCATTCACTGCAGGTGCACGCTGAATTACTGGTATTTGATCATGAAAAATGTATGAATGCACAGCAGTGGGCATGCTCTTAATGTTTTAGTCCAAAATACTTTTTCCAGCTGGTATTCGTAGCAGGACTGAATACAAATTGCAGTCATTGATCATTGTTCATTCAAGAGTCATCTTCCAAAGCCGGTGTTGCAAAACTACATCCCCCAGGGCAATTATCTCTGTCTTGCACAGAAACCAATATTTTACGATATTTCTGCCCGTTTTGTTATATCTTAATACAGATTTACATCTTATATTTGCATTCGCATTGTTATCTGTCAAGTTCAATTCAGCTCAATTTTATTTGTGTGTAAACCACTTTCAAAAATCACACATTTTCCTCAGAGGGCTTTACAATCCGTACGACATCCAATATCCTCTGTCCTTGGACCCTCGCATCAGATAAGAAAAAAAAAAAAAAAACCTTCAACAGGCGGAAAAAAAGGAAGAAATGAAGGAGGGATCGCTTTCCCAGGATGGTGCAATAGATGTGTACAGAATGAAAAACATAATTCAATAATGGCAACACTGAACCCCCGGCACCCAGTGTATTGCTCAGGTACACTTCGACATGTGACACGTCCCAGTCGGGGATCGACCCGTTGACCTTCCGGAAGGTGCCAGCTGTGGCTGTTTATAGTCTAGTACAGTATCTGTCATTTAAAATTAAACTCTGCAGTTACAATGAACCTCTTTAATAACACCAGCAATATGAAGGATTTAGAATGTAGACGTACATGTCTTTGTTTGCTTTGTTTTTATTCAGACATTTAAAATCTCCCATATAGAAGAATGTCGGTCTTTTTGAAACAATAATCAATCATTTATAAATTTGAAATGGGATTATTAGACCGAAAAAGCTTTTTTGTTGTTACAACAAAACTGTTTTAGGAGGGGTATCTTTGAAATCTTCTTCCATTTCCTCCATTTATGGAGCATTGTCAGTGTTTGGACCTAAAGCGAGATTGTATTTCAAATTATGAATACAAATTCATAAACACAACATTCTCAGAGTTTTATGATCTGATAGATTGATCAGTTCTCTATGCACTTCTGCTGTGACTTTTACACAAATATCAATGATGTTGAACACTTGATACAGTCATTTAATGAAAATGCATTCATTCATTCATTCATTCATAATATTTTTCACAGGAAAGGGCTGCATCTCAACCAGCACTGACTCTCTGAAGAGAGATCCAATTAGTGCTGATCAGCAACAGCTGTGACAACTGCACAATGGGGTTATTTAGCCTGCCATGTGGCAACAGGTGTAGCGTTTTCTGCTGGTGACTGAAGCAATGGGAGTGTTTTGGGCCTTGTTTATTTGTGCGCTGACTGTCTGGCTTACCAAAGGTATTTATATTTGTTCTGTTTGAAGCTTGTATTCAATAAATTGGTAGTTGAGTATCGCTAAAGTGAGGTATGTTAATTTCTTAATTCCTGAAATGCCATTTAGCGGTGACAAGTTTGTCTTATGTGCAATCAAACAGCACAAACATTTGATTAACAGAAAGTATTGTCCATAGGCTCTTGTTTGCCTGTTGGTGGCTCAACTGAAAGCAGCTCTAATGGGCTACAGAGGAGAATGAGAGGTAAGAATATTGGTGACTATTTTAATATTTGAGATTTTCTGAGCTTCTTCCTGACACTAAATTTCTTTTGTACTTTAGATCTGCCTGCCGATGACTTCTCCATAAAGAAGGCCCTTACTCTTCACCATTCACATGAGGCCATGTCTGTGCGAAAGTATAAAAAAGGTGAGCAGGTTCTGCTTAACCCGATTGGAAAAATGCAACTTTGTGTACGGCTCAGGTTCCTGGTGTCATGTGGTTGGTTAAGTCAAGTTAAGTTTTCATTAATGCTTTGTCTGGCTTTTGGTGTTTGGGTTCCAAAAAAAAGGTCTAAGCTGCATTGACTATAATATTTCAGGTGTACAGTTGCTGCGTATTTATCATTGGGCACGGTGAGAGGCGTATGTACTGTAGTGTTGTCGTAAAACGTATATATTTTAAATCTTTCAAGCTAAATATTAAGAGCAAGTGTTTGCTTTAAGTTTATGAACAGAATTCTCAAAGCACTGTTTAATTTAGCAATCGACTGTCTTTATTTCAGTGACAGTGGAAGCCAATGAAGTGAATGTTGAGGCATCAGCTCTCTACCTAAAAGTTCTTGTTGAAAGCAACGACAAGAACCGCTCCCTCCTGGCCGACAGCTTCAGCGCCGAGGGCAACCTCTCCCTCCTGGCCGACAGCCTCAGCGGCAACCTCTCCCTCCTGGCCGACAGCCTCAACGGCAACCTCTCCCTCCTGGCCGACAGCTTCAGCGCCGAGGGCAACCTCTCCCTCCTGGCCGACAGCTTCAGCGCCGAGGGCAACCTCTCCCTCCTGGCCGACAGCTTCAGCGCCGAGGGCAACCTCTCCCTCCTGGCCGACAGCTTCAGCGCCGAGGGCAACCTCTCCCTCCTGGCCGACAGCCTCAGCGGCAACCTCTCCCTCCTGGCCGACAGCCTCAGCGGCAACCTCTCCCTCCTGGCCGACAGCCTCAGCGGCAACCTCTCCCTCCTGGCCGACAGCTTCAGCGCCGAGGGCAACCTCTCCCTCCTGGCCGACAGCCTCAGCGGCAACCGCTCCCTCCTGGCCGACAGCTTCAGCGCCGAAGGCAACCGCTCCCTCCTGGCCAAGAGCCTCGGCTGAACAGTAGCGTCTTTCTGCTTGTCTGTACTTTTATATCTATTTTGAATAAAAGTTTTTAAATTATATTTTGGTTTCCTTATTTCTCTGGGGAGGGGAAGAAGAGTGGGGACTGACAGTGCATCCTGAGATTTGATATTTTTTTTTTGTCTCTTTTCAAAACAATGATGCACCAGAAATCCTGACTCAAAAGATTTGTGGGATTCTTTCAGATTGTATTTTAAAAGGCTAACTTACAAAATATCAAATCGGGGCAAAATATCCAGCAGCATGTGTATTGACCTGGCTTGTTTTGAGAGTATCTAAATCTGCTATTTATTGCAGCAGCATAAGATAATCCTTTTATTAGTCCTGCAGTGGAAGAATGTACAGGATTACTGCAGCATAGCGGATGGTGAAAACAAGACTACTGTAAAGAATATTAAACAAGTCAAAATCCACAGTAACTAAAATTATTATAAATGCAGACAGAATAATTTTTTGTTGCGCGGTATATTTATATAGTGCTGATTTTTAGTGTTGTGTGGTCCATTGGGAACACGGCTGGTTGTGCAGCCTGACAACAGCAGGAAGGATCTGCGGTATCTCCTTCACTCACCGGGGGTGACTCGGCCGGCGGCTGAAGGAGCTGCCAGGGAGTCCTGCATGGGATGGGAGGTGTTGTCCATCAGGGATGATAGCTTAGCCATCATCCTGTCTTTCCCCCCCCCCCACACTTCTGATTAAAGGCTGATTAAATATCTGCAGGGCTGGTGAGGGAAGTGGGAACAGGTGAGCATGTGGTTGGACGGAGGTGTTGAGGGAGAAATCTCCTCACAATGAAATGGAGCAGGCCAGCACACGTGGACTGATAGCTTTTCAGCCACACGGCGCTAAAAACGTTACCGAAACTGATTTACAATTATAAGGAATTTAATTCCACTGATGCAAGTACGATTACAGTTAAACATTGGAGTACATACTCCTATGAAATATTAAAACAATAAAACCCCATTTGCAAAAACCTCAACTCAGCTCCTCAGGTATAAAACACGTCTGTCCTCCGAGGGCCATCACACGAGAGAGGAAAAAAGACTTGAAATTAAACCTCCCACCTCTGTTCGAAACACCTCCTCTTCCATTTATCCCGATTCCTATTGGCTAACTTCCAGGAGTGTATTTGCCTGTCTGCCCCTGAGTCTACTAACACATTCAATGACTGTCAGTTACGTTTTAACCCCTTCTATAATAATCCTTCAGTATGAAAGTTAAACTTCTGCAACTTGGCAGAAGCTTCATGTCTTTTAGCTACTATTCCTACATCACTTTATGTTTATCTTAATTATGCATTCCCAAAACCCTTATGATTATGACTAATTATGAATTATTAATTATGAATTATTAAACACTTTTATTATATCTACTAACTACAGTTTTTTGCTCAAATTTCTTACAGAGGGACGACACTTTGCTCAATCCAATTTCGTGAATACAAGATATTAAGTCACTATTTTATGTCCACTCTTCAAATCCACTTTAAATTCAACGTGTTTGTTCTCACTGTGAAATAAAAGGCACTGTTCCCTCCACTGTGTTAATACATCATGAAATCCTCTCCTGTACACTTGCATTGAATGCCAGGTGAATCGAGGACGCTATTGCAGCTATAGATCCAGTGTGAAACAGAGAGCAGTGACTTTACATTAGGCTCAAGAGAGGTATTTGTGCACACGCAGTCGCGGACGAGGGCAGAACCAAGAGCCAGAAAAACATCACAGCAAAGAGGTGCATCATTAATGCAATTTGAAAATCCTCTTCACAATGTGTAGCATGGTCAAAGCCTGCATATACCGAAGATAATTATTAGTGGGCTAAGTACTAGAGTTTGGCAAAGTGAAATATCCAACAAAGTAACTAAAAATGTGTGTTGAAAAAGAAGAGGCAAATAAGGAATTGTTTTATTTTTGCTCACTATTTTCAGTTCTGGCACAAATCAGGTAACGGGCTTTTATTTCTAATGATTAGTCATATTATGATAAGTTAATCAACAGAAACTGCATGTTTAAGATATCAGCTGCAGCTGCTATGGTATTGCTTAACAGCCTCGTTACATGTAAATGAATCCACGTCTCAGTTGTTTCAAAGCTTGAAGATTATTTTCAAATTCTTTCATGGTTGTCACCTGGATTCACCTGATCAGTGTGAGTGACAGATAAGAATCCCCGACATCCGTTCAATGAACTCACAGTGAGGATAAGTTTTACTGCACATAAGCATGGGATTAGGGAACAAGGAAGACAATCGCACACGCAAGCTCCAGTGGTCACAATAATTACACATGCATGAATCCGAGGTAATCTGCAGAAATTGTGGGTATTGGCTATGTAATAGGGGTCGGCTAACCTTGTGTACTCTCTTCCCCTCCGAGGATTATCCTCCCCTCCCTCCTCGCTGAAATCAATAATGGCAGGACACGCAACGGGGGGGGATATACATTTCCCCTGTAAATGTATATTAACAGGGGAGGGGGATATGGAAGCTGGGCCCTGTTACAGGCATCTGTGGTTTGTTCCACCCTGGAGGTTCAGGCTGTCTGGCTACAAACGCTCATGTGCCAGGGCACTGATCAAACAAATGTAAATGCTTGGATTTGCCTGGGCCTCTCGTGTATCTCATGAGTCGGGATATTGCTCTGGGCAACCGAGAGAATTGCTTCGAATTCACAGGAACAGACCAGGACTTCAAGAAATGTGTTTTGGCTGTTTGCTCTCTGCTGTAAAAGCGTTTCATTTTTTTTTTGAAAACAGTTTAAAGCGTAAAGGTCACAGATGATGGATAATCATTACACTGCGTGAGAGGAAACATGTAATGGTGGTCTAATGGTGGAATAATTCATATTAAATGCCGCTAGACTGTATTTTACGTACACACTAGCTAGGCTAGCTTGCGCAGCTAACGACAGCTAACTTCATTCATTCAGCAACATTCATACAAGTATGTATCACCAACTTACTTTTTATGTTCAGTTTCAGTAACAAGGTTATTGTTGAGGCAGATGACACTTTTGTATATTGAAGTTGAATTTGCAAATCTAGTTATTTACTTTCTTGCATTAAGAGGGAGTCGTGTTTGGCTTCTGTTATTGTCAACGTTGCATCCTTCATTTGGTAAAAGGGTTTTGCCAGCCAGTGTATGCAATATGTTCTTCCTGTGTGTTATTTAGCAAGGTCGATACGTTTTTTGTGACGGTTTTATGGTATTTTGTGTTCAGCTGTGTCTTTTAGAGTGCAATTTAAATAATATTCACTTTTGCTTGTGAGCTAATGAGGGTAATGATGACAACTTAACACAGTATTCGACCAAAAGTGATCGAGTCTGAGCCAATTCCATTCGCTCAATGAAGACTGTGAGATGAACTTCCAAATCTAAAATCTCGTGCAGTTTAGTTGAAGCTGCTATAATCAACATTTCCACATCTTTAATATTTTGAATTACATTGTGCTAATAAGTGGCTCAAACTAATCAGTTATTGCGTTGCAGTTAATTCCAACAAAAGCGACAAATTGACCCCCAAACACTTAACATCTGTATGCACCATTTCTTTTATTCAGCATGAAACTACTTACACAAGACTGTGTCACCATTCAGGACATCATCAATCTCAATTCATATTTCCAATATCCAAAAAGCATACACACAGATCTTTTATTGTTACAAACATTAGAATATGCTCTGTGCACTAAAATGAAGAGATGTCTGAATCAGTCTCATGAACACAATCTAAACTAAGATGCTTATGCTATAATTAGGCCACGTCTTCAGGTATAAAATCAAAAGGGAATAGTAAGTGTGGAATCTAAAAGCATAGAGATGTACGGCTCTACAGTACTGATCATTCGTTATCGTGATCATATCTATCAACAAACGCTTCTTAAAGTTAAATATGTGATACGTTTGGAGAGGGTGAGGCTGTAGTCTGTTTCATATTTACATCATGTTGAGATCACCAACCAGGAGATTTCAAAGGCTACATTTAAAACCAAATGCCCGAGCAGAATTGTGAATATATGTACATAAAATGATAAGATAACGATAAGATTTGATATTTGCTGTGTTGGGAAGGACATCATTTGGTGCCATTTCACCATTTTTTGCTGGTGAAGATGTGACAAAGCCACCCAAAGGCACAGGAAGTGGATGTTACAGTGCTTTCCAGGGAGGGTGAGATGGCCCAGCAGATGACAAAATATGGAAATGCCTATATACAACAATTAACGACCAATTATGGAATGATGAAAATGGATTTTGGACTAGTGTATTGAATTTGGAGCAACGTCCTCATTAGACTGAATTTGAGACTGTAATAGATATGAACAAATGACACCACTTCACACATTTCCATTTCATAAACATCAAGGAGTCAAGTCTCTCTTCAGTCATACAAGATTCCACACCGAGTAAAAAAGAAAAGAAAAGGAAAACGACCAAGAAACTGTGAAAAATAAAGTGCTGCTAAAAAGAGAACTTTCCTCAAACAACGCATTTAAAGAAAAGAAAGGCTCAACTAGTGATGCAGCAGTCATTGACGACTGAATACAAGGCAGCGCACTACCCGAAGAGAGAGCTGACAATACTGCAGAATTCAAGGCACAAAACAAGCCTTGCAGCAAAGCGAGACGTGTCCACCTCCTCAGACACATAACGGAACGACGGGGTTTGACCCAACACGGGGCGACAAGCACTTCCAGGATAAGGAAAACCTTCCAAACTGCAGACATTCACTTTTGGTCCCCATTATTTATTAATTTTTCTTTCTAAGATTTATTTTCTGAAGATGCTTCTGAGTTGCAGCTCCCGCTTGAGGGGAAAGATCCAGCTCTCGAGCCAATTCACCAGACTTCGGAAGCTCTACAGGTTAATCTCGGCTCGCAAATAGTTAAAGTGAAGATCGTCCGCTGGACGGATCAGGCCGACCTGACTGCTCCTCTGTGATGAGGCTGTCACGGCTGAAGGCAGAGAATGCTACATTGTTTCAGAAGGGAACTTAATCCCTCAAACGTTACGGTTCTGTAAGGCGGATGTATTTTTGGTTTTGTGGCTGCTGATTGTGAACGCGTACTTATCTGTTGTGATGGTAAAATGGATGGATGATTTATTTCTTCTGCCAAGTTTAGCGCTGTGGTGCGGATCTGTGCAGATTCTGTTCCTCGTGCACCGATCCGTGCAAATCCAATAAAGAGGGAGTAAAAACACACGAACGGTGGATACATTTCATATATTACTGTCTCCGTGGACATAAATCTAAGAAAAGTCTTTTGTCAAACAATAAAAAAAAAAAGAGTAAAATATTGTCCAGCAAGAGTAAATAAGTAAAAACATTGTAGAATGTGTGGCGCGCTAATTTCATAAAGGAGATTAAAATCCTCACAGCAGTGCACTGATATATCGCAGTCCCTTAAAAAAGGTACAAATAAGTTATTCCACATCAGTGGCGCATCGGGACCTTTCTTTCAGGGCAGTGCCCCACCTGGTGGGGAGCGACATCGCGGAGCTGTGCAGCATCTAGTCTACACTGTAGACTCTACAGTGATACGGCATTACAGTATTTATGATCAAAACAGTGAGCGGATCTCTACAGCAGCGGGGCTCTTCAACCAGATGGTAACAAACAGACTTCATGGTAACAGGCTACAAAGAACAGAGCATGAGCCCATATCAGTTATATATGTATAAAGTGAAAACAAAAAGATTAAAAAAGGTAGTTTGATTGATGACACTTCTTTTCCTTCTTTAAAATATCTTTAAAATATTAAAAAAACCTTCCCTATCTATCCTCCGCTCCCCGCTCCACACCAGGCGACATAGTGCCCATTTAGTTTGTTTCTTCGTGCGACACGAGAGGGACAGCGGAGGACGTCATGTAGGAGAATCACACGGGGCTGTTCGTTTTGGTAAAAATGCCTGAAATGTGGCGATAGTGTGAAAATGATTCTACCAGTGGATGCGTCTACTTCTAGTTCGTAGACCCTTCTCGTAAACCTCCTAGGCCCGAGGAAGAGTCCGTCGGAAGTCAAAGTCCACTCAGAGCTGAGAATCGGCTCCCAGGCTGTTCAGCTCCTCCGGCGAGTGCTTTTCGGCTCCGCCGCCAGCCGACTGGCGGAAGCCGGCCGAGATCTCGTCGAACGTCCGGCCCTTGGTCTCCGGCACTTTGAAGAAGGTGAAGACGAAGAAGCCGAGCAGCAGCACGGTGAAGATGATGAACACGTAGGGGCCGCAAATCTCCTGTGAAGAGAGATAAGGGGGAGAGGAGCGGAGTCCAAACAAGGTTCAGTCCTCAATAAACTGGGAAGTTTGTAGCAAAATATGAGGAAGGAGCAAATATATATATATATATATATTTCTTTCATTTAAATGAGTGACGAATGATTATTAATTGTTTAAATTGATTCTTTCAAGGCCATTCCTCTGAAAATCGATTTATAAATTCACCTAAACGTGGGAATTTTGTCTCATTTCTGTACACTGAATTAAATAGTCAGCTCACAAACACAAACATCCCCAAAACACCCCCAAACCATCCCCAAATGTTTTCTTTGTCTCCTCACCTCCACATACTGGAAGGTCATTCCTACTATGAAGTTCGCGGTCCAGTTGGAGAAACCAGCCACGGCAAAGGCTGAGGGCCGGGGTCCCTGCGAGAACAGCTCTGCCACGATGAACCAGGGGATGGGGCCCGGGCCGATCTCAAAGAACGCGACGAAGGAGAAGATGGCCACGATGCTCACATAGGACATCCATTTCAACTGATCCTACAAGAGGACGAGAGGGAGGTCAGATGCTGGCATTTTTGTGGGTGGGAATCTTGCCCGCCACATTGTCTTAAGGGAAACCTACCAACAGAGCCAAGGCAATGGTCATCAAGACGGCAGAGCCGGCCATTCCCATCAGCCCCACCAGGTGCAGTGACCTGCGTCCTGCACGCTCCACAATAAACAGCTACACGGAGAAAGAAACCAGAAGAGTCAGAGCAAGGTCAGTGCAGTACGACAATGTGATGAACCGTATTTCAGCTGGTTGCAATCTACAACCTCACCACTAGAGGACATCCTCCACACCGTCTCTTTAACGCTTTTAACACCTTTATGCATCTGTGCTGTAACGAGGATTTCCCTTTGAAATCGGAGAAGTTGAACCGTACTCACCGACACCACAGTGAAAGCTGTGTTAACTACACCGGCTCCAATGGTGGCATAGACGGGCTGCTCGACTCCGGCTTTCTCAAAGATACGAGTGGAGTAGTAGAATACCTAGCAAGTAAGACAAACACAAAGAAATGAAACATGAGAGAGTCTCCTTTTATTTACAGCAGCTGACATGTTCTGGATATCTTTGGGTGTGAATGTGTGCCGAGCACGTCGGGGGAAAGTGGTGTTTCCCACTGACAGTCCTCAGAGTGGACAGCGGGACGGTGTCTGGTGGACGGACACTCACAGCGTTGATGCCAGACAGCTGCTGGGAGAGTTGCAGGACGACGGCAATCAGGAGGGGCTGGCGGTAGAGCGGCGAGCGGAAAAGCTCCAGGATGGTCACGGTCTTCTCCCTCATCATCTGCCGGCTCTCCTCCTTCATCTCCTGCATGTCGGAGCTCACGTCTGTGGTGCCTCTGAGCTTCTTCAACACTGAAAACGTGAAAGAGGGAAAGCAGGTCGTTAACTCTACCCCCAGTTCAGTGACGGTTTCCTTTTTTTTGTTCGTTGTTTTGTTTCCTTTTGATTACATCTTTGCACATTTTAGAAGCCCATTGGAATCTGGGGCGATGCTTCAAATTTGAGAGAAACCTCGGTGTAAAAACACAGCACTATTAGACGATAAAAATAGTAGGATACAGCAGTTATGTGGGTGTATGTGAACTCACCAGACTTGGCCTTGTTCTCTTCGTTCCTGTTGATGAGCAGGAATCGGGGGCTCTTGGGGCAGAGAGGCAGCAGGATGCACTGAATCACAGCGGGGATGAAGGTGAAGCCCAAGAGGAGCGGCCACAAGTTGTCGTTGCCCATGAGTGCCTCCATTCCAAACACCTGCCATCAACAGAGACACCAGTAACGCACATGAACCACACGCACAGGCTGCTAGCAATGCGCAGTAGGATGCTCGAAGGCTGTTTTGAAACGTTGTGACGTTGACCGACCTGTGCAATGAGGATGCCGACGACGATGCCCAGCTGGTGGAAGGTGCCCAGGGCTCCACGTAGGGCTGTTGGGGAGACCTCGCCCACATACATGGGCACGAAGCCTGTGGAGAGGCCGGAGTAGAGGCCCACCACAAAGCGACCAGCGATCAGCATTTCCCAGGAGCTCGCCATCTTCGAAAAGCCCATCAGAATGGCTGCGATGAAGGCCAGGACGTTGGCCATGAGCATAGAGTTCCTCCTGAAGGCAACACAGAACAAGACACATTCAATGCATTAAAGTCAGACAAATTACATTCGGTTCATGTGCTTCTATACCTTCAGCATTTCTTCCACATAAAATGAAGTAATTATGTCTTTAAGACCATAAAAGCTGAGAAAAAGCTATGCCACACAAGAGTGTGTGGGTTTAAAAACATCAATAAATATTTCATGACGAGATCAGTTCGTGAAGTGCCCAAAGGCCTCAGAAAACATTGACCTAAAAAGTTTCAGTCTAACAATCGCAGCTTTATTGTTATTCATCATATTTACTGCATTTGTATCCAGCAAAGTCGACTTCTTGTAGAAAAGCCCGAGGATGTCACGCTGTCACAGCAGCAGCGGGGGCTTTTGTTTTCACCTCACCTTCCAAAGCGGTTGACAAAGAGCCCGACGGAGAAGGAGCCAAAGATGCCGCCGACAGAGAAGATGGCGACGGCGACGGACCAGATGGCCGTGAGGGTGCCTTTGGAGATGGGCTCCTGGTATCGCTCATACCACGTCTCATTGATGTACTTCTCAATAACCTGCCACGAGAACAAATATCACAAGGACCAATGTTAAGAAAATAAATAAAAGAAACGTTTGAATGTGTTCTGGCGTTCTCTTGGAGTGGACTAAATGGGATCATGTTTTATTCTGTTACATTATTACAAAGTGATGGTGAGCTGCTGCTGTGTGACCAGCTGATGGCAGCACTGTATTACCATCTCAACAGCCGTGGTTGAGTGTCAAGTTCCCCCCCCTCTCCCTTTTCCATCCTCATCATCACCCGTGACTATGTTGACAAACACGGCCGGGCGAGCCAGCGGAGCCCGTGTCTCCTTATGTGTGGGACACTTCTCATATGATCCAGAAAGGTCAGCACCCTGTCTGCACCCTGTCATCACCCCCCCCCCCCCCCCACTCCCTCTCTTGTAACCTCTCGCCCTGTCATGTGCCTCTGTGAAAAGGGTAATAAAAGCTCAGCAGTGTCCCCACCAACCATTTGAAGATAGCAGCGCTATCGTTTCTTAAGAGCTTTCCTACGGTGGAGGGATATATATAGGAGGCCACTCGGATGCTCTTGACACAAGGATTGGGTCATGTACACTATCAACTTTCACTCACAAGACCTTGCTCAGTGATATCACAAGTACGTCATGGAGCACCGTACCGTACCCATAACATCCACCCTTTAAAACCAACCAGTTTGACCAACTATTTAGAGGAGCTCATGCTAATCGCTGAGTTTTAAACCTGCATTTACTCTAGATGTGTACTTGAAGTACAGTTTTAAAAGGTACTTGTACAACTCGACCAGAATCCATGAACATATAAAGCCAGAAGAGGCATGTTTTATTGTTGAATCAAAGTAGATTTGAGGCTTTTCAACACTGATCAACAGAAAATCATCCTTAAATATATCAAGTGAAAAAGACCTTTACAAATATGGGCGTAACTGTGTGCCGCGGAAACATTGACTGTTATCATCAGTGTGCATTTGCTTATCTACGGTATTAAAAGAAAATGACATAAGGGTGTGTGTGTGTGTGTGTGTGGGACTTAACGATACAGACAGGTCTGGCTGCGCTACAGGATATGTTAATTGGTAATAATCATAGGACATATTTTTCATGAGTGGTACTTTCACTGACTTGAGTGGCTGATTTTGAAGAGTTATTATTTTGTTCTCTTTCCGCGTGTTTCTCTGAATAGACGGTGCAGCTCAGATCAGCAGCTCTAACCCCACAATGAAGCAGGCTGTCAGCATCATGTTGAGCTCAAGGTGAGCTCTGTATTCAGCACGCACAAGCTGAAAATAAACAGACGCATACAACTGAAATTGTCTGTCTTTGAACAAGAAAGAGTTTTTCCTTTTTTTTCTTTTTTTTTAAACGTCCTTGAATTTGTAGTAGGTCCTAAAAATTGTCTATCCCACAGGAAGCCATATTCTAGTAGCAGTACTTTAGATATGTCCTGCTTCGGGGGGAGCAACCTCACAGTTGGCATGAACAGCGATAAACACACAGAAATAAACTTCTTTCAGGGAAAGAAAGGTGTAGAAGCTCTAACCGTAAAGATGTTTAAATTAAACCAATACACACACAACACAGATGACCCTTTCGATAAAAGTTCCAAGCAAGGATATTGTTTGCTTTGTGGCACAGGCAGGCAGGCAGCAGCAGGAGGAGCAGCAGCAGGAGGAGGAGGAGCAGGAGGAGGAGGAGGAGGAGGAGGAGGAGGAGGAGCAGCAGGAGGAGGAGGAGGAGGAGGAGGAGGAGGAGCAGCAGCAAGAGGAGGAGGAGGAGGAGGAGGAGGAGGAGGAGGATTTGCAGCTCGGCCCTTGAAAGAGCGTATATCTAATCAGGGGGGCTCGGACACGGAGCTCGACCTGCGTCACAGGCAACATCACGGCAGCATTTATCGCACACCGGAGCCCAGAGCGGTAATCTCCAGTGCTGTTGCTATTGAAAAGTTGCATTTGTGATATTATAGCCTCTTAAGTGGTCATTAACAAATGGTGGATTCAGAACATGTGTTGAGCAACAGTTTTTCAGCGGGTGAAGTTGCTCAGACCTCTCAGTGTGTGTGTGTGTGTGTGTGTGTGTGTGTGTGTGTGAGAGAGAGTGAGACGGAGGCTTGGGAAAAGGGGATAAAGAGCCAAGAGGGCAGCTTTACACTAGCTCAGTGTGTAACAGACCACATATCCCCCCCCCCCTCAGTCTGCAGCCCCTCCTGAGCTGAGCTGCATGAAGCCGAACACAAGCTGTTTTCATGGTGGAGTAAATCTGTGCGACACCAGGAAGCTGCAAAATACCGGATTAGATATTATGAAATATCAGTACATCTCGATTACTTAACAGCTGGTGAGGTCAGGAGCCGCAACGATTAGTCAACTATTCTGATTATTGAGGTCAAGAGAAACAAAGAGCTTCTCAAATGTGAGGATTTGCTGCTTTGCAGTATATTTAACTGGTCTAGAACATTATTGAAATGATTTTTAGTGGCATACTTAGCAGACTGAACCTTTTTTTACATCCTCAACCAGATTTGAAAAAGAACACAAAGGTTTTCTAGTATTAAGTTGCATTACATCTGTGTTTGCACAATCCATGACTATTGCACAATTTCATTGCACAAATGTCTCAAGACCTAAAATCGTATGTGCTGCCCACTTCTTCTGCTCTTTATGACTCAAGAAGAATTGAATAAGAGATCTGATCTTTAACCGAGACTCCTTTCCGTCTATAATGTGTCAATAAGTGAACGTGTCTCTCTTTTCACAGACGACTGACGAAAGCTTCTGTGATTTACAAAGCGTCCTTCGCGTCAAAGCCTTTGACGGTGTGGTGACAGAGGACGAGCAGTTGGAAAACCAGGCTGTCCTCACAGTGAGAGCAGCCACAAGCAGCTGTGACGGTCCGTCTCCGGCACACAGAGGACTCTGCACATGTGAAGGGTAAACAAAAAACAAAACAAAAAGGGCGAGCTGAGGTCCGACCTGTGACCCGTGGACAGACAGCTGCGTCACCACAGGGTGTGTTCGGACCAACGCAAACTAACCAGGCAGAGGTTGTTTGCGCGCGATACCGACATTCCCCAGGAAATGAGTTTCTACGGTACACCTGTCTGCTAATAAAACCTCCTGTCGACTTAGTGATTCACCGACCGTCTACAATCTTTCACTTGATCTCCTCTGAGTTTCCTTGTGTAGCTTTTCCCAGCCTGTTGCTGGTCAGCAGAGGTCCATTTTTGGGCATGGACACACTCTTTTACACAGGAATCAGAGTCTGTTTAAGAAAGATGTCATTGGGCCACATCGGCCCCAATGTGGCTATTATTATCTCACCCCTTAACCCAAAACTCAAAAAACATCCAGCACTGGGGCTGGTTTGGAAGGGGAAATGAATCAGTATGAATGATATAGTATACATATAGTGCAAACCCAGAAATATTGGCGAGCTGAAACACACCGTAAAAAATCTTTTTGGAGATAAACTAAACTAAACATTCAGACGTTTAACTCACCTTTTGAGGGGCATTGATGACTCCGGTGTTGTAGCCGAACTGCAGGGAGCCGATAACAGCTGATCCGACACTCAGCATCAACGTGAACGTTACTTGCTGCAAGACAACGGAGAGAAGAGGAAGTATTGTCAGCGAAGAGACCAGTTCGACCAGTTTACCCAATGCAAAAAGGAGCTTCAGTGCAAATAGTATGATGAACAGTTATATCATCTTTCCGGATGACATGTTTTATCTAGAAACTCTCACTTACATACGTTGATGCCAGTTTTTCTGGGACAAGGTGTTTTTACTTGCGGTTGTGCTTCGGCCGCCCTGGAATCGACTGAATATAACGTTCAGGTCGGTCAGCCGCTAACTTTATCCTCACCGCGTATTCATAACAAGCACAATGAACGCACACATCGACATATCCTGAAATATCTTGAAGATGTTTGGTACCAGGCCCCTTTAAGCACCATGGCGGAGCTGGACTGGCCATAAAAGACGCTTTATGACACCTACAGCGATCTGACAAACAGATGGAGAAATCTATGTTGACATCCAACATCTGTTCCCTGTTTACAGAGTTGTCTGCTTATTTTTCTAAAAAAAAAAGAAGAAAGACCTGTGGTGAGGATCCGTGTTTTTCCAGGTTTGACTGAAGGAAGCTGCTTCTTGGAACGTGTCCAGGTTCAACCCAGGTCTGCATGTTATCGTCAGTGTTCCTGTGATTACAGAGTTCACTTGCTGCTTGATCTCGGTCGAGCCCAGCGGATTAGTAGAGATTTTCCTCATACCAAAAAGTTAATAAACCAGAGAGGAGTATGTCGCTGTCTATTTGCTTCTCTCAGACAGACCACGTCTACATCGACTAACTTTACGTCCGAGCGTCTCAGTGTTGGAAAACAACCTGAAAACACCAGCAAGGATTGCGCACACACACATGTTTTCGCATTGGACCACTGTGTGGACCACACAGTTTGTGCAAAAGTGCACAAACTTCAGATCAAATTGAGAGCGGCATGAACAGCATTTCACTGTTTCCATCTTTCATACCTCACCATCAGTCACCATGTGTGGGTGATTAACGTTTGGACTTGTGATTCACACTACGCCTCTTTCCACAGAGATTCACACCAGATAGGGTCCTTATGTAATGGCAACAGAATACCTGCCTTTCAGTTCCTTTATCACATGCAGACAATACGAGCAAAATGAAACGTCTTCCTCTGAAACACTGTCGGGACACAAATCAAACCTGCACACGTTACCAGAGCGAGAACGGACCCAAGCCAAGGACCCCTGTCCTCTGACCCGCCGAGACGTTAAACAAAAGACCTGCAACAGCCAGTGTTGACGTGTCTTTGAGCAAGGCACTTATCAATCTATCTCTGCGTGTTGTAGGTGCACAAACCTTAAATGTTCCTGTTTTTGTAAATACTACTGTTGTTTGGCCACTGGGGGCAGCAGAAACAAGCATGGCCGCCAGCTGGTGATGAAGTGGAGGTTAGCAACAGCTCAGGTGCACTTAAGGTGGACTGTCCTATAAGGTGGACTAGCTAATGTTTTCATTCGTAGTATTTCTTAATGTTGCTGATATCATGGTTAAACGGGTAATAATCAACACCTGCCATCTATGCTCTGTTTGTATCAGGAAAACATCATTGTGTATATTTTATTCATTACAGTCAGTAAGTGAGGAACATCTGATGAAAATAGATGTTTTCAAAGTCACAGTTAGTATTATGTTCTGTTATTGGTACTCAGTATCGGCAAGTACCCAAATGTAAGTACTTGTACTTGGTCTGAAAGAAGGTGGTATTGGTGCGTCCCTAGATTTGGCGAGTTTAACTTTAAGCCAATCTCGGGACCCATCGGCTATTGGCGGATAAGCCTCCAGGGGGGGGGGGGGGGGGAGGAGCTATATTTCTGGGGTTCTGGAGCAGCCAGACCCCCGGCATGTTTAATAAAAAAGAATAATCCTTAGAAGTGATTGTGCATGCTCCTCTGCAATACCACCAAAGTGCACGATCCAGACACTTAGTTTTGTGGGAACCAGAATTCCTCCCCTGCATAATAAAGAGGAAGGACAAACTTCTGTGTGTGTTTGGAGGCCGTCACTCCTCGGGCCGTTCAGTGGTGCTGGCTGAAGACACTTAAAGACCCGCCTACATTTCTGCACCAATAGGGACTCTTGTTATGAGGTCATCAAGTCCACGACAGGACCGCATAGTATGTAAACACAAACCCACACACCCTCCTCGGCCCTGAGGGCTGGTCTCTTAAAGGAGCGTCTCATGTTGTTCTGCAAAGCCACTGCTGGTTTGAAGCGAGCAAGAAACAGCACACAGTTTCAGTAAACAACTACCAGCTGCTTTTAACTAGAAACAGAGTAATCCTTTCTTTCCCCAACTGGTAAAAGAAAAGAGAATAGCTGCAAATATTTTCAAAAACTACATTGATGTCAAAAGTGGGGGTGTGTTCCAGTGAAATCCTCTTTGACATCTTTACCTTTAACCTAGATACTAGCAGACCTCCCTGAGCCTGACTTCAGTCCAAACACACTGATTACTGCATAGAGTCCGATGAGTGCGAGTACAAAGTCCACCAATCACAGTGTTTTGGGACTTTCTTCAGCCGAACCTCCCCTGTTACCTGTCAACAAAGAAGGTGAATTTGATACTCTTCCTCATCTCCAGGAAGCAGAAGCGGCAGCGTTATACAGGACTTCCTCACCGGAGAAACAATGAAGTCACACTCAAAACAAATATCTCATGATCATAACTAGCTTTTTGTTTTGTTGACATTTTCTAAATAGAGTTTTTGTCTTTGTTTACTCGCACATGACGGCTAAGCTAACCATAAGGGTATTAAACTGCACAGCACGCTAATTTGCAACAAACCTAAAGCTGATTACAGGAGCAGGAATTCACTTAGAAGGATCGTATTATGATGCAAAAAAGGATAAATAACTATTACTAACCAAACATTTCTCAACATGAGGGATCAGTATAAACAACATCTAAATATCTATTAAGCATGTTCATTGTTTAAACAACATAACTACTTATCGGTGAAAGCTAGATTGGAAGGAGTACTTAATGCCTTGTAGTTAACAAAGATTTACGGATATTTTCAGTCATGACTCACAAGGATTTGGGTTCATAAAAATGTCAGTAAGGAGTGAAAGTGAATAATCGCTTGTGGAATTAGCCTGCACAGGTCTCAGCGACTTTTGTTCACTTTTTCAGTTTTTAACCTTCAAATTGAAGATGTAAAAACGACAACATGAACTGTCAAAAGGCTGTTGATGGTTCATTTCTCACCACAGTTTATTCACTCTGTGTAGATCATTTATTTACCCTAGGGTCACATTGTGTTTTTTATGCTTTTAAATGTCTGCTCTGTTAAGCACTTTGTGATAGCACTGTCTGTGAAAAGCGCTATATAAATAAAATTCATTCATTCATTCATTCATTCATTCATTCATTAACCTACATAGGAATGTCCACGACCTGATAATCACTCGGTATGAACAGCTACTATCACAGAGGTTACAGCATTAGTAGTTCTCTCAAATGTGGGTGGTGCTGGAAGAATTATTGAGAGCCCTCTTAAGTAATATACAACAATACTGATAAAATACTTTAAAATATTACTTAATAAAGTTAAGTTCTAAGTATAAATACTTAACTCAAAAGGTGTTTTTTTTTCAATAATGTAAAAGCTGAATCGGAAAAGTTACTAGCAAATATCGCTGACAGATAAATTAAATGTAAAAGAGTAGAAGTATAAAGTCACATTAAATAGAAAAACTTTGTGATGTACAAGTACTTCAAAGCTGTACTTCAGTACAGTACTTGACCCCTGACATTGGACACTGCCTCAGGTTTGCTACAGAAAGTGTCTGCATTGCTACATTTCACTTCCAGTATGCAAAACATTCCGGTTGTGCCTCTTCATTCTCAGACATGTTGTCCAGGTAGTAAAGTCAATGTGACAGCCAACAAAGGGAAAATATGAAATATTTAGGTGAACACTCTGAAGGCAACTCCTAACGCCAACACTAAACAAAGTCAGCAGAAGACTGGAAACAAAGTCTGCTTGACTTTACGTCATTGTTTCGTTTTTACTGTAATACTACTTAGTTTGTGACTCATCGTATCCGGCTTCCTCTGAATCGGGTCATTGTTCAATTGTAAAAAAAAAGAGAAGAGAAGAGAAGCATGTAATTCGACTCAGACCACTTCCTGGTTTCCAGAGTGCACCTGGTTGTTGGGGACGGCCTGCGTTGCTGCCGCCACGGCCCTCTAAACGTCACCTCTAGGTCTCAGCTTACAGCTGTGGGGAATCCAATACGTGCTCACCTCCTCTCAGATCGGTTCAGCTTTAAAGCTTAAAGCCTCCGCATGCTGGGGACAGCTCCCAAATATCTCAGTGTTTGTTTTAATGTAGAGCGACGTATTGTTCTTACATTAGACTGTTAAGACACTGCTGTCACTAAAGTTAAAGACCACATACTAGGACTGATTGAAGCCAAATTATGTCTCGGCCTAATGCATGCTTTATTTAGTGCTAAACACATAATTAATAATCTTCATATTTTACCTGTTAGTTTTGTTCCTCTGGTCCCTAAGTCATTATTAAAATTGTCTCCACTTTCATAATTAGTTGCCTCAACTCTGTTCATTTCATTGTGTATTTGTTTCATGTGTACAAAACAAAATAAGTAGAATGACGGCACTGTGCGTCTGTGTTTTAATACCGAGCTCAGGTTCACACTTGGTCAGATTCATTCATGTGCAGCTGAAGCTTTCTCTGAAGGGGAAGCAGGCTGATCTCTACAGTAACCATGGGCAGAATAACCTGATGAATAATGTAATAATGTAGGAGGGATCGGCATATTTGCCTTTGAAAACTTCCATAGACAAATATATGCAAAACGACACACAGTTGAATGTGTACCATGTAATTGTCCGAGTTTCCTGGTACTTTATTGTCCGTTACTCAAGCACTGCAGAAGACAAACGTATCTTCTGCATGCGACAAATAGCCTAAGATAGATCATCATTTTGTTTTGAAATTTGACTACTGCATTTTGACCCATCCCTGTATATAGGGAGCAGTGGGCTGCCATTGATCGGCGCCCGGGGAGCCGGGGGTTCAGTGTATTGCTCAGGTACACTTCGACACGTGACACGTCCCAGTCGGGGATCGAACCGTTGATCTTCCGGTTCCCAGACGACCCTCTTAACCCAGTGAGCCACGGTCGCCCCGTTTGTGAGGCTAACAGCTTCAGACAAATAACCCGCGTTTAAATCCCCCACGGCGCGCAGTTTTAACGAAGCCTGAGAAGACGAGATTACATTTAAATGTAAGGGAGGGGACAATATATACATTAGCATTACAGGTAAATACAATAATACTAATTTGAGGTGTGTAATCTTTTCATAAGTATTAGATCAAGGAGTAAAACTGCTGAAACGGTAGTTTTACAGGTCAACAAAGTACATTTCCCACGTAGTAAATCCTACAAACCGTCACACTATTTTCAGATACTGTAACTATTCCGCTCAGGTCAGATTAAAAAAAGTCAGACCGTTCAAACTGACTCTGCAGCGCAAGAGTTCAGAGGTCAAACACATCAGTTAAAGCCCCGTGGTTCAAAGGGGTTGTGATTGATGACGTCGAGCTAATTTCAACTGAATCGTGAGAAAGTCAAAAAGGGGTCCAGAGGGGACGCAGCGTGGCCCCGCATGAACCACTTCATCCGACCATCTCGTCCCTGTGAACAGAGGGATCAGTGCCGTGTGCACAGTCCTCCTCCAGCTTCTCAGAACAGCGAATTAAACGAGCACTCTCGCTTGCTTGTTCGTCTCAATTAAAACCCTCCCAGATCTCTTGATCCCAACTTTTGCAGCGAAGCCTCATTAAGCCCCATTAGAACATGGCTGACCGTTACACGCTGAAGGGGCCGGTCATGCAGATGAAAGTAAACCTACTGGACTGTCTGAAGGGAGGCAGGAGTTGGCAGATGGCTGCGAGGCAGCGGATGGAGAGGAGTTAAGCCCGTGCAATTACGTCTGGACAATGGAGGCTGCTTGTTGGCTCCGGACTCCCAATCAAAATACCTGTGCTGTCAAGTCTGCCAGTAATAAAATGCTGAGTGGCCGTTTCTATCCAAAACAGAGCAGGTCAACGGTCTGCTGGACCCCAATTACTAGTTTTCATTCTTTGTTGGGGGACAACAACAGCACTGAGGTGAGCTTCTCAGAGCCAAACAAAGCTTCCTGTTGATGAGAGTGAAGCTCTCGTCGGGCCAACAATGTGAAATCATTAACACGCCGTGTTTGTGATGGAAATAACCGCATTGTAAGATAATTACAGCTGCACTGAAAGAAATGAAGAGGAACCATGGAATTAAGTTACAGATGGGTGATATTAGATTGCCCGAATTTGCACCTCCCTGAATCAAACGCACAGTAAACGTGGACTGAGCGTAATGCGTGAGACACCTGACTGAATCAATGGTTGCCTGGGCAGGTTTTACACTCTGGGTCAGTGAAACTGTAGTTCTACCACTTCTGTGTGTCACTTTGTGAAGTTTACACCAACTGGACTCCGCCTGCACATAAATAGGCCCAACACTAAGCACAAGCCAGGTATGAAAATCCTGACCACAAGTTGTTCAATAACCCCGCGCTTAACTTCTGTTTAACTACGGCTCAACACTGCTGGAGGCAAAGCAACACAAAGGAGGGAGTGAAGCCAACAGCCTGGGAAGGGAAGGGACTTTAACACCCCAGCAATAGGCGGAGCACTTCCCTCTGTCGAGTCGCACTCCCTCTGGAAATCTGCTGTGTCGGTGTCACAGTGGAAACTGGGAACACGGAGAACTGTTCCCATCACGTCCACAACAAACCCGCGTCCAGCTGACGACCCCCCTCCCCCAGAGAGCACAGTCTAGTGGTGATGGCTAAGGAAACATTCTCTGACCTCCGTGTCGCACCGGGCTGCCTGGTGCTGCTCCACTGGGTTTAATTAACAGGAGGGGGAAGTCGGTGGCGTACGTGCTTCATTATGCAGCGTGTTGCATAATGCACCAGATAAGTCCTGTTTACTTTCTTTAAAGCTGTAACTGGGATGAGGTTTGAAAGAGGTTGTTTGGATCAGATTACTGGAGAAACATTACAAATGCTCCGGCACACTCTTCACTCGATCAGCATCGAGAGGCAAATGGATTAGATGCAATGAAAAGTCGTCCATCACAAGTTCTCAGAGGCTAAGAGGATGCTTTCCACTGTCCCAAACCAAAAGCAGGGGATCCAAATAATCAATTGATTAGAGACAGAAAACTATTTCCAAAACAGAACAATTATTGAAGCAACTTATTTGTCTTGGTTGTTAGCAAGTGATTTTAATCCAGTAGAATTTAGCAGCACTTGCACATTGAGTATTTCCATTTGCAGCTACTTTACTTCTAACTATAACACTACATTGTCCTTCTTCCTGACAACTACAGTTGCTTTGAAGATCAAGATTTTACATAAAAATATAAGTGTATAAAATACGATGCATTGCTACTGATTCATCTGCCAACAGAATATCGGGTAATTAAAATTACCTCCAACACCTACAACAACAATAGCATATTAGAGCTGAAACGACAAGCATGAAAGATATTATGAAAGATAAAAGCAAAGCAGAAATGCCAAACATTAGAGGATTCCATCTTAAATAATTAGGAGCCCTGCAACAGAGACTATCCTGCTGCATAAAGAGTACTTTAAGTGGATTTCGCGAATACTTCTGTACTTTATAATGGAGTACTGCTACTTGTACTTCTTCCTCTTGGTCTGAAACAAACACTGTTGTATACGGCTCTTATAAAAGACTTGTGTATAAATAGCTTCAGTAGTAGCTTTAAAACAGGAACAGAAACGCATTGAATACAGTCTGCAGTGACATCATGCTGATACACACACACACGCGCAGCACCACACACGGGGCTCGAGACATGACAAAGCACTATATACCCCCCACTCACCATGACGCAGAGGAAATAGTTAGTAAGAAAGCTCCTATTGAGCGGCAAAACTGTTGATTTTCAGACATATAACGTTCGCTAATACAGGAAAATAATAAATAATGGAGCGACTTAAGGTTACTAAGGTTACGTGCAGACACGTACTGGACTATTAAAGTGTATCTTAAGTGATATAGAAGTGATGACAAAAGAGTACTTTTAACTACTGCTGACGCGTACGGAAGGGTAATAACTCCGCAATAGACAACGTGGGCACTCGCGGCATCATGGCTCTCCATCATGGCACATGTGGAAGTGTATCATGGGTAAGAAAAACAAATACGGTGAACTGACTTAACCGGTCCTCAGTGACAGCGTGGGGCTGAAACAATAAACACATGCAAACCAACAGGCTCGACAGGATTTAAACACCTCTTGTTGTGAAAAGAAGGGAGGAACAAAAAGAGCCACACAGTGAATAACTACCTTGCCGGAGTCCATGGCTGCGTTGTGAGCGACACACTCTTCTTCTTATTATTATTATTTTGTGATCGCTTAGGGTGATGGTAGAACTTCCTCGGCGGTCTCCCGGTGAGTGTTGCTCAGAAGTCGGTCATCTTAGAGGAATTTTGCTCCGTTGAAATGACTTTAAACTTCAGTCGAGTGTTCTTTATTTTAAGAGAGAGAAATGGTTCGAGTCTTTTGTCGATAAAAGCCCGGCAGCTTGAGTTGTGTGTGTTTGTTTCTCTCTCGCGCGTCGTTTTAGCTCACAGCTTCAGCTCACAGCTTCAGGGATGTGTAAAGTCTCTTCCAAGAAGTTACCGGGGCCAGGCGGCCGTGGTCCATACAATATATAGCTGACGCAATTCTTAACGGGGTGTGTCCGTACTCGAAGCCCATCCTCCAACACAACCAATGGAGGAGCACAAAGGGTTTTAATTCAGAACACGCACGCACAGAGAGGGATGGGGGAGGAGGGGGAGGGTTATCACGCCTGCTAGCTGTGGTGGAAGTATTCAGATCCTTTACTTAAATAAGAGCATCAATGTAAAAACACCCCTTTGAAGTAAAAGTCCTACATTCAAGCCCTAACCTTAGTATTATTAAAGTAGTATCAGCTAAATATACTTGTATCAAAAGCAACAAGTACTGAAGCAGCAGAACAGCGCCTGCTAGTTGTATAGTTCATATACATCATATCATCATATCACAACTTACAGAAACACTTATTTTTTTGTATTTATTGTAAGTACACTGAGAGCAATGAAAAATACAGTCATATTAATTGTATGTGTACACATACTTGGCCAATAAAGTTTATTCTGTTTTTGTTTTTATTATTATAGTTTATTATAGTTTTGTATTATTATCTTATTTTTATATTGCTGATGTGTTTATTGTAAGCAAAACTTTAAAGCTGAAGCTTGTGGAAAAAGAGATAATTCATCTTCTCTAAAATTGTATTCATCTAACTTTTTATTTATACATTTAAAAATCTTCAAATATATCTTTATGAAGAAAGGCCTTTCCTTCTATTTTTTTTCCGTGTTTTTTTTTTTAACAGTGGAGTCTCAGGATACCGAGTCTTCACAACCTGGCAACCCAACACTCATGAATGGTTTATGCCTGATCTATGAATCCTTCGTAAATGATTTGTTAACTATTATCAGCACTGTTAATCACAACGTACAAACCGTTTATAAAGGGTGCTTTATTTGAAAGTGGTACTAAATTTGATACTGTAATATGACGATATATTGCCATTAATTGTGACATTTCTGGAAAAACTACAGAGCAACCACCTGTGGATAAAATAATTAGGAAGGAATTGTTTTTGGGTGAACCAGGAAATTAAATATCTGACACATATGGTATATATCATCATATTACTCAACCCTAAATGAGTTACTTTACTTACTTGTCTCCCATGCTATCTTAACTATGGTTCTGTTTGTTCTTTCCATTGCTCTTTATCTTTTACTCAATAGAGTGGTCTCGTGTGACGTCACAGTTTAGCTGTCGGCCATGTTGGAATACACACAAAGCCACTGGCATGCACGACTGAGTCGCATAACCTATCGATCATGGTGAACTTTTGTGCTGTCTTTGGTTGTGGCAGCAGAGCTGATAGAGACAAGAAATCATTCTTTCGTTTGCCAGCGGTCATTACACATCAAGGAAATGACACGAAGGAGCTATCCAAGCGACGTCGCAAGAAATGGCTGTCACGCATCTCTCGAGATATAAAGGAATATCCTGCCTCTGCTTTTGTTTTGAAAAAAAAAGTAAAATAATTTATAAAACTAAGTCGATAGAACGGGAATCTTAAATTCATTTTCTAGATATCCACACCCCTGATAATATATAGTCATTGTGTGCATGTGTGTAGCCTGTAGGAATTAACTTTAAACTAACGTTAACCCCTAACTTCACCCCCCCCCCCCACACACACACACATATATATTATATAATTATATATTACATATTAATTATATATATATGTATATGTAGATGTAGGGGATATATATGTGTGTGTGGGGGGGGGGATGAAGCTCCAACTCGTCTTTTGTGTAAGGACTGGGGGTGTTCACGAGATACGTGTAGATGTTGGCGTAGTTTACCGATGGAAGATAAGTAGGATCGGCACTGAAACGATCTGCACTCATCGTATAGGGATCCAAGTTACCAATAACCTTCAATTTGGCCAGGTAGCGAACCTTTGATGCACTATCCAGTGATTCAAAGTATTGTATTTTCGCCGCACTTCCTTGTTTACTCGCCGCCATGTAGGATCTGTATGTACTCCAACATGGCCGACCGACCTCGTAACTAAGGAGATCGTGACGTCGGCGAGACCACTCTGTAATGTATACTCAGTCCCAGATAACCATGGAGGTTATGTCTAGTAAGTTGTTTTTAAGAATGTTTGTTACACTATCACTTTAAAGACGTATTTAGAATATAATGGATTGATAAAGTTGTATTTAGTACTGATTGATGTATTCTCATTACCATGTTGCTCGTTTTGAATGCAGCATCTGTCGGCTTGCCTTCAGTTCTCAGCCTTCTAACAATGAGTTATTGAAAACACCCACATGTGTGATCTAATGATCTTTCACTATGTTGGTGGAGATACTGTATGACATGTCTGCCCCCCCCCTCCCCCCATTCAATCCGTCTTCTGTGATCTGGGATGTTTGTTGCTAAAGGCCAAAAAAACCCAAACTACGCACTACCTTTTGTTTGGGATTGAGGGGAGGTGTCCGGTCTGAGTGGATGTAAAAAAAAAAAAATGATTATGGGAAATGCATGCGTTTTCACTGTGCACGAAAGCTCTGCGAAGAGGGAGGGTAACGGGTAGGATTTGTCAAAATGTGTTCCCTTTGTATTTGATCTTCTGCCTTTGAAACCTTGGGAAAACAATAACAGGGAAACGCCGGGGAAAAGGTCGAGTGTAAGCCACAAACGGACTGCACAGGTTTTTCAAGAAAATGCCTTAAATGTAGAATGTAGAAACAAGCAACACGGCAGCAAGTTTCAGTTTGTCCTGAAACAAGTGTCGGGAATCGCGCTTATACCATTTCCTCTATATTAGTCGTTTGCAGTAATGGTAAAGAAAACGTTTTTCCATCCGTTTGAGGTGATAAAATGCTCATGTATGGTTTTTATCAAACATGCAGAGCAAATTCTCGATGCCTAAAGCTAAGATGATGGAGTGCTGAAACAAAATGCTTCTCTCCCTTTCCTCTTCCTGTCTAGGACCACTACGTCCAATACACAAGCAGAGATGAGGTGACATCACCACCTTACAGATGATGCACATGTCTTTTGTTACAGGTGCGTGGTTGAAGCATATTGAAGTGAAAATAGTCATGATGGCGGAGGAGGAAGGACGCCTGCATTCATACGACAGCGGCGGCGGCGAGGGGACATCAGGGCAAGGAATGACACATTATGGAACAGTTTATTTATGTTTGGTTTTAAAATGCAAATCCTTTGAAAGCCCAACGAAAACAATAACAGACATTTTTCTGGAACAAAAGCCTGGTGCTAGTGTTCTGAGGGATGGTATTGTGCACTAAATCAAACACGCAGGATGCCAGCGACAAGTGGTCCAAGTTTTGTCCAATTTGGACAAAACCTTTGCATGAAATTATATTCTGTTGGACGCTTTGCTGCGCTTAGCGACGCATGGAAATGTTGCTTTCCCTGTTCACAGAGGAATCCTCTTCCATGCGCTTCCAGGCCTGCAGACAAAAATAATCTCAGAGAGAAATGAAGTGAATAGTTTAAAGCAGGGATTCCCAAAGTGGGGTGTGCGCACCCCTGGGGGTGCGCGAGCTGCCTCTAGGGGGTGCGCGAGAGGAAAAATGTAATGGCGGTGCAGTCCTGTCTCCTAAAAATTACGTTCCCCCAAAACTAAAATGTATTCTCAATTACGTTTTACCACGAACGTATTTTCTCCCTGATTACGTTTGTGTTTGACGTACAAATACGTTTCTCATCAACATATCTTTGCCATACTCCAGTCTTTATTATTTTTCTGTGATCTGCCTCGCCTCTACCCCGCCACCCACAAGTTATTGACCCGCGGCCTGTTCCGAGGGCTGACAGACCTGACGATCGGGTGCCTCACGGCGTGGGCGGCTGGAGACCTCGCGTCCCGGCGCCAACGAGTGAGCGCCCGCCACTCGGAACCATAAAACCAAGTCCCGGATTTCACCCGGGGGACATTCTGGAGGTATTGTGACCGGGTGATGTGCCTCGTTGCTGGGGAGGTATGAGCCGAGAGTGGCGGGGTGTTATGGAGGTATATATTACAACTCGGTGTTGTTCCCGTGCGTGGATGAGCGCATTTCTGCCGAAGACAGGCGGCGTGTTGTGGTAGTATTCTGACCGCGTAATAGGGAGAAGGAGAGGCGGTGGTGGAGAGGGAAAAATGTTAAAGAGATGGTGGAATGTATGATTGGAGAGAGAGAAGCGAAAAAGTTGTACGTGATCCCGGTGTCCAACAACACTGTCGCGCGCATCGATGCTTTGTCCGAAGACATCCTGGCTACATTGGTCGGTCGCGTGAAGAAGAGTGAGTTTTACTCTCTGCAAGTAGACGAGCCTACAGATGTGGCCAATCTGGCCAATCGTCCGTTACCTTCGTAACGTTACGTCCGTTACCTTTTCGAAGGCACGGTGCAGGAAGAGTTTTTGTGTTTTTTATCTTGTAAACAAACGCCACGCGCGAGCAAACTGTTCTCTCATTCGTCCGATTTTTATGCGGCTCTGTTGCTTTTTTTTTTTTAAGGTGTGTGTGTGTGGGGGGGGGGGGGGGTTGGGGGTGCGTGAACCCGGTCGGGATGTAGAAGGGGGTGCGTGGCCTAAAAAGTTTGGGAACCGCTGGTTTAAAGCAATAGCAATAGCTTGGCATTTTGGGGAAATATGCCCATTCCCTTGATACGGTAAATGTGAAGTTACAGCCAGCAGGCAGTTGGTTGACCTTAGCATAAGCCTGGCTCTGTCCCAAGGTAATGAAATCCACTACCGGTACCTCTGAAGCTCACTTATTAACAATTTATATCTCCTTTGAAGGAGGGAGGTTTACTTTTGGACAGAGCAGGCTAGCTGTTTCCCCCTGCTAAGCTAGCCACCTACTGCTTCTGACTTTACATTTAGTGTACAGACAATAGAGTTGTATCAATCTTCTCATCTAACCAAAGCGATAAGCGGAAAGCACAATGTCATATTTTTGCATTTGTTTTTTTTTTCACTGAAAAGCCTTGAACATATCTGCATTAACTTATATTTGGTCCCTTTTGGGCAACAGAAAGTCCAATATTCACTCTTTTTAAGGTTTTTTGTCCCCATTCATTTCATTCACAAGCTTGTCGCTGGATTTGTGTAGCGTTTGGTGCTGGGCAGGTGGGGTTTTATCGCTTTTTCACTGAACACTGGCGTTTCCCACTGAAAATAATGGCCTGCTATGAGAGCGGTGAGACTGAATCACAACAGGAAAGTTGTGTGCTATAAAGCCAAGAATGAGCTGGAAGATGCCATGAAGCACAATAAAGCCTATACTTCAAAGTCACATGACATGTTGTCATTTTATCCATTGTTGGGCTCTGATGTTTTGGATTTACTTTGCTGAATTCATGTGAGGATCTCCCCTGCAGGGTGCTTTATTTGTTGACTTCCTCACCCACCAGTGGCTCTACTGAAACCTTGGGATAATTTTCACCTGACTCAACAGGCATCTCAAATTCTCCTGTTCTGAATGGGAGCCCGGGCCTCAGGCTGTGCCCTCGTGCACGTAGGCTACCCTGCTTTGTTTGCTCACGAGTCAGTGTCCATCACCAGCTCCTGTGTCGCTCTCTCAGGGCAGGTTTGCAGTGCCGTGGGAGCTCACCAGTTTCTCACAGTCACTTTTCAATGAACCCTCTGCTGTAAAAACAGTGAGCTACACAGACTCTTTTCCTTGTAAAATTGATCAATGGTGAGCATCTTCAAACTCTGAGTGAAATTCTAGGAATCTTGATATGTGTGTTTGCAATGGGGCCTGTCCACAAATGGGTGCGTCAACCCTGAAAGAGACACAACTGACACGCCCAGATCAATCAGAGGACACATCAGCTAATTAGTGCGAGATAAGTTAGCCTGGCTCTGTCCAAAGGTGATAAAACCTACCAGCACATCCAAAGCTCACCAATTCACATGTTATATATTGTATGTTTGATCTGTACAAAAGCCGAATTGTATCGTTTTTACACATGTTTTTTTTAAAGATATAACATTAACTAGTGAGCTTTATTAGTGCCATTACGTGGATTTTGTTACCAACAGAGCGAGGTCTTTATGCTAAGCTAAGCTAAACAGCTGCTGGCTGAAGATTCATCTTTACCGTACGGACATGAGACTGTTATAAATCTTCTTATCCAATACTTCCCAAAATGTCCAACACTTCCTTCAAAGTTGGAACACTGTTATAGGTCTGCAGCTTGATTAACAAACTATTACCTGCTCTAAATGGACAGAAGACAACTTTTACGACAACGGACTTTAACTCTGAGACTGGTGGTATTTGACAACACCATTCAAACCTGATATCGATAACATACAAAGATAAGGTCTTGACTATGAGCGGAAATGTGACATCGGGTTGTGTTCCTACGGCATCCACCTGTTTGTCACACTTTACATCTTTGCAGGAGGTTTTCCGAAAACCGAGCATGTAGACGCAATACGGACACTCCCAAGAGCCTGGGTTTGGGTTTATCAAAAAAAAAAACAGACTTGTTTCCTGTTCTGCACAGCCTGGGTTGTGGTCCTGCAAAACACAAACGCATCAAAGGCCTTCTTTTATCATGGGGTCATAACAGTGCATCACTGGTGCGTGTGATGTTACACTTTACCCATGGTGGCCTGAGATACCAAAATCAGCATAAGATAAAGACTTACATGACATCATAAAGTAGTTAAACATGGTGTGTCAAGGAAAACATCCTCATGAACATGGCCTCATGTTATCACATATTGTTTGGGATTCATGTTACTTTTTTGCTATGATCCAGCAAAGGAGATGAAAAGGAAATTGTGTATGTATATTTGTATGTATAACACATACATTGACAACAGGTGTGCTAGAACAACAAGCTGTACACAACATTGGCATATCACCTTATGAGGCAAACCTGTTCTAGTCATATACTGGTTAGAAACGGTGCAAGATTGGCATTCATTTGGAGTCATGCTTGTGTCTACCTGATGAATACAAGTCCAAACGTCAGACTTCGTTTTGCTGTTTTGATAACCAACTCCTGAGGGAAGTATCTGGGAAGTATCTTGTCTGTCCGGGAAGAGAACGTCCACCGGGATTTTAGAGCTTTCTCACTGAAAAAAGCTGCTTGCTGCATCTGAAAATGACACTAAAGAGAGCAATGAGAGTTAACCACGGTTTTGGTTAAGTCATAAGGAGTCTATAAAGCCAAAACAATGAGCTGAAGGACTCTGAAACGTTCCATATAGCGGAGAGAAACTGCTGAGTTGAGTGATAATCCTCTGTTGGTTCATCACGAAGGATGACTCCCTTCACATGCAAACCATTTGATCCATTGCAACAGTACAAATATCAATTAGAACAGCTTTAAATCATGCATCAACAACATATCACATGGGGTTTTCTGTGATTTCATTCTGTTGTCACAGAAGCAGGGCTTCCAGTATGGTGAACACAAAAGTCCTGTAACGGACCAGTGACCTTCCTGTGGACCTTGTTTTCTGTCACTGGTGAAGTGAAGAGTTATGGACTTGGCCTCTCGATGGAAAGTTTTCCCTTGGCCCTTCACTGACATGTCTGGTAGGTTCATCCTTTTCAAGCATTTTCAATGTAGTTGGCCGACAGGATCTCATGCCATGGTTGTTGTTAAAACAGTGAGAGATGTCCACACCCTGAATGCGATTGTGCAGGGTTACTGTTACTCCCAGGAGCATTGCTTACATAACCATGGATACAGCCAATCCAAAGATATGTCCTCATGGGACAGGGACAAATGGGGAAAAAACCAAAGAGGGACAAAGTAATCAGTTCAGCCCAACTGGCTTCATGGCTCTTTGGATGGCAATGTCGGTCAGTTGGTCCACTGTGAAACCGGAGCTGCTGCAGGACAATGCCAACACGTCTAACATTGGGACATCTGTTTGGTTTATCTCCGTTGTGTGATGCTTATTCAGCAGGTATTGATAACCTGGACTGTATGTGCACATGCTGTCACTCCCTCCCATTGCAACATCCAATATCAGTCACTGTTAAGATAAAACTACCCACTCACATACCTCTCTGGTAACACAATAGGCCATATCTACAGTAACTGCATTGCATTCCACTTCAGTCAGCTGATCTGCAATGCTAACATGCTGATATTTATCAGTTTAACACTCCCCATGTTCAATATCTTAGCATGTAAGGTTGTGAACATTTGCTAATTAGCACTAAACACAAATACCGGTACACTAAAGGCTGATGGGAGTGTCGTGAGTTTTGCAGGTATTTGGTGATAAAAGAGAGTATTGGAAAATGTACTTGTGATGGTATTGTATTCCTTTGTTACCTCAGCATCAGCGGAGAAATGACAGGAAATGGGATTCCCTCGAGGTTGAGGGGTTAAAGCATTGACCAAGGACTGTTGTTACATTTCCCCATCTCTTGCACCTCTTGTTTTTTACCATCTCTCTGCTCTCTAATAATGGAATAAAATACCCAAAATACATAGAGACAATGCGTCATACTCTGAAAACCACACCCACCGGAGGGGAAAACAATCGGTGGCACAATTTTCAACCAATGGCTGAAACACTAACAAAATGCCTGTAGCTAGCTAAAAGGGTCAGATTTCAGCATGTCAATGGATTAGTTTAGCACCCTTTGCCTGCCAGGGGTTAGCTTTTCGCAAGCTAATGTTAGCAAGTTACTCTAGTTAGCTAAGGCAATTACAAACATAACACTGCTTATTTTTCCGAATGTTATCCACAATCCTTTATCAAACAAATTGCACATTGTCAATCCTTTAGCATTACAAAAATATAGTTGGCCTAAAAATGAGTTTTGGACAAAATGCTAGCTGCACACGTAACATTGGACATACTGAGTATCACAATCCTCCAGTTTTCATATTCTTCCTGCTGATGCCACATGTCTTAGTGCCTGTATCCTCAGTTTTTTTGGTTCCTATAAGAACTTAGTTCCGGGTTCTTTACTTGTTGGTGGTGCATCCCACCACACAGCAGCTTTTAGGTTTGCTAGCAGATCAAAGTGACAAAGGGGCATCTTCAAGCAAAACAAAGTCAATGGCAAGCAATGACTTGTTTTCCCCTCCGGTGTGGGCGGGATTTAATTGTGCTCTGTCGACATAAAAAAAAAAAAAAAAAAATGTAATTACAGGTAAAGAGGGTAAAGAGGGAATGACATGCAACCAAAGTCCCCTGTAAATTGGGGATGGATTATGGTCCGGTCAGGGTGGCGCTAAAGGAAAAGCCAGTGGATCACCGAAGTCTGTAGGTTTCCTCCTGTGAGGACAAACGTCTGAACAAATTTACAATCCATCCAATAATTGCTGAAATATTTCAGTCTGGACAGATATTGCCATCTCTGGAGCCATACCGCTAGCTTAGCAGGGAAAAAAAGTAATAATGAAGTAACAGCCAGGGGCAACATGAAGGAAAAACACTGAACCCTGAAAATGAAGGTTATGTGACTGACATTTCGAAGCAAGGAATGTTTCACAGGTGTTTTAAAATCAAAATAGAGGCCACCTCCTGTGTGAGGTGCAGTTCTCTTTTTACTACAGCATGTTGGGAGACTACTTTTTTATTTTATTTATTTATTTTTTTTTCCAAAGGTTTCAACTCAACACAACAACCAACCAACATGCAGTGTCATTACAAGCAAACACAAATGAAAAGCCTCCGAAAAATTCACTTTTCCTTTCTTTTTAAACATCACTTAACTTAATGGAACATTGTGTTGCTAATTACATTTGACCAGCTGCTGCGCTGATGGTCACTGATAACCTTTTACCCAGTGACCTCTGCCCCTGGCCTCAGCTGACAATGTTTGCATGCTTTCACTGCTTTTACAATAGAATTAATGAGAAAAGAGTTCTCCTAAAAAACTCTCATTTAATCCCCAACTCTTCTCAGAAGTTTGACACAATTGAACCTCTGTTGTGACCTTCTAAAGCTGCAGTATGCAGATCTGAATCCCTCTCAACTGCTTATAACTGTGGCCCTCCTCCAAGAGGCCGTACACAGCCTCCTCTAAGCTAAGCAGGTTAGAACAGGTTTTACTTTTCGAAATTGACAACTCGTTCAACACAAAGGGCCAACAGGTCATTCTGCTTGTGGTAACGATCTTGAGGCGAGCCGGAGGGAGAGATGTTCAGCAAGTCAACTTTGCTTGTTTGTTGTCACGTTGGTATTATTTGACTGGCAGGATTATCACTAAATATGTTGCGTAACTGAGGTGGAATTCAGACGATCAAGAAAACAATCTAAACTCATGGTCACCTGAGTTGTGTTAGCAGCCACGACATTCACATTTTAATTGTTGGTTATTTGTTGATATGAAAGTTAATTGTTGAAAACACTGCAGGAGATTCCACTGACACATACAGATCCATTATAGTTTTCACTCTCCTGCTGTCTTCATTGACACATGAGCAATAATGTAATGGAGATAATTATCGACAAAGAAACAATTAGATCTGACTTGGTTTACCTTTACATAAAAAGGATGAAGCTGTACTTGGCAGAGTTACCGCTCTCTCCTTTTGTTGATAAAAGGCAACGTCTTTGCTCTGTGATCACTCCGTCATTCAGGTGAATGGTGGTTTGAACAGATTTTAACACAAGGAACAGTCAAATTCACATTTTACTTTATTGATGTCCATATTTAATTTTCCTTTAGAAGAAAATATTGAGTGTTAGCACGTCAGTGATGATATCAACTGGCTACGTCCAGATAATACAAAGAAGGCCTATAGACTGTATATAAGTGGACGTAGTCACTGTGACGTCTTCCGTCAGCGTTGAAGTATGAAGACGAACACACGAACAACTCCCAGACCGGACAACGTCATGGTAGCGACCTGTCAATCACAAGGTAGCCAATCCATGAATCATACTCTGCTTTATCATCTATTTTACTTTAACGGGGCCATAATTTACCAAATGATCATCATGCTGTATTGAAGAAGACTTGGAACTAACGATTGAGACCATAAACTGACCGTTATAATGTTTAATAAGGTAATAAATCAAGTGAGAAGTAGGGTCGATTTCTCATAGGCTTCTATACAATCTGTCGTCTTTTTGCAACGAGGAGTTGCCCCCTGCTGGTCATTAGAAATAATGCAAGTTTAAAGCACTTAGGCATTGGCTTCACCCCTCAGAACCGGAGGTTGCCGACTGGGAAGGCCCAACCAGATAGCATCAAATTCCATCGCATTTTTAACGTCCACCAAGGAGGTAATGTTTTCGGTTCGGTTTGTTTGTCTGTTCGTCAGTCGGATTATATTAAAACTACTGGCCTGGTTTTCATGAAACTTGGTGGAAGGGTGTAGCATGGGCTAAGGAAGAACCCATTACATTTTGGAGCTGGGGCTGCTTTGGTAGCTCTGTGGTTACAGCGCATGCCATGTAACCACAGAGCTACTGGGTTCCACTCTGGCCATGGGACCTTTCTTGCATGTTATACCCTTCTCTCTCTCTCTCTCGCCCCTATTTCTACACTGTCCTCTTTCAAATAAAGACAAAATAAATGATTCCATCCATTATCTTCAACCGCTTATCCTGTTCAGGGTTGCGAGGGCCGATTCTAGCTGACATCGGGCGAAGGCAGGGTCCACCCTGGGAAGGTCAGCCAGACTATCGCGGGACACATAGAGACAGACAACCATTCACGCTCACATTCACACCTACGGGCAATTTAGAGTCATCAATTAACCTAGACTGCATGCATTGGACTGTGGAAGGAAGCTGGAGAACCCATGAGATAATACCCATGATAATAATAATAATAACAATAGTTATTATCATTACTTATTTTGTATCACAGGCTGGATAAACAAATTATTATTTTTGTTAATATTGCAAGTATGGCCTTGGCAGAGGTCTGCGCTCTCCATGTGCCCTCTATTTCTATTTGATACAGTTTTTGGAGGAAGCACTATCCCAGGGGAGAGTATCAACAGAGTCTAACCGTTTACTCCATCATTCCTATCAGTTACGATAAGTACTGAGTTATGGGAACCCGTCGTCACAAATACTGAGATGATTTCTGCAGGATTTCTTTTCATTACAATGGCAATTTGGGATTCTTATTATTTTTAATATATATTACACTTATGCGTATGCCTAAATCTGATATTTGGCAAGGAACAAATAATGGATTTTATTTTATCTGTTCTTTCCAAATTTATCACATGCTATTTGTATTCTGAGGCTTCTAATCAAAACATAGACACCTGAAAATGTTAGTTGGAAAGTGTTTCTTGTCCATAACTGCATCAAAGCATATTAATTTCAATACAATATTAAAAAAAACACTGAAAACGTGCTTGAGCCAGTTCAACAGCTATGGTTTTTTTTACATGTAGTTTTTGTGACAATGATATAATCATCACATAGTCATGCAGTCCAAAGTAATGCTGATGTGTGGCGTGTTCATGCCACATGCTCTGAGATGGGAGAAACTTTGCAGAGCATGTTATATTATCTATTCTGACCCCCGATCCTTTGTGCAGCAGATCCAAAAACACGAGGCTCAAAGTTCAAGGTTCTGAGGATTGTGTATGTCCCAATTGAATGCATACTACATGCAACATCACATACCTTTGTAAGGGCAGCTGCAGAATGTAACAAAAGTAAAAAGAAAAAGTTCCCATTTGGAATGCAGCTCTGGAAAGCTTATTTAAATTCCTTTGTAAATTGCACCACAAAGAGTCAGAGAACACATTTTCCGACAGAATACAACAAAAAAAACTCTGTAAAACATCCCAGTATGTGACAAGGAAGGTTAAAGAACCTGTTTGAGGCTTCATTGTTTGAACTGTTCCTGCATATCAGTTGCTGTAACTCTGTTGCCTCATTGAAAGTGTATAGAACATATTCACGGGGAATAACACAAGCATTGTTTCTGCATTTGTTTGCCCCAAGTCTGCTAAGCTCTTACTGTATTTCACAAATACAGAGAAGGTCTTTGTCCTTTGAATAACCGTGTATGAGCTCTCTCTGCACCGCCTGATAGTGGTTAATGGCCCATATTAGATACAGTGAAAGACGGAATCTACATCGATATCTCTGCGGTAAACGGACCAGGAAGACGTGTATTTGTAAAGACTTATGCAAGTCTTTTCAGTGGAAGAATGTTTTAAAGTCAGCCCAGTAGTTTACAAGGTTGAGTCCTTGTTCTAACAGCATGAAGTAGTTGTATCGCTATATACACAATATGTTAACACTGAAAAATGATTTTATACAAAACCAGACGTGGTTGTTTGTTGTTAGCATTGAATATAACAACACGTATAACAAATGCTACTGTTGAATACAAGCTGGCATTGCAACTTTTCTGATTCAAGGAGCTGTCACACTTTGTCCATATTTGCTTTTTTTAAATCGAGGAAAGAGTCGAGTATGTTATGTAGGTTATCAACTTGGTTTTTCCCAACACTGATTACTGACAAAAAAAGAAAGAAAAACATATCGAAAAACTGTAGAATTGTTGTTAAAATATATATATATATATATTCGTTCATCTTTTGGGAGTGCGTTTTCAACAATGTAAAAACCATCACGCAGTAAATAACTAAATAAGTAACGACAAATGTCTTGTCAAACAGGTTTTATGGGATGCAACTCAAGTGACACATAGGGTGTGGTGACTGAAATTAACATTCACGCACCAGCTCAGGATATTTGAATGACACCAACATTCACCAACATTCACCAAGGCAACAGACAACAGAGTGGTGAATATGTGTGTGGTGGCCTTTAAGAGAGTTGGCATGCAAACTATGGTCGCTAAGGCTTTGTCAATCTCATTCACTTCACCCATTGCCTGAGAGGTTGGGAAACTACAAGATAAAGCACATGTTGCCAACAACAGATTATGCGTGGCATAACATAAAAAAAACAAAGAAGAATACATTGTGTTGCCTTGAACTGCTATGGGCCACCGGCCTTCTTTAATCATATAATTTTCATAATTTCCCCAATATCTGTTGTCAGGATTTCTTTTCACTGGAGCTAAATGTTTTATTTCTTTCAACAGAAAGAAATGCCAGAGATGTGAATGTTAAAATGGGAAGTACTTTAGTTTTGTGAGACGTTTTCCAGTGTTCTTAGTATGAATCATCTTCTGTAGAAAATGACTGGTAGCACAGATTTACATTTTTATTGGCTCATTCCAACCAAGCGGAAATATTATGATTTCCAGTCAAAGTGCTGTTTGGATGAAAAGTAATGAATTCCTTGAAGAACATTTATGAACGTTTGCACAACTTAACAGGAAAGGCCTTAATGACATAATAAAACATTTTATTTTGCAACTTCAACAGCCAAAACAGTAGCAGCACAAGTTACAAATTACATTTTCATTATTTCAACATGTAATGCAGATTTACAATAAAAAAGAGAATGGATAAAATACATCGAATAAACAGGAATCAAATAATTAAACAACAAAAAACTGAAGAATCAAGTAAAGTAAGTCAGCAATCAATTACAAAATGTACAAAACATTATGCTTACATTTTTAAAACTGAGAATCTAAAAAAATAAAGTGCAAACTCTCAAATCAGCCGTCTTTTACTTGTGTGTCGAACAGAAATGCAGGTAGATATTCATTTGATCTAGAATGGAACTAACAAGTTGCCATTTTGGATGATAAGAGGCTGCTTCATGTGATTATGAAGACTCATCACTGCTCTGTGCCAGCTCAGTACCAACCAGCTCACATGAACGAGCCCGAACCAAGAAACCAACCGGATTAAACCGGCTGCTTCAGAGGCAGCCAGAGGGACTAAATACCCATTCTTATTCTCTCCATCTCGCCTCATCCGTCTTTGCAAACTCACCTCGGTCCAACAAGGTCTTGATTCACTGTAACTGGGCCTGTCACTCTGCCCAGTGCCCCTGCAGAAACCCAGTTGACCAGGCAGCAGGCAGGGGGCCAAACAAGGCTGTAACTCTCTCCTAAATCGCTGACACACTCCTTTCCTTTCTTTGCTGGGCCCACAAAGGCTGCACCCCCTGTACCACGGGGCCCCTAAGTCCGTCCCGATTAAGATGCCCGTGAGCTGCGTGGAGGGGGGAGGGGGGGGGGGGGGGGGGAGCTGAAAGTGTCTAATCCCACAGTAATTAAACTACCGGAAACTTTAGACTTTAATGTTAAATGTTTGGTGGTAAACTTTCCCATGACCCTCTCACCATTGTTTGCCTTTGTCTGTCTTACATTACCCAAAATGATTGGTTCATGCATTTAGGATTGTAACAGTAGCTCTGATGGATTTGACTTATACATCTCTGTAAAAGAAAAGCGTTCCCACTGGTGTCATGGACTGTACTTTAAAGCGCTTTTCTAGTCTTCCGACCACTCAAAGCACCCCCCCTTCCCCACCACCACCACCACCACCACCACCACCACCACCACCACCACCACCACACACACACACACACACACACACACACACACACACACACACACACACACACACACACACACACACACACACACACACACACACACACACACACACACACACACACACACACTGATGGCAGGGGCTACCATGCAAGGTGCAACCTGCCTATCAGGACCAGCTAATCATTCACACCCGTTCATAGATGACAGGGAGCAATTTGTGAAAAATGTGAAAGTAGATCATTGCCATGATTCTTCTCCTAAACCAGCACTAGCATCGGTAATGCGTTATCAAGGAGTTCAAAGTTGCACATTGTTCTTCATAAAAAAAGGTGAAGTGGGCACACTGTCGTCTCAAACGCAGAAACCCACCTCGCCTCTCTCCTCATCATTATGTCCAATTAGAGAAATGTCACTCCCGCCGCCTCCAACACCGTGCAAAATAGCAAACACAGATTGTCACATTGCATTAGGCCGCTGCTGCAGTGTTTGCTGAAATCCACTGGAGCATCTCTGAGGTCTGCAGCCCAGGGCATATGAGGTAAGAGGGGACTGACGCCAGTGAGAGGACATGTCAGCAAGTCTGCTGTCTTCTTGTGAAACCGTCTTCTTCTTTTCCAGAGAATGTTGCTGTACAATAATTCACTATTACCGTCTGCTGCACGGCCACAAGGCCCATAGAGGTGGGATAGCTGCTGGTGAGTAAAGGTCGTTTTAGCATGATTATGAAAGCAAGGTGGAATAGGGGATAATTATGTAGCATACAGTAATGGAAGTTTTGCTTGGTCATACTTCCAGCCCACAGTGTAAGAATTCCAGTCTTGAACTTTAAGGCTCAAGCAACTTTTAGGAAATGTTTATTTCCTGGAAAAAGAGCATCAGTCTTTTATGTTTATCTGTTGGCAAAATGTATTTACATGTTTGGCTTATAAGGAGGGATATTTAGGTTTTTTATAGCATTCACTTCGCACTTACTCCTTGCTATGCTCCCTTCTAAACTTCCTGGTTTGACTACCTCTCCATTTTCCCTTTTAAAAGAGCTTTCGGAAATCTGGCTAAACAACATGTCTTATCAGGCTGGTCTCATCCAGCAAAAACAACATTCTTTTGTATGTTGTAAACGTATCGATGAACAAGGAAGTATAAAGACTGCTAAAGCACACACAGGGCGGGAGGGGAGGTGGATGAGTCCAACAAACCTTCTTTGTTCTTCAATCAAACTTTCACCAGGAGACAGCCATTGATCTATTTGTCCTGTAACTTGCGTAATTCAATAGCACTTCAATAACAGCACTTCTGTGGTTGTTGTAATTGTTTTAATGAAAACGACGAGCGAATCGTAACGAAGTGGTTTCGTTGCCTAAACCGAACAAATTAGTTTCCTGTGAAGACGGAAATTTATTTTTGAAAACACAGAAAGACAGAAGGTGAATGGACGAAAAAGTGAGGAGTAACTTTTTCATAAGACATCATACGAACAGTTGTATGAGGATATGTTGGCTATGAACAGTTGAGACATGGACTCCGTCGGGCTCGGGCATTACTCTGTCGGACGCGCGCCGGGCTCGGACAGAAACATTTGGCGCGATCCATACTCTACTCTACACTAACAACTTTGAAAGTATGTTTCCATTGTAGGATGGGTGGCAATGTAAGGCTAGCAGGTTTGCACTGTGTGGGTAGTTAGCCTGGCTAGCTAACAACGACCTGGGCTTCTTGATAGCTACTTACCCTCTGGGTGGTGAAAAAACTTCATATATCTCGTTTCTTTTTTGGTGGCATTTTCCTATCTACAAAGCACAAAAGGGTCAACTATCAATGCTGAGACCAAACGAAATACTAATATGAGGCGTTATTATTTCCTAGTGTATTTAGTAGCTTACCATGTCAGACCACTGCCAGCTGTCTTTCCGCACTTCACGATTCACGGAGTGTTTCTGACTCTGCCACTTCAGCAAATTAAATGACAGCATCTTGTCTCGCAGGCTCGAGGGCGCATTGGAAAACTTGGAAATGTATTTTTCACTCTTCGGGTGACAAACACAGTATAATAATACGAATGAGCTTGCAAATATATTGTGCAAAATTATTTTTTCTAACAGGCATTAAAATTAACAAAATATTGGTGGGGACAATTGTGTCTTTCCCAAACTTTGGTCGTGACTAGTCCCTATGGACCCGATGCAAACCTACGCCCTCGGTTTAATCCCACGGTTGTTCAGTACATCCGTGCGTTTTAGTTCCAGTAAGAAGTCCTTCTCGATCCATGGACGCCAGTGAAGACAGTCGAGCCTCCCCAGTAGTATTTCTTGAATACGTTTGAATGCGTTTGAGGGCTGAAAATGTCCGCTCCACAGAGGCAGCAGATATTGGGATTGTCACCACCCAACATGTCAGGCTAGCCCACTGACCAATCACGTACTTGTAGGCCAGCTAGCAGGTGCTGGCACGTCAAAGAATATGCCCAACATGTCAAACTAAAGATCTGATTGGTTGAAGACGATGGCAATCAACAATATCGTCCCCATTCACTTAAACTGCAAAGAGATTCACTTGTGAGTCTGCAGGCCTCGGGCCTCTGTTCTTACCTAGAGACACAGAGGTGAGATCTGATTGGATAACAGCTCTACTTAAAACAAGCTGCACTGGAAGCAGAGCAACTGAGGAAGACAGTAGCTGTGCAATGAGAAAATAAGATAATGGGAAAAGAAATGATAACACATGTAGTGTATTAATGAAAAAATATAAAATAAAAAAATAGCTATAACTTTGTGATTCTGTCTAGGCCAGCAGAGAAGGCCTAGCTGGCCCTGACGGCCCACCACTGGCCTAATAATCTGACTGTGACTGGAATGATGTGTGAACTACGAAAATACATTGCAGTAATATCCTTTAGGATCCTCTGCTGGGGGACCATCTAAATCTTAACCAAATGTCACAGTAAGTGGCTGTGAAGACATCTTGGAGACAGATTGACAGACCATCATTAGGGAACCAGCTGGCTGACCATCACTATCGTTCTCATTTTTTCAGCCCTTTCACAAGTGACTGAAACATATTTAGTGTGTACTGGAGAAGACTGTGTGATTTATTTCATCAGGCGAGGCGGCGAGAGCCGTACGTCGATGTGAACTCAAGAGGAAACCCGAGGCTGGCTGTTGTTTTCAGGATGGTAATGCATTATTAAAACCTTACAACTAAGGAGGGACTGTTGCAGCAGCCGGCACATTCAGGATGACACTGGTTCAGCTTCACGCACTGATATGTCAGTATGACTAGTCAGACTCCCCTCTCTCCTTTTTTCTCGCCCCACATTTCTGCCTGCACATCTCGTCTTCACTGTTTTTAGTTTTAGTCATGAAGACAGAGGGGGAAAAGGCATCTGGTAGCACTATATGGAAGGATAATATACCTTTTTTCAATTTAAGAGTTGAGAATTATTTGTGTACACCTTACAACATTTAATAAAGTTCTATCTTATCTTGTCTTTTTTGGCTCACTGCCTCTGATGATTTCCATCATCCATCTCTTCCTCATTGTTTAAATTCAGTTTAGTATACACAAGAAGATGAGCAACATTATTTACTCAGGCTTTCAGAGTTTGCATTTATGCACTTCCGGCTCCCTCGTTAACGTTTTGTGTGCTGCGCTATAAAATACTCCCTCTTGTGAATTTTGAAGCTTTAAAGTGTCTTAAAAAAGGCGGTTGCTAACGGAGACTAGAACAATCGTTCGCCTTTATCTTATTGGTGGTGACGTTGAAGTCATGTGACCTGAATTTACATTTTCGCCTCAAAAATCATAAAAGCAGTGTTCATTTGTGAAGATTATCTTTTGAACAAAACATGTACGTACCAATCGTTTATAACCACAGAGCTTATTTTCTGCAATAATCCAAAATCCAATCCAAAAAGGTTTTGTCAAGGGAAGCAGTGCGATGCTAACTTTTAAGGCGGCCTAAAACATAATCCCTTCACACGCTACTGCTTTATCTAGTTTTGTTAAGCTATTTGTTTATTTTGCGTTTGGTGTTTCCGTCTCGTTTCGTCTATATTTTTCAAGTGTATGCCACGGCCACTGTTTTGTGTGCCGCCCATTGCGGAAAAAAAAGAAATACTTGTGGCACAACGCCATAACTCTAACACTAAACAGAAGACCAAGCCTTGGTAACCAGTTTGTGGTTCAGTTCACCTGTTCAGTTTCATTCACGATATAATAATGATCTTGTGACTTTGAATTGATGATGCAGGCACCTCTTCCTGTTCGACGACATACTGTCATGGTGAATGTGCACAGTGTCTGGTATACTCATTCTCGTTGTCTCTGTCTGAGTCACTGTTAGTTGTCTGACTACACTCAAAACTTTTTTTTAGGTTCTGCCTCTTCACAGATCACAAGCCTCTGTGGTTTAAAGCCTCAACTCTCTCTCACAGTGGCAGACTGAAAATAGAAAGTGTGTGCGTGCAGGCAGGCATGCTGCACACACTCGGTAAGCTGCAGCAGACCGCCCGGCTGTAGACAAACTGAGTGTCATACAGCAGAAAGACATCTAGTTCACCATATGTAGCTACATATGATCAGCTTTTCAAGTTAAAAGAAATTGAGCTTCATAGGTCAAACCACTAACGCATGTCCAGAAGTGCATGTCCCGCCTACACTGTTCCTGTTAGGTCACCTCATTTTACCGGCAATGCTCACTCACACACACACACACACACACACACACACACACACACACACACACACACACACACACACACACACACACACACACACACACACACACACACACACACACACACACACACACACACACACACACGCAAGAAAGAAGAGGGAAAATGAGTTTCTAAATGAATGTCATGATATCATTCCTTAACTCCGCAATGATCTTTGCCAAGGGAATTCACAATAATAATCTTATCACCATATCTGTAGAAAATTTCAAAAAAATGAGTTCCTGGATTATTTACACGATTTTATCAAATGTGTATTATAACACGATAATCATTTGTGCATTCACACAATATCAATATTTAATTTGTAAATATCAGTTGTCATTACAAGCCTGACAAATACGCCTCAAGTATTTTTTATTTGATCTTATTTTATCATGTGGCTATGAACACTGACAATCATTACCACGCGTACATCCAACTAACACACCACCTTTTATGAAAAATACAATAATTACAAGGACGCATTGCAGTAAAATCTTTTTTCAACCGGTGTTTTGTTTTTGTCTGTGCAGCTTTGACGCATCAGGATGCTTTTGATTGACGCCATTTTCGAACCTTTTACACCAATTTGCATATCGACAACATTTAACAAAACGGCTTGCATGAGCATTTTTACAAAATGTACAAAAGGTATAAATATTAAAGATCCACATGCTATTAAAGAAGAAATACGAGGAGACAGGTATGAGGGATCAGAAAAGGATATGATGCAGAGGAAATCCTCCCCAAGTTCTTTTTTTTTTCTTTTTCCAGGATGCCAGTCTTAAGTCAGTTTCATTTCTCAAGAACAGTAACTGGAAAGACCAAAAGTTCAGTTCTGGGTTGAATTGTAAATCAGAGGAAGTTGGCAGCGAGTCATCCTCCTGTGTTGCTTCATACATGACTGACAGCTCCTTTAACTGGTTAACTCTACTTGTGAATAAGTGTAGATGGTGGTAGTATTGGTGTAAGCACACCACGACTGAGTAGACACAGAGGTCAACATAGCCTGTAATCCCAAAACCTGTCTTATGCAGCAGGGAGGGGATGTCTGCTGGTGCTGAATCAGTCTAAATATCCTTCCTCACAATAGTCATCCCTGCTGTACAAACAGAGTGAGACAAATCGGAGAACTACACAACAATGAGGAGAAAACCCAGTAATTCTTGAACAAATAAGCAAACTTTGATGCGAGAGGCCACTCTATCGTCATTCAAGCTCTTTCATGCCGAGGAAAAAAAAGAAAACGGTTCAAAGGGCATCAAGGTGGTGGTTTAGTCTCTCTCTTTGTCGAGGATAATAAAAGCAAATACAACCGGACGAACCAGAGAGGAAGCAAACGCACGCAGCCTTTCATTTCAGGAATTTTCATTGTTTCAGGGAACAATTAACCGAGTTCCTGGATGCTATTTTAAACACAGTTCACTGGCCTGAATGACGAACTGAGACAACTGGTTGAACATTTATTTTACAAATGCTTATACATTCTTTAAATCTCTTCTTTGAATACCAAACAATTCATAGATTTTGTGCATAATGCTCACACTAACATCATTTTCCAAAGACAACCACATAATTCTCCACTACTTGTAGAAATGAATTTGGGAAATCACACTTGGTCGGTCATGTTTGTGAAGTCAAGTGTCTGATGATGCAAGTCGAACGCTATTTTCTATGATGTCTCGTCTTTGGTTGTGCCTGCCTGGAGGAGCCTGAGCAGTGAACGTGCTTTGTAGACAGATTACATGATGGCGCCCCCTTGTGGAAGACAAATGCAAGAACATCACACGACTTAAAACATCTGTAAGAGAGAGAAACATGTTTTCTGCAGTATTGACGAACATCCCCCCCATCTGGATCCAGCAGTCAGATAAGCTTTTTCCTGGATGAATAAATGTAATGAGGGACACACCCTCCTTTTGCTGTGGGTCGTTATAGTGAATGTAGTGTCGTGTCGGTTAGGTTTGGATCGTTCCGTCTTGATTGTGACTCACTAAAATGCTATGATGCCTCACTCTGTGGTTGCTTTTCTTGATTTTTGTGTTATTATCGTGTCGTGCATGAACAATATGCCCGAACCAAACAGCCTCACAAGACACCATCATTGAGAAAAAGAGACCAGAAACCAGGGAATCCATTTTGTCATCAACACTGCATGAAAACATTTCAAGATTTCATTTAATATAGATATTCTAAATAAAATACAATGAAGTAAATACAAAAGAAAATGTGATTCATTCTCAAATTCCCCTAATTTGCATAATTCACACAACCTGGTTTATTTTAAAACTGCCAACATCAAGTGCCCGAGGTACGATTCCTGATCTCAACTGTGCTACTAAAGACCTTTGACCTCTTAATAAACTTACTAGAACATAAGGTTCATTGCCATGATCACGCTTGATTTGAATATAAGTTTTTCATTTTGGTATTAAGATATCTTTCAGCCTTTTTTTCAACTTCACCAAGTAACTTTCCTCTAATTGTATGTTGAATTATAATTTATTGCTGTTCATGTATTGTAAATTGGCTCCCTCAAAAAGATCATGAAGTTCCGTTGCCCAAGGAAAAGAAGAAACACTTTCTTATTGACCCTGTGTTCTGACGTAATCAAACGATTCTTCTAATCCATGCTGCAACTCAAACATTCAAAACCTCAGCTCAGGGTTTGTCGTATGTGTGTCTTGCTACGGCTTGTAGGTCTCCTTGTAGTTACAGACAAGATGTTCAATCAGAGGGTAAAAGCCTCAAGTTGAAGACAAGTACGTGTTGCGTCATAAATAATCCATCCTCTCGGTATAAATGTTTGCACTGGCCACAAACACGCAAAGTGACTCATCCGGGGCTCGAATGATTCACACTGCATCAACGTGGGCCGACGACTGCAGTGGCTGAATTTCAATTTGAGTATGTGCGATTAAAAAAAAGGAAATATTGCATTATAATAATGAGAAAGTAATATAAAAGTCACATTTTATACTCATGCCGGTTCAACTATCAGGTCAAGATGTAACCTGATCGTAAACTTACCTACTGACTGAACTTCTGTAGACTCTTCCTGACCTCCACCTGAGGCTAAATCTACTCCTTTATTCAGTCACAAGAGAGTCACCATACAATATGTATAACGTGTATAAACTGCATGTATAAGCTAACAAAAGTGGTGCTTTCCTTGGTTTTATGGGGGGTTTTGACAATATTCTCTGGGACAAAAATCCATGTTGTGTTTTCTTTAAATGACAAAGCGTTAATGCTTCCAAGTGGCAGTCAGTTCTGCTCACTCAGTCTACTGTTCCCTTAAAGGGTCATCTTCCCGCTCTCCCATCACCTCAATCTATAATGTAGTGAAGTCATTATGTGTCAGAGAAGAGCTCGTCATTGGTTTTAAGGCTGATTTATTCAACCTTGAGATAAAGCGACAGATTGCTTTAGCTGTTAAACATGGAGGTCGTTGAAACCAAAACATGCCACACTAAACTGTATTCAAGATGGTGTTGAATTAACATGCAGTTTTTTCTTAGAACGAATCATGAGCGTAATGGAAGGTTAGACACCGTCTATTTAGATAGCCGGTGGTATAAAGATATAATTGCAGATGGCTGAATCTTTGATGCAGATGGCTGAATCACAATATAAAATCGCAGCAGGTAATGTAACAGCTTTAGATTATCTAAAAGAGATGTGAAAAGAGACTATATTCCTGTCAATTCAAATCATTTCCCCTGAGAATTAAACCTTTAAATTGTAAGAATTGTACTTTACTGGGTAAGATCAGTGTTTTCTCATCATTTACCAACACATATTACATTTAGCACACACTACCTGTGTGTTTCTCCAGCAGGAGGCTGTGCTATTGTGTATTCTCACTGAAAACATTTTCTTCAGCTATGATCAGCTATAATACTCAAGATAAATGCTTCTTCACGTTTTGTTTTGACCCTAGCGCTGGTCAGCAGGGTTGAAATGGTAAAACACATTCAACTAGAGGCCATCTTACGATGCGATCGCACCAGCAGCGACGCATAGTCACTGGGGAAGGGGCCAATTCTCCTAGCACCCCTTACTTCCGGCGCCCTAGCTCGACCCACACCCATCTTCGAACTCGGCCTTCATTTTGATCTGAACTACACACCTGGATAATTACGGGCCTCCATCTTGCACGGTTGTAGTACCATCACTGTCATAACATCTGTCCAAGGACAGAAATATAAACACCTGGAAAAGTACTTGAAACCTCTTCTGTAGTAGTTCTTGCTACAGTAGAAGTCTACAGGACCACATTTTGCCATGACACACACGCACACACACACGGTAAAAATAATAGGCCGCATATAGAAGTCGACATAGTAACTGTGACGTCACCATTGGTTAGTGCGGTTTTGAAGCCTTAAGTTTGACATTTTGGCCTTTGCCATCTTGGCTTTTTACAACCAGATGTAAAACCAAACGCTGAATAAGGCGTTTTTAGGCGACCACAATGTTATAGTTCATTTTTGTGAACCGCAAATACACGGAGAAAGGGTTAAAGTTGTGAGACGAAATAATAATATCTCATAATGTTCCGTTTCAAACCAGTGAGCAGCACCGTGCAGACACAGAGACACTTTGCTTGCTGATAGAGAACCAACCACCCAATCCCTGACCTTGTTGAAATGGAGGATCAACCAAGCTGAACGGGAGCCCACATAAATATTCCATTAGGACTCTCATGTATTATCTACACATTACATCTGGCCCATTATCTTGCATAAACATCACCGTGCAGGTATGTTCCAGCCCAGCAGAGCAGTGCTTGAATTTAGCATCACCTCTGCAGCAATATATTAATATTAATATCACACAGTGTGTCTGGCTGCGGGCCCATTATGCGCCTTTGGGGATTAACCGAGTAGCTGGAATGATACTGTGCTCACGCTCATGCTGCGAGCGAGGTATCAAGGGAGCTATGAAAGACCAGATAATTAACTCAAGGGCCAAGCAAATAAGTCATATTCTGATCAATTATTCAGTATTTGCAGGCGGATGAATGCACTCCCTGCTCACATTGCGAGGAACACAATAGCGACTCACTGAAACATTAGCCATTCATGGCTGATCGATTTATCACCGTGCTCGGTCGCTTCCATGTGGACACGCAGTGTGGATTCAATGCTTGTTGTCCAGAACAAAAGAGAGGATCTTCAATCATCTTTAGTGTATTTGATATTACCGGGCCATCACAATATTTCTCATAGGACGCACAATATATGCACAAGAGACCAACTAAAGGTCTCATCATTCTCCTCTAGAGAATGAAAGAACATCACAATAAGAAAAGAAAAAGAAGTTCAATCAAATATTTAAAAAAAACAGTTGAAAGAATATAGAAATAAAGTACTACATTTGAAATAAATATATATAGAAACAAATATATTAATTTAATTTGCTAAATGTCCAGGCTATGGTTTTTTGTTTGCTGATGAAGACCAAACGATGACGAGGGTGAATTCAGAGAAAGCAAATACACACATTTTTGAATTGAGATTATTTTGTCGCACGAACACCAAAATGGTCTTAATTTAGGGTCAGCAATCCTCAGTTGTTTATGGAGATATTAAACAATAAATTGTACTTTGTAGTGATTAGCCTATGGGCAAGCAAGAAAACAAAAGCTTCCTCTGACCTGCTGAAGTGCTCAAAATCCCAAATCTCGACCAGCTAGTGGTCCCGTTTAGAATATATCTTCATCTTTAAGACTTTGCTCTGGTCCTCTTGTAACACTATTAATATGAGCTGAAAACCACTAATAGTAAAATGTGACTAAGTGCATTTACTCATATAGCCGTCTCACACTCGCAGGTCCTCCTCAACACAAACACTGTTCACACACACTGCAACACCTCCGAGCGCACGCAGTCCAGCGTCCACAATATAGTCAGCCTGAAAGGTCAGAGATAATTAGCAACAGGTTATATCTGTGCCAATTAACCCTGAACCACTCCCACACATCTCTCCCCTGCAGCTGAGCACAGACCATGCCCACTAACACAACACAGTACTGTTAATGTTGGATGTACTTCTACTTTATACTTTATTCAACACAACTTTATACTTCTAGAATATACCTCTATACGAGTTTCTTTCATATAAAGCGGGGATATTAATCCAAACGCATCATATATAATAATAAAACCATTTTACTGCACATTAGGCATACTTTTACTTTATACTTTGGGGCATTAACTGCAATATCAATGACATAATCATGAACCTTCTGTACCATGTTCTCTTACACCTAACTATACTTCAGATCTGATACATGCATACGTAGGCAACCCACCTAGACTGATCCTTACCGTTCATTTTTTAAATTTCTTTATACATACTGTTAACTGATCTTGACATTGTATTTATTGTAAATATTTTGGATTTGCACCTTATCATTGTTACCTTGGAATTTACACTCTATATTTGCACTTTTCCCACTTTTTCTTGCAACTGCTGCACAGCAAATTCCTTTATCTATCTTATCTTATCTTCAGTAAATTCTGCTGAAACTTCTATAGGTTTTGAATGCAGGACTATTTCTACTGTTGCTACTTTTACTGTAGTAAAGGATCTGGATACTTCTGGAGCTGAAAGTGTAAATAGAGGACAGTGCAAGGGTTAAATCCCTTGTTGCCATGGAGATGAAGCCAGCGGTCGCGACTTGACAGGCGCGTGGAACCAGCCACAAGGCGGGCGGGGTGGGGAAGGGAAGGGAGGGGAGGGGAGGGGGGTTGGACCTGAGGGGAGGGGGGTTGACAGTAGAAGGGGCGGGGTCACATTGCATACTCTGTTCTGATTGGTCAGATTGACGTCACGTTGTCAGCTAGGAACGCAAATGTAAAATAGTTGCTCTGGCCCACCCCTGCTCTGAGCCACCATCCACAAATGGTGAAGAATATCAGGAAAAACAGCCAGGGACTGCGAGGCTACGAGGCTTTTTACGATAACGGTAAGTTGATTCTTCGCACAGGGTGTCACGCTCGGCACGGGCGGGGGTCAGTCACCGCGTGTGTATGTAACGCTAACGCTGCGTGTGTCGGAACGCGTAAAGTTAACGAGTCGTATTAGCTACGTTAACGTCTTCCCGGCCGGGGCCCCAAAACAACAACAACAGCAGCGTTTGCTTCTAGCTTGCTTGCTAACGTTGTTTAACGGCCACGTTTAGCCTGCAGTGTCTCCATAAAACCAGCTAAAACTAGAATCAGTGTGGTGGTGAACAACAACCCAAGTAGCTCTAGCGTTAGCTAATGTTGTGAAGGAATTCAGTACCCGCGAGGGAAGGAGAAAATTAACTATGAATGGAAGTCAGTGCGTGAGAAAAGTGTTTTAACTGAATGTTATGGCCATCGACAGCAACTCTTCTTCGGCTTGTGTAGTTTAAGTTTTGCCTCATCCTTCTAAAGACGTTTGCTAAAGTTAGCCAGGTGCTCACCAGAGGGTCTTCGGTCCCAGAGGTCATGGCCTTTGGCACAGAGGAGGAGTTTCGTCGTTAAGTGGAGGTCATCACCCCTATGCTCCAGGAGAGCTGGGGTAGTGTGGCCGTGGCCCTCCAGTGACCTGAATGTAGTCGCAATAACATCACTGCTACAGCCAGCCCTTCGGCGCGTCTGTGTTTGGTTTACACACTGTGTGTATGGTCACGTGGGTGTGTTGGCACCTGGGCTGCTGCTAACAGCTGTTTTCCATTATAGATCATGTGTTTTTTCTCTTGCTCTTATTGCTTTGTTTATTTCCCAGAATGCAAGACAACATCTTCAAATTGCTATAGTCTGGAATGCAGAGATATGCAGTTTTCTAGGAAATTAGCATTGTTGCATGGAAAATGACAATCAATTGCTTATGTAAATAGTAACTGATAGGATTTGGTGTCTAGCTAAATAGCTGATTTGAAGTTTATGTCAATGATGTGTCATTTCAGCTCTCCGACACATGATTGACCTTTTCTCGTCCAACACACAAATGTGTAGAAAGCGTATCTGTAATACGCGCAAAGACGTCACATCACTGTAACTTTAGGCTGATCAGTCGAAAGCAACCAGCGCCGAACTTCTACAGACCGTGTCAAATAAATAGATGTAAAGATGTATTATCGGTGCACTGCAAAACATCAAGACTGAGTAGGGTTCACCAAGTGGAGAAAAAAACAACAACACACACTTACTGCTAATCACACTCGCATGCTACTCTTTCTCAGATGCGGGATGAGTACATTCGTGGCTCGTTAAATGAGCGACAAAAGTGAGAGCACCGAGTACATTTGACTCCAGGCACACTCGAGGTGGAGCTCTTAATGGGCAGCGTGTGCTGTGGTTAACTCACTTTGCAATGGCCTTTGTTCAATTCGGTCACACAGCCACTTTACAAGGTGATGCCTGATGACACGTGCCACCTTTCACATCCGTTTGGAACCACTGAGTGAGCAAAACTTTCAGGGGAGTGTCTGACGACGTAAATCCCCCCGGGATTTGGGGTGCGTGAACCCGGCCGGGATGTAGAAGGGGGTGCGTGGCCTAAAAAGTTTGGGAACCGCTGCATTAAGCTGTCGTGTGCTCTTTATCTCGGCGTCATGAAAAGGCTGATTTGTTTATTGTGAGAGCCACACGTCGCACTCATGTTTTGTTTAGACGTATTTGCATGCGAGATGTGACGCTCCCTCATCTGTGCCCACTTTACTTTCTCTTGCTTCTTGCGCTACATCTATCAGAGGAAAGCGTGAGCAGCATCAGAGGGGCTTGATGTCTTCACTCAGGAGGAAATAGTTGGATTGATCTCATTCTAGTGCAAAAGCAGCAGACCTGGGCATGCTTTCGTTGGCATTACACTCACCAGATGTGTTCCTGTATGTGCGATGTGCCAGTTGCAGTCACAGTGAAAAATCTCTCAAGGTTACCGCAGATGTGGGAAGTTGACTGGTTGCAGGAGCGTACGATTAGAACCGCTTCTTAGTCGAGTGCTTGAATCACACGCTTGGTCTTTCCAATTGAATTGTTTTCTTTGTCGTTGCCATATATTTAGTGATGGGTGGGTGTGGATATGAGAGAAAAATACAGCAAATTGAACCACAGCAGATAACTGCACGTGTTATGGAAGAAATGATCATTGTTGCCCTTCGTTACTAAACTAACTTAACAGATGAAATGATGAAAATATAGCAAAGGATGGTTCGACCACAACTGTCATAATCCAAATGCTCGATAACTGCTATGCACAGCATGAACATGAATTGTGGCGTGTAATAACAGCTATTTAACAAAGGTATGGTAATTATTTATATGCAAAACATAATTAGAAACACCTGCACAGCTCCTTGCAGGAGCACAGACTAGTTCAGTTCAATCGTGGCAATTAACAACAATCAACCGCAGCCTTGTGTTAAATCCCTCCAAAACGGTCACTAACAAAAGGCTATCATTCAGATGCAATTAAAAGCTTACAACAGGGGTCACCAATAGGCGGTCCGGACCCAGACGCTGTTGTATTCCAGACCCAGACATAAAACCGATAGCTAATTGAGAATTATTAAATTGTGACAGAGCGCTTCTATTTTAACCGGCGCAGCTTTTCCAGCCTTTATGGCACTCGTTAGTCGTAAGGCGGTCCAGGAAACACACCGACCAATTACTCAGCCAATCAAATTTGTGTATTCAGATAAGCATCGCGGCATGAGTGAGCTATAAACAGACAGGAGACTGGACCAGAGGCTGCACAGTCAGAATAGTACTGAGTCAGAAGTTATTTCACATGCCGTTCTCCAAAAAGAGAAAAGTGGTCAGTGAGACCAGAGTCTTTCACCGAGAATGAACTGACTCTTATATGTTAATTATTAAAAGCGATAATGTGAAGCGCCACTATGAGACAAAGCACAAATCTTTTGAGCAAACGTACCCACTCACATCAGAAATGAAGGAACAGAAAATAAACTATCTTAAGAGGCAAATAGAGTCCTGATTAATTAACTGTTTAACAATGATGTTAAAAGAGGAATAGAGCTGAAGTTTTAATTACCACAGTGGACACACATTTCTCTTATCAGATGAGAATAATATAATATTGTGGCTTTGTTGGTTGACATCACTTCACTCTGAATGAACTGAATTTAGAGCTGCAGGGCAAAGACGATTCAGTTAAATTCATTGTTCTTAAATTAAGTACTTTATTTTACGATGCACATGTTTCAAGCTGTCTACGGTTCCTTTACTTGTCTGCTGCTAACAATCTCTTCATTGACAATAATTAGAGCTGCCTGTGGCATCAGCTAACAGCTGCACATGATGGGTGGGACAAACGTCAATGAAATCAATGAAACGACCAATCAGAGCCATTGAACATAAAACAGCCATGCTTTCTCATTCAGTGTCTTTTTTTTGTCTTTACAGCCAGAATTTCCATTTATAGTCACCTACATGTTGTCAGGATGTGTGCAAGACATCAGGAAGTAATTTTTTTTTGTTGTTGCCAATTTCATGTCTGATTTTGTAATAACAAGTGCACATTTGTTCATCTTTTTATCTCTTTATGTGCAAATGTGACAATTACTAGCCGGGTTTGAATGGGTGAAGTCAACGACATCCAACTGTGCCCTGATAGAAACCGCTGTGATGACTGAAGGGAGCAGAATCTGCGCTTTATTGCGATGAAAATAAAGCTTGTTGTCTGACAGTCGGTATGATACGGAGAAGCTTTGCAAAGACCCACCTGCTGGAAAGATGCAGGAACAGAGATGTTTGGAAACGTTTCCCTGAGCAAATGTCACATGTTTTCTACCCACTCGTTGAAGAAATCTGTGCTCGTCACACCAAGTGATTGCAGGCAGCTGGAAAATGTAGTGTTTGTATTCAATACAGGTACAAATATAGAGGAGTGGTGTTTAGTCCCCTCCACCAAGCAGCACAGTTACAGCGGTACGAGTCTGTTGGTGCAGACTACAGTCAAAGCGGTGTTCCACTAAAGTAGACAACAACAGCATCAGCCACGTATTATTAATATGAACAGCGTCGGTCAAAGATGTTTGTCAAACGCTTCATAATTTTAAAAGGCTGTGCTTTTTTCTTTTTTCTTTAGATAAACACAGGAAGTGCAAGACAAAATGTCAGATGAGATCAAAGAGCACTCCGACCCGGTGGTGACCTTTGAATCCATCTCAGGGAGCCGGCTTATAGATGATCAGCTCGACCTTTGCGTCTGCTTTGAACAACACAGTGTGTGATCAGGATGTTTGTTATGAGATTAATATTGTTCCGAATGAAAGGGAAATGCGGTCCTTCATTTCTAACCTCATCAGCATACATATGGTCTTCTAGTTCATGGAAAGTTGATAAAGGAATACATCCTTGCAGATATCCCGCGTCTCCGGTGACCTGGAGGCGTCTCTGTTATCCGTCTGATGTGGGGCCTGGTCCACTGCTGGCGTTGATGGAAATTGAAAGTGCTCGTGTCTGATGAAGGCAGCGAAGCGCCACATTTTTCCGTGCTGCTGCTCATCTCGGCTCATACCTGACCTATTTTATTTCTCCTCTCGCTGCGATCGAGGCCCGAGAGCGATGCCTCTGTGACTGCTCTGATTGAACAGTCGGGATTGAAGCGTGGTGCTAATCTGCGAGCTTTGCCAGAACTATTTAACTGCGGTATTTATAGATCGTTTCGTTTTCTGCCACAGTCTGACTCTGTGCTTCTCCGTCTGCTTCTCCTGCATTTTGAGAGTTATTAACAGTTGGAGCGTTTTTTTGTTGTTGAGAATTTCGCCGAGCAATCGGCACTTCGCGGGCCGAGGCCCTGACTAAATACAGCTGAACATGAAAAAGACCACGGCCCTCTGGGGAGAGTCAAGTGAAAGGGTTTTGTATCTTCACAGCATGAGGCTGTGTGTGCGCTGGAATGGACACACACACACACGCTCTGCACACTTAACCTGGAAAGCAGCCAGCATCTCTTTGTGCTGGCTTACTCTGCTGTGGAAGGTCCGTCTGGGTGAGACGGCTCAATTACGGCTACCCGACCAATCTGGCCCCGGGATCAGAGGGTATCTCTGTCTTACACACTGTAACAAAGGCAGTGCCCTGCTCGCTCTGTTTGGACAAGACCCATCGACCGGCGTAACCCTCGGGGGACACCGAGGAAATGCTGCTCTGGAGAGGAATCTGCCTTTTACTGTTATCATCTAAACAGCAGGGCTTACCCTCTCAGTCATTAGAAATTAACCACAATATAGGAGACTAGAGATGCACCGATACTCTTATCGGTCCGCTGAGGACTCAAATAGCCAGATCGGGTGTCTGTGACAGTGGGCCAATCCGGTATCGGATACCATTATTTTAGTAGATAACAATTCAGTACATTTATGTATTTATTCGTTGCATTTATTCGCAACAAAGTTAGGAAAGCAATGTTTAAGTCGAGCCTGATGTTGCCTTAAGAATGAGCCCAGTCACTTCCACACAGTGAGGCGTACAGCTTATTGACTAAACGCCGCTATTGGATCGGTACTCGCTAGCCCGGTATCGGGACTGAAAAGGTCAGATCGGTGCATCCTTATATGTGACATGTACGTTAAGATTTGTGAGTCCATTAGTTCAACATGATCACTGAACTTACTTTTTCCATTTAAGAATCTGCGAGCCACCTGTTTTAAATGGCAGAAGAACTTCCCCTTAAGAGTCAACGCTGGTTGTTTTTCCACAACCAAGAGTCCAAAACTCAAAGATTAAAGTTACAATTTCACATAAAGCGCAAAAGCTGCACATCCTTTAATCTGAGAAGCTATTTATCATTGGAATCTATTATTGTACATTTTCTGTCGATTGACTCATCAGCCCTATAATCGTGCAAGCATACGGCATAGTTGGTTTCTTTTCTCCTTTTTCCCTCTTTGTTTTTGAGGAAATTTCCACCAGCTTGAACACGTCCATGAAACTCGATGAGCCTGGCAGGCAGATGTACATCCTCCCTGTGTGATTATAAACGGGCACTGCTCACCAAAATATAATAATTGAAGACAGACAAACTCAACCAATGGAATCATCCCCTTAAGAACAAAGCATTTTCTGTTTTTAAAGGACTACGGCATTTAATTAAGCAGCTCGTGTAGCTCATTTGTCACTTGACATGGTTTCATTTACAAGTTTTCACATAAATCATAACGAGTATAGAGTTAGTATGTTTTCCATCAAACTTTTTAGTGCATTGGTTGGCGATGTCTTTGATGTAGGTGTCTCGAAGCTACGGCTCATATGGTGCCTAGACCATTTATAATTATGCTGCTCCCACCAAGAGCTTGTTTGGCGTCAGCGTTCTTAAAATTAATAATGAGCTTGAATGCTCTTTTGACCAAAAGGTGTCTGGGGCTTATTTGTTTTAAAGCCCCTTGCTGCACCACCCTGCTGCCTCACTTCACTGCGACCGCTCTCTGTTGATCTGAGAGTCCCGGGCTCTCATCATCAAGCGGCTCACGCCGTACTGAGCCGCCCCGCTCCTATCTTTATTTTACTTATTGATCCCTCAGCTCTGTCTGCCAAGTGTCAGACTGGAGGCTTGCGATGATTCCGGCTGCACCGCCAGCTAATCTATATGCTAATGAGAAGATGATAATCAATGGGGATCATGCATGGTTGGCCCCAATCAATACCACATTGCACCGGCAAACGGTTCAAATGGCTACATTTCATAGCGCCAGACGGTTGGGTGGCGCGCTAATGTGGCGAGGCAGAGCATAAGTATGCCATTACCCTCTGGTTTTATCTTTCCTATTTCACATCAATGAATTCTGTTGTTAAAGAGAGGTTTGGATTCAGCTGCAAAGATATCCCGTTTCAATTTTAGGGAGAGGGTTGCAATTTTCTAGTCTTATTGTTGAGCATTTTATTTCCATAACTCCTATGAGTCGGAGGTTTGATGCTTTCCTGCTGCGACTTCATAGATCCTGAAGTATATTATTAGTGGAGTTTGGACTTTAAAGGTGCGGTTTTAGCAGGATTATATTACTTTAAAAAAATTTAAATAAAAGATTCTACCTCACAACTGACAGTTACTGGCTAATGGGCGTCTTGATGGATCATGATTTTATTTATTTCATCGCATCAGTGTCAGTCACAAAATTGATGATGATTACTGTGCTGCTAGTCAGATGATGGGTTCAATGCTCTGGCCGTGAGTTACTGCTCCTGTCCATCGCTCAATGTTATGATACAAAATTGGCCCACTTACTGCTGCTGGTTATTTGTGGAAATAGTGCTTTCTATAACTTCTCCGGTCGACCCTCAAATTTGAGGCACTGAAATGGAGACATCTGTTTTCATCTGTCCAGATGTAGACTAAACAAAATAACGCATATGCTGTCATTAAAATACCTCATTACCTTGGATTTAACAAAAAAACAATTAGGTGATGATTACACAGTCTACCTTATGTTGAAGGGTCTAAGCATCCTAAAAAAATAAAATCAGTATTCAGGCAGCAGCAGAGGGGGAGGGGAAAGACGGAGTAAAATCATTACCATCATCTTCATTAGAGAGCGTCCTGCTGACCAATGAGCACGCTGCTCTGCACGGGGATTCCATAGGCACCCCGTTGGCTGTCGCTAGGATACCAAATAATCAGGAGGCAGCCCGCGGCCTGGTTGGTGGAGCGGGGTGTTGATGCTGTGTGTTGGGGGTAGACGAGAGAGAGGTGCTGGGGTTTTTTTTGGGATACGGCACGGAGAGACGCGCTCGCACACACCGCTCATTCATTCAGTCCGTCGGCCAGTCAGCCAGGCAGACAAAGAGGAGCAGCATCCTGCAGGAGGACCGCACGCTCCCGGGGGATGGGGCATCATACCCCTGCATCGCGTTGGGGGGGCCGGAGGAGGTAGGAGCACCGTGGTTAGGGGGCTTTGTCTCAGCAGCAGAGTACCCCATCTCTTTCCCACACACACACACACACAAGCAAACATTGCTCAGGATCTCATGGCTATTAAAGCCATTATCGCACATCTATCGATTTGTGCGGCGTTCCTAGTGGTATTCTTTTTTTTTTTTTTTAATGTAGGTCGTCAAGAGTTTTCCCATCTGTGCACTGAAGGATGCACACTGATGGACGCTACTGCACTTCCTCACTGTGATCTAAGCTCTGTAGAGACAGCCAGTCTGTCTGTCTCTTAACAGCTCTCCTCTTCCTGCAGGCCACGCAGATCCTCCAGACACAAGTCTGACAGTTGCTTCTTGCGGTCTTGTAATGCCAGCATGAGCAGATCAATATGTTCTCTGGTGAGGAACACATTGTGTTGTTATGGTACTGACTGGCTGTTTGCTGGAACTGCTTTGATTTGCTGTCAAACACTCTTGGTTTCACCACTTTTCGTGGGTACCATCTAAACCATCTCACGGCATTATTGTAGATGTGGATGTGGGGTTAAGGATTGGAGTGTGTGTGTGTGTGTGGGGGGGGGGGGGTTGTTCTCTATTGCATCTCTTCACTGATGGATGGCTGACTCCTCTCAGAAAGACTGCATGAAGGCATCATTACCAGAGGGGATTCCCTCCCCTCTCCACACATGATGGGTAGCAGACTCTGGGATGTAGGCTAATGACGGCATACTGGCAGCGCTGGTGCTTTGTTTACAACCAGAGAGTCCTCTAGATATCAGCTTCGGAATGGAAACCCACTATTCCTTTGTTTTGGGGGACGACAACTGATTTTAGTTTTTATATTTTTACTCAATTTAATTTCTGCCAGGTGAATTTCTGTTTTCTTGGGGGGGCCTGGGTTTGATATTCATGTTTTATTCAAAGTGTCCTCATTTCTTGGGACGACCCCAGACATGCTTGCTGAGATAATAGTGTTCAAGAGATTTCTTCTGTTTTGCATGTCAAAGCATATTTCATTTCAATGGTTTGATGCTATTCAGTCACTATTCACCTAATTCATGAGCAGCTATAGAGCACAATTCTACAAACAAAAGCCAAACTCAAATGCCAGTCAGTTTCTCATTCACAGGTTTAGGGCTGATCTGCTTTTGCCATTTCAAAGAACAACATTTGGTTTAGTGAGATTGCAGTTTGTTTCCTTGTCTGCTTTGTGACATAAGTGGGCTGTAGAGCCGTGTTCTTTGGCCCCGGCCCCTAATCCGTTGAAAAGAATAATGAGGAGGAGGAAATAGCTGAAGAACTGCAACATGGCGGCAGCATTGGTCCTTATTTAATTACTTCCATCACACCCTCTTTCAACTCCAACCCTTTAAAACCCTCAACCTGCTCACTCAACCTCCCCCCTCTAACTTAAAGCTCACACCTCTAACCTCAAGGCTAGAAATTCCATCCTCCCTGATTTGGCCTCCCTTTTCAGCTCTGTCACATCAGCTGTTTAACCCCCCCCCCCCCCCCCCCCCACATACACTCTCATTAATCCCACCTCGTCCTCTACACACCACCAGCATCTCAAGTCCTCCTGTCCCATCTGAGCCCTGCTTTCATCAAAGACCTCTGAACTTTCTCCATATTCTTTGAACAAACTTTGCCTCCACCGAGGAAGGATCCTTCCTCTCCTCCCATCCTCTTCGTATCCACTCGCGCTGAAGCCTCCTCCATCTCGTCTGTCTGCAGTGCTCTGAGCCTCTTCCTCCTCCATCTCGTCTGTCTGTAGTGCTCTGAGCCTCTTCCTCCTCCATCTCGTCTGTCTGTAGTGCTCTGAGTCTCTTCCTCCTCCATCTCGTCTGTCTGCAGTGCTCTGAGCCTCTTCCTCCTCCATCTCGTCTGTCTGCAGTGCTCTGAGTCTCTTCCTCCTCCATCTCGTCTGTCTGCAGTGCTCTGAGCCTCTTCCTCCTCCATCTCGTCTGTCTGTAGTGCTCTGAGCCTCTTCCTCCCGTGCTAATGGACAGCAGAGCACCAGGGGAGCAACCTTTTACGGAAGGGTGGTAAATCATTCCTTCTTTTCTCTTCCTCCTGACTGATGAGAAGAAATGGACGTGACGCTGTTTATCTTATGAACTTGTTGTTAAGAAGGACACTGGACTGGACTCTCTGAGAGAGTCTAAGTACCGTACTTTTCGGACTATAAGCCGCTACTTTTTACCCCACGCTTTGAGGCGTCTGCGTATAGTCCGGTGCGCTTTATATCAGGATTTTTTCCTGAGCTTTTCTCAGCCACAACAACAGCCGCAACTTCCGGTTCCGGTCTAACACAACATTTACTAGCTCCCGACACAGAACAGTTGCTACCAGCAACCCCTCTGCTACCAGCTGTTACTGACAGGGTCGCTACAATATGGATGAAGTACCTTTGACCTACCTCTCACTAGGGCTGTTAACAAAAAAGGTTGAACGGCAAGATGCTTTTAACAGTACATGTCCGACTCGCTAGCTTCTAAGCTAATTTTAACATTACGGCCAATGGGGAAATGCTAACCGCGATTAGCATTAGAGAATATATAATATATCTTTGTACATCTTTTCATGCAGACATACTTGCATTACTGACTAAGGTCTCTCACGGCTACCAAACGAAAAGCAATGAGGCAATAACTGTTGATGCTCATAGCTCTGAATAGCTGTTGTGCTAGCAGCAACTGGCCAAGCCAGTTAGCCGTAAATGCTATTCAGAGCTATGAGCAGAGAAGATCAGCTTTTTCTCAAGTCTGCCAGTGGATCCTAACAGTGCGGAACAGTGTGAAAGAATCCACCTTCACCAACTGGTTCTGAAAGGCTGGGATACTATGAGATTAAGGGGACAGCGCAAGCTCAAGGGCGGATTTGCCCCGGTATACGATGTGGTGTGTTCAAGGACCCAAATGCAGACTCGTTTTTTCCACTTTTTTTTTTTTACAGTTTTTTTTTTTTACAGTTCTACAAAACTTGTTCAAGAGTGTGCGTGTTTTTGAGTGAGAGAAATAAATGTTTTGTAGAACAAGTTTTGTAGAACTGTAAAAAAATAGCTCTGAATAGCATTTACAGTTGCTGCTAGCACAACAGCTATTCAGAGCTGTGAGCAACAACAGTTATTACCGCATTGTTTTTCATTTGGTAGCCGTGAGAGACCTTAGTCTGTAATGCAAGTATGTCTGCATGAAAAGATGTACAAAGATGTATTATATATTCGCTAATGCTAATCGCGGTTAGCATTTCCCCATTGGCCGTAATGTTAAAATTAGCTTAGAAGCTAGCAACATGTTATGATGTTCATAGAAGAAGACAACTTTAGTACTGTTAAAAGCATCTTGCTGTTCAACGGGGACACCTGCGGCTTATAGACCAGTGCGGCTTATCTATGTACACCTTCTTTTTTTCTTTTAAAAATCAGCTGGTGCGGCCTATATACCGGTGCGCTCTATGCCCCGGAAAGTACGGTAATAATCGGGCCTTTACTTCTAATAAAGGCAGTTTCTTGTTTGCGGCGGTTCTGATGGGAGTGGGAGCCCCCTGCCGCCTTCTTAATTAACTTGCACTAAGTGTGTGTGTTGCTGTATGTGACACACTCCACTTTTTAAGATGTCATTTAGGGAGACCACTAATGTTAGCCAGCCGCTCCACCTCTTCTGCTTAATTTCTCTGGATTTCATTTGCTTCCCAAATGGCATTTTTGTGCGCTGCCCTAACCAGCTTTGTTGTGCCATGCCTCGCTTTTTGGAGAATGACGTCATACTCTTTGTTTAGGCCGAGTGTTTCAGAACCTGCCGGTTTCCGTCTGTAATCACAGGACAGTGCAGGGGTAGTTTATTTTAACAGGCTCCTACATTTACATTTGATATTCCTGCTGAGGATTTGTGCATAAAAATAAACTTCAAAAGAATCCTTCATTTCACGGCTGACTCTCGTCCTGCTGCAGAGGAGTGTTGTGCAGAAGTTTGCATTACTTTGGTATTTACTGCAGTGAGTCAGTTGACTGGCAACTATGTTTATCGGCAACTATTTGGTGATCAATCGGTTTCAGTAAATTTTTCAAGTAAAAAAAAACCTTGTTTCTGGCTTCTGATTCTCTCTCATATATGAAGGTTAACTGAATATCTTTGTTTTGTTGTTAGTCGACTTAAAGGAGCTATCTAAATAGAGCACGTTGAGCTGTGGGAAACAGGCATTTTTCACTATGTTGTGGCCTTTTATAGACAAAAAGAATCCAATAATTGAGAAAATGGTCTGCAGATGAATGGATAATAAAAACAATCGTTAGCTGCAGCCCCAAAAATGTTTCATCTCCGATGTGCCCACACTCACTTCCTTTATCTTGATCAAATCTTGACATTTCATAAGTGCTGCTGGTCTCACATTTGCTCTGCGTTGAGCTGCTCATTAGCTGCCACGTACAGGTGTAGTTCAGCTTCTGCTGCTTCAGCTGTTTCTTCTCTCATCCATTGTGTTCTCTTCTTTGAATCTGATGAGAGACGTTCGGGTGTAAAGAAAGTACACAGTGTGGCCAGGGTAGGAAATATACATATTTTTTTGGGGGCAATTTTTGCCCCCACTGACTGAAATCCAGGGGCATTTTCTAAAAATTGGGGGCACTTTTTGAAACTTGTGAAATAACATTTAACCTTTGTTCAAAATAATAAATATACTTATTTAGGCTTACAGTATATGAGCAACTGTCATCAAATGGCAGTAAGACTATTAGGCAGTAGCCTACAGATTCAACAAAAAACAAACATAAATCAGACAATCATATTCAATTTCATTCTTATTTCTTTGTGGTTATTTATTGTTATTAAATGTTTTAAACAACTATTAACAATTATTAAGTCAACGATGACTTGAATACATATACATCAGTCATTGTATGGAATTATTGAGATTTTTTTTTTATAGCACCTTAAAAATAAAAAAAAATGTGCCATTTGAAGGTACAAATTCAGTTCAGAGGTTTTACTTTGTAAAATATCTTAATTGACTGTCGGTCAGGTATTACTCATTTCCAGCAACCCTCAAATCAAAGAATAAAGACACTTTACACACACTTTAGGTACGTATATTTTCCCTTTAACTCACGAGATGCAGGTAGCATGCTTTATACTTCATGTGAATATAATTCATTTAATCTAATTTCCATTATGCAATATTTATACTTTGTCTTATTCTGAAAACCGGATGTTCGTCTGAAGAAACCGGATGTTGTCTCACGTTAATCTTTCCGTTAACTTTCAAAGTCCTTCGCTCGCTCCCGATCTGCGCCGTTTGAATGAGTTTACTGTGAATTTCAGGATATAGGTGCACTACAATTTAAGTGTCTGCTGAGTTGACCGCAGTCACAGGTCAAATTAAGAAGCGCTCCATTTTTTTATTCGTTTAGAAAGTTCGGGGGCATTTTTTGCCCCTCTCCTAGTGATATCAGGGGCAAAATGATATTTCTTCGGGACAGTTTTGCCCTTTGCCCTCGTGTATTTCCGACGCTGAGTGCGGCACATCTTCTCATGTGCTCTCTCTCTCTCGCTTCTCTTCCTCAGGCACAGGAGAGCCATTCAGAAGAGCCGGGGGTCAAAGGTGAGAAGAGCAGAGGGCACCATGGAGAGCGAGCCGGGGGCCCCCGCCTCCGCGGCCAACAGCACCATCGCCTCCTCCAGCACCACAGCTGCCAGCAGTAGTAGTGCCTCCAACACTACTACTACTACTGCTGCTGCTACCACTTCCAGTACTAGTAGTAGTAACACCAATAGTAGTGCCAGTAGTAGTACTCCAGCAGGAAGACAGACGGTGCCTCAGATATCTGTTTACAGTGGGATACCTGATCGGCAAACAGTGCAGGTGAGTTTCTTGAAGTTGTTGACCGCTTGATGTAAAGTTGAGGTATTGTGTGTGTTTGAGTGACACACATGACTGTCCCTTGCTCTACTGCCCTCTATTGGTGTCTGTAGCGCCACATAGAAGCCAACACTTCATTTTCTAATTGGAAATAAATGAATGAGATAGCAGCCATTTGTCTTCCCGATCGAGGCATCGCTGGAGGAAACTCAAACGAGTGGCCGTCTCACGGGATCTGTCCCAAGTTGAAGGAAGGAATGCTTCATGTGCTTTAGTGCTGCTGACCCTTTTGACACCAGGATAAGCCTCTACAGAGGCTTTTAACTTTCAGTGCTGATGCTTCACAGCGTCCTGCTCTTGTACTCAGCCGGCTGACGATTACACAACTACAAGGCAGGCGCTGTTGTCGCCGGCAGCCCTCTGAGCACAACGGACTGCTGGTCGTTTATGGTCAGCGAGAGTCGTGTTGACTCTGCTACTAATTTTACCCCCCCCCCCCCCCCCTCCCGTTTCGAGAAGGTGCGGGGGTCCGGATGCTTATGTGGACCACAGGTCAACATCCTCTCTGGTTACTTGGCAACCAGGAAGAGGGCACTTTCAGAGGTGAAGGGTGAGGAGAGTTATTTAGGAGCTTCAGTCACGGAGTCTCTTGCAGACAATGATTGAGGGAATGGGTTTATTTTGGTCTGCATGCTTTGCGGTGATCACAAGTTTTGGACGTTTTGAAACACTCTAGAGGCGAGTTAATCTCTCCCTGTCAGTTGATATTTATCGACTCCAGATTCACAGTCTATGATCTATTTAAAAAACACCCAAGTCCTTCAAAGCCCATTCCTTTCAGCCGTGACTTGGAGATGATATTGTTACTCTTTTTTTACAAAATGATTTGGACAGATTTGGGACAGATCTGTGGTCGTGTACCAACTCTTAGATATTCTACTCTTCTAATCTTTCACCCAGACATCATTTGATTTGTGCACGTTGCACATTACATAACCAGCTCTCTCCGTCTTTACATGCAGGTGTTCCAGCAGGCGTTACACAGACCCAACACAGCAGCACAGTACCTGCAGCAGATGTACGCTGCTCAGCAGCAGCACCTGATGCTGCAGACCGCAGCCCTCCAGCAGCAGCACAACCTCAGCGCCGCTCAGCTCCAGAGCCTGGCCGCGGTACAGCAGGTCGGCAGACGCTCATCGCATGAAAAAATCACGCTCACCGTGTAGCAACGATGTTGTTGTTGTTGTTGACCCCCTCCAGGATGCGTTTCAGGAAATTGCAAATTTCTCTCTCTCTGTCTCTCTGTCTCTGTCTCTCTCTCTCTCGCTCTCTAGGCCAGTATCGCAGCTGGCCGGCAAAGCTCTTCACAGAACGGCACTTCCTCCCATCAAACAGGATCAACTCAGACTACGGTACGAGCAGTTTGTAGTGTCTGGTGTGTCTCCTAAGAGCCTCACAGGTTAACGTTATCATTGTCCATTAATTAGATTGTCATGGAACTAAGCTGATTTTAGTGACAAGATGCTTTGAGGAAGCTTTGCGCCAACACTAGCTGTGCTCCTGCTCTTTTGCTTGTGGGTTTCCGTTTCACAACATGCCAAAGCCACATGACATAGACGGTTCAGCAAAGGAAGTGCATAACCCACCTAAGTGTCCCGTTGATTGTCTCCCTGTAGATCAACCTGACGACCTCTCCGGCAACCGCTCAGCTGATCAGCCGGGCCCAGAGCATCAGTTCGACCCCCACCAGTATTTCCCAGCAGGCTGTTCTGCTGGGCAGCCCGTCCAGCCCCACGTTCACGGCCAGCCAGGCGCATATGTACCTGCGCGCACAGATGGTGAGACAAGGAGCGTAGCCGCTGCCACATTTACATGAGCGTGCATCTTTCTGTGTGTTCTGGGATTGGTGCTCACTCTGCCATAGTAAACAGTGCGCTTTATTCTCATTTTGCCACCAGAGGAGGTGGTAGGAATAATCTGTGTCCCAGAGGGCTGAAGGAATACACATCGATTTATTGGCTTATTTTGCTGCTGGTTGTGGGAAAGTTGTCTGTTTGAACTTTCCATCACTTGTTGTGTGTGTGTGTGTGTGCTTTCCAGGCGCAGCAGAGTAACCTGGTGCAGGTGGCCAGGAGCCTGGGCCGGGCTGTTCCTCTGTCTCCCCAGATCATCTTCACTCCAACGGCCACAGTGACGGCCGTCCAATCAGAGAGCTCCACGCAGACCTCCTCACAGGTAGGGCCATGTGGAGGATACTCTCACTAAATAATTACGAGCTCATATTAAACGTCCTGGACTTCATCCCTCTGGTCAAAAGAAATAGAAATGCAGAGGTGAATAACTGGAAATCGTGCATTCGATTATATGAAATTGCAAAGAATATCTTCGACTGATATCTGATCTTTTAACCCACTTTGTAAATCTCTCCCGTCATTCTGTCTCCATCAAGAATCAGGTCCAGAATCTGGTGATCCGTGGCCAGCAGGGGGCGCCCACGTCCTCCTCTCAGACTCAGACCCTGCAGGCTCTCAGTCTGAAGCAGAGCCCCGTGCCCATCCAGCCCGCCTCCCTCATCAAGAACCCCGGCCAAGTGACGCAGGCCTCCGCGGGGGGGAAGGCCGGCTCGTTTGAGGCGGGCAAGAAGGGCGACAGCGCAGCGGTCACAGAAGTCCGAGCTATAAACATGAGCCGCAGCGTCACCACCATCAGTGCTCAGCCCCTCATCGCTCCAGGTGAGTGGAGACACAACCTCACCGCTGAAAAGTTAGAATAATGTTAGCGTCTGAGTATGTGCAGGCTTCTTAATACTGATGCTGGCAGTGTTTACATCAGAGCCAACCAGAGGAAGGAACTCTCTCACAAAGGCTTTCAGTGTTTGGTCTGTATAGTTAGAATAATGCAAAATAGCAATATGGGTTTCAGAGCGGAATAAATTAGTGGATTAACTCAACTTCGATGATTGATAAAGTGTCATACACCTGTCACTTCCAGCTTCTTCAATGTGGCGATTTGCTGCTTCTCTTTGTCTGATGTGATAGACAAGTGAATATATTTTTGTAAGTCAAAACAAGCAATTTAAAGATGTCACTTTGGTCTTTTTTTTTTTACCATTTTCAAATTGCATCTAATCAATCAGTTGATAATGATAATTATCATTAGTTGGGAAAAAAATAGAAAAATGGTGAGACACTCAGACTTACATATTTATTGATCAAGTAAAGAGCAGAGTTAGTCAGGCTGAAGACACAAAGTTTAACAAATAACAGTTTGTGAGAAGGTACCTAAACATGTTACTTGGATCTGAATATTCAATCAGTGCGTCACTTATTTTTAGCCATAAACTAGCAGCTCGTCAATTTACTTCATACAGCTCAATATCCTATATTACAAGTTTACATGTCTCAACATCTACTGGACGAGTAACAGAGATTCAGGGTTCCTAAATGATCAGTCCTCAGGACTTTGGTGATATCCTGACTTTTCTTCTTCTTTTTCTTTTTTTTCAAGCACCATAACCAGTTAAAACTTTTAGTTTGTGTGAACATGTCGGGGCCGCACCAGAAACCCCTTCACGCAAGAAGTCTTTCTGAACCATTTATTATGTAATCAAAAGTTAGCAGCTGCTGTTGTTTCTTTTTAGTGTGAATGGTTGTGAATATGCCAGCAGTTCAAGCTGATTACATCACATGTAGTGCTGTTTGTTTGCAGGATAAGGCCCTTCTGATGCATTAGCACATTTTAAAGAGGGTCCTGATACGACATGCATGTATATGTGCTGGGAGGGGTTTACACGACTGTAAAGTGTGCGTGCGTGCGTGTGTGTGTGTGTGTGTGTGTGTGTGTGTGGGGGGGGTGTTTGGATTATCTGAGTGTGTCAGTGCACCACTGTGTCTTGCTTTGTTGCAGTAATGGATTCACATAAAATGAAAGGGAGGATGGAAGCCGAAAATCTGGCTGCACGCTGTCACGGGTTGCCATGGCAGCGGGCGGTGAGGGACAGGTGTGCACATGAAATGCAGGAGAGTTAATACACCGTGGACCAGCGGAGAGGAGGTCTGATGGGACTCGGATTAGGATAAAAGCTTGGATTCAACGGGACTGTGACGAATGGGTCGTTATGCAATTTGAATTACAACGTTCGGTCAGGGGAAGGTTTTTAGTGCCGACGTGTCACAGATTACGTTCATGACTGATGTTTAGTGTCCTGTTCTTATCAGTCATTTAGCTTTAATGAGTAAATATCATGAGGCTTTGTGTATAATTAGTCAGTATTTTTATTGTTAAAATGTGGAGAATTGTTTCAATCAAAAGTAGTTACACACTTATTACTGTCAATAAGAGCATTTAGTTACATTCATTTGACTTTCCTCCTTAAATGGGTTGAGCTAAGCTCACTTTTATTTTATTATAACTGTAGACTAAGCCTGCATTACTAGCATTAATATTGTCATCTAAATAATGACAAGATCTTCTATGAATCTATTTTTCGGAGTCATATTTAGTACATTACCTCTCGTTTCTTTTCAGCATTTTGCTCAGAATCTGAGCTCTGACTTGAAAAACCCGGGAAATGCGTTTGACAGATAAGATGCCAATAAAGAGTTTAAAAAAGGCTCAATAATTCTATTTTCATCAGGTCTGGAACCTTATCAATAACCATAATGTGATTACTGAAGGGGTATCGTAAATCAAACACGTCTTTACTTTATAAGCGCTGAACATGACTCAACAGAAGCCAGCCTGGCCTGATCTGAGAGAACAACAGACATGGAAGAACTGTGATTTATTGTGTTTCTTTGGTGCTATTTTTGGTCATCAGTTTTCATCTCGCCTTCCAAAAGATAGCGGATCATTTTAGAGCTACGTCTCTGCTGCTGACATTCAGAGTCGGTGCCTTGAATAGGAATTGGATTGGAAACAAAATGTTACTTCTGGCTCGTTGGAGTCAGCGTTTGTCATCACCTTACTGTAGACAAAAATAGAAAAACACAGCAGGGAACCCCCAAAAGCACCATGCTCACACATTAAAGACCAGATCTGCACACAAAGCAAAGTATTTATGGATATTTATGGAGCTTCTATCAGTTGCCAGTTTCACTTGAAAATTATGACAAAAAAGAGAACCCACAGTTAAACTTTAACTCTGCAAAACTTAATGTCCACTGATAATTCACCTTCCTATCTTTTGTCTTGTCTATTAAAATGAACATTCAGCACCTCACTTTATAAAAATAGAGCGTCACTGTAGCGTGTGCTACTGTTAAAATACTGATGTGTGTGTGATGAATTACAAACCTGATGGTGAATCGTACTGAAGGGAGGAAAGATGTTGTTTCATGAACGTGAGCCAAAGCAGCAGAACAGTGACGATGTGGAATCTCAGGGATTTTCCAGGTCCGGGTGCTACAAACCCATCGGGAACGTAGACCGTCCTCAGCGGCGGGATGTTGTGCAACAACACGCAGAGGGAGTACTCGAGGGGGGGGCGTGGAGGCCACTGCCACATACTGAATATTGCATGATGAGTATGTGGGCGGCTGAGTCATTCCAGCCCTTAATCCCAAGACCTTGAGGGGGGGGGGGAAAGAATCTAAATGAATCCCCCTGTCGTTAGGGGCTTGAGAAAGTCACCAGGATTCACTGGTTGTATCCGGTTTATCCGATTCAGAAATCCCCCTCCTCCGTCTGGGGCTGAGAAATCTCTCGCTACTTTATGATTTCAGGGACATTTTGACGTCACGGTGCTACTATTAAATTCTGAAAACTATTTTTTTTGCTGCATTTTGACGCTGGTGTGGTAGTTTTTAATAAACACCAGTATTAACCATGAAAAAGGTCATGTGAGTCCTTTCATTACCGGTAATGAAATGGTTGAGGGGATGTTTGGCTGCAGTGCAGTCTGGGTATGTTGTGTCTTGGTTCTGTTGTGAGTTTTCAGTTCTGAGTTCCTTCACATGCCCTGTTGTCCTTGAGCTGTGCCACTTTCTCATGGTTGTTGTCTTATTAATTGGTTTCCAGACGTTAAGTACGCAGGTCATGAGAAGGAAAGGAACTGAATAAGTGCCCTCATCCTTGACATATTTTGGTCTAGCTTTTGCCTGAGTTTGTATGTCAATTTGATGAAACTAAAGTCGAGCTTTGAGCATCAGTATACGGTTGGCAAAACGTAAGAAGACGCCGGGCGATCCGAGACAAACGCTGACGTTTATTCGGGGCTTTATTAACACCACGTCAGTGTTCACGTGCCTCATATAGCAGAGGCTGTGCTGCGGTGCAGGAAGCCTTCTTGTTTGGCTTCCAGCAGTAAGAATGAGTCCATTAGTTCTCAGTATTTACTGGTAGATTTGCTAAAGATGAAGGAGACAGCAGAGGGGCCCCTGGACCTGCTGACTCAACATTAACTCCATGAAGAGTGTTGCGGTCAGTTGGCTCTGCGTTGTTCGTTCTTACATTGAGCTAGCCTCGGGCTGCTTTCTGCTGAACCCATCTCGCACTCAGACGTGCTCCCGAAATACAAGATTGACGCTCTGTGTCTCGCTGCTTCGGGGCAAGTTATGAGTTCAGGATGTCTTTTCACTGACAGGTGGTAACAGGCCATTTTTAAACGATTTGTGAATAATGGCCAGGGCCTCTCTGTGCACCTTTCAACGAGCTCTTACTCTCACATCCTGTCAACAAAGGGGCGCACGGGTGGAAGGAGAGCTACGCAACTACTTGAGATATTTCTGAGTTACCTTTAGAGAGGACGATGGTGTTTGATGGAGACTGTGGCACGCAACGTGTGTTGTGTAATCACACGTCTATTAATCTGAAAAATATTTTGGGTCTGTCAAACAAAAAAGGAGCAGAGACTCAAATGTGACGTAAATGTTGTCATTCCAGCGTACACACAGATCCAGCCCCATTCGCTGGTTCAGCAGCACAAGCAGATGCAGCAGCAGCAGTTTGTGGTCCATCAGAGTCAAGCTTCCCAGAGGGCCGCGGGCCAGCTGCTGCAGACTGCCTCCATCCAACCGTCGCAGCACCCCGTCCCCGTTCTGCCCAAACCTGCTCCGCACCAGCCCTCCATGCCCGGCCAGCAGGCCACCATCTTCCACTCCACCATCGGCCCCCACGCCCTCCACTCCTCCCTCAACCACGCCAAAGCTCAGCCCGTCCAGCTCACCGCCATCAACCTCCAAATACAGCCGACGGTGAGTTCAGATACACACACCAGGGTCTCAAACTCAAGAGCATTTGGACAGCTTAATGGCTGTTGCCAGCATCACTGATAAGGTTAAAGCCAAAGATGGATGTTGGTGTACAAGCAGGACAGGGACTTGCTCTGTCAAATCAATGTCTGTGTTTAGATTTAGTTCATGCAGAAAGGCATGGAAATATTTTGTTATTGCAGAGTGTTTCTAAAGCATAATGTTGGCGCTAGAAAATAATGTTGCAGCATCGTTCTTCCAGTTTCAACGGAGAGCTCTGTTAATTGGGATCTAAATCATTTTGTTTTTAGCCATGCGAGCTAGCAGCGTGGTTGTAGGGATGGCTGATGGTCTGTTTGTCAGTCGGTTGGTCAACTTCGGCCCAGACCGAAATATCTCAACAACTATCAGATGGATTTGCCGTGATATTTTCTGCAGACATTCATGGTTCCCAGATGATGCACCCTACCTACTTTGGTAATCCCCTGACTTTTCTTAGTGCACCACAAATGACGTTGACATTTGTGGTTCTGAGTAAAACGTCTCAACAGCTGTTGGATGGACAATTATAAAATTTGCCGAACGCATTTATGCCCCCACCCCCGCCCTCAGGATACATTATCACTTTGGTGATCCCCTGACTTTCCTCAGCCACAAAGGGCTGCTAGCTTGGCTGTAAACTCGTAGTCTTGTTGAAAGTGATTTACTTCATTTGGAAATACTTGGGAAGATTAATTAAAATGTGGACAAACAGTCGATTTTTGATTCTACAGAGTCATATTTCTCATATATCGAGAGGATAGGAGGGCACCTCCTTCTCCCAGTCACAGAAAATCCATTGTGTGTTTCCAGTATTGCATATTTCATGAGAGTCATTGTTTTTGTCCACCATTTGTTTCCAATGGGACATGACTTTCTGTCCTGCTTAACATCTTAACTGCTCACATTCTTCTTGTTTTTTTTTTTGGGTGGTAACCAGCAAAATACAAACTACTGTTCCAACAACACCCACTTGTTCCAAGAACACCCACCGAATCAATTTCCCCTCCAAGACATACATGTAGAAAAAACACAGGAATCTTCTGAGTTTGGGGTTGGTGGTGTAATATTTTCCCACTGGTGTGATGTTTTCCAGGCCTAATGGTCTCTTAGTGTTTGAGTCACTGACATTAAAAGTACTGACGGCCCCTGATCTGTCTCACATTTCTCATGTTTTCCCTTTTCTCACATTGTAGGCCTCCCGACTGGTTCAGGACAGTAAAGACAAGCCGACCTCGCTGGTGGTCAGAGAGACGTGTCCGCCCCCCCTCACCGCCTCGCAGCAGCAGCAGCAGCAACGGCAGCAACAACAGCCACAGCAGCACCAACCTGCGCCTTCGCCATCGCAACCCACCAAACCTGTAGAGCAGCCCAAGGTCACTGCAGCCCCACCAGCTGTTCAGCCGCAAGGTAATGACTCAGCATGATTTCCTAAGCTGCTGAATTAAGAGTTCTCAAACGTTTAAACCAATGAGCCACTGGGACTAGATGTAGCAGTTAAACAAAGAGAAATGTGTCTTCATCTGTGCTCTCCTCCAGTTGGCCAACTCTTAGAAACTGTCAGTGGAGGGAAAGAAAAATCAATGTTTACTTGTAATTCAGAGCGTGTTGTGTCTGCGGCAGATTTAGTTTCTCTACACTTTGTCTCTTATTGCTCTGTTTGTCCTTTTCTCTGTGATTTTTCTCACTGAGCTCAGGCCAAAAAGCTCACCTGATACCCACAATTCCCTCTGCGCTCTGTTGTGCACTGAACATTTAAACCCACAACATTAACAGTCCTACAACCCGTCTCATAATGCAACTTTATTGTTTTCATTATTTTGTTGCTTGTAAATTATATTGGAGACTGTTTGGTGCACACTGGTTCACTGTGTTTGTGTGGGTTGAGGGGTTGAGGCCAACACCCACAATGCAGTGGGGGGCGCCATGGTCATGTTTTGTTCAGTTTCATTTACATACCATGAGGGGGGCAGAACTTTTGGACAAGCTGTTTTGTAATGTTGGTTGACTCTGAAGTGATTTTCAAAGCATAATCCAGTCAAAAAGCTTTCATGTAATGATAAAAACACAGAAATGTTTCATCGTCAGCCAGATGTATTTTCTACTTACTGTGCACATTTAGTCAGCCAGGTGATTTGGATAAAAGTGATTAAGCAGGCTCTAATAAGTGACTCATGGCCAGTAGTGCATCACCCTGCAGCAGCTGGACTCTTCTTGCTGAGCATTTCATTATTTGGGTATATATTTTCTAAATGTGGACACATTATATTGTGATACTTCTCCTAAATGGTTGGAAATGGGGCTGATGCTGTGTTTCTTGTAAAATGAAACATTGTGTGGACCACAAATTGCTGTTTTATGGGCAGCGTCTTGGGTGTGATGCTCATCACCAGAGCAGGAAACTATTTTTGTAATCCACTGGCTGCAGGGGCTGACGATGACGGCCCCAAGTCTTTTCTTTTTTTTAACTTTAGGAAAATTTAACAAAAACTGCTTTTCAGTCAAATTGGCTTATTCAGCATTCAGGCTTTCCAGCTCCAAAGATGTATGACACCTCAGCCTTTAAAAAGATATTCAGACACACCGTCTCTTCTCTTTCAAGTATTTAAATGGAAGTGTGTACAGTCAGAGTAGCAGGCATTACTTTTCTGGGTATTTGGAGGACCCAACATTGGGATCACATTATGCACCTCACCATTGCTTTCTTAGGAAAGTTTTGCAAATATTAAATTCATCTTACAAAGAGTAATAATGGACGTTGTTTGTAGTTGAAGGTGTCCTGTCAAAAGGTTTCACAGATGTCTCTTTTATAGTGGTGGTCAATGGGGGGAAATGTTTTTAGGTACCAGCACCAAGCAGTTCATTTGTCCCAGTGGCTTCAAACTCATTGATCTGTTAGCAAACTGGACTTTCTGGATTATATTTCATATGATGCAGAATGGCACATTTCAGTATAATGTGCATTATATTATTGGATTGAATTATTGATGCAATAATATATAAACTGGTTACTACACTATCTGCTGGGTATCTTGTGAATTTCCCCTGGTGATCAATGCAATTATATCTTAATCTATAACATTACATCATTGTTTATTTGCTATTTATTATAAATCTGAATCTGCAAAGTAACTAAACTCCTCAAATAGATTTAGCGTAATAAATGGAGTACCTCAAAACTGTTCTTTAGTACAGTACTTTGGTTACTTTCCACTACTGCTGCACACGGCCCTAACTCCACCAGCATGTTCCAAGCAGTGTGGAAAATAAACTTGAATCCAAAAAGAAGAAGAGCCTTTCGGTGTCTTTTCTCAGAGGGTGACTTGGACCCTAAAGTTTCTCTCTCTATGTATCTGCTGAAAACGTGAGTGTGTGTGGTTTTAATGGGCTCTAGTTGAATTGGTTGTACTGGCAGAGTGAGTGGATGGGACGACGTTAAAAGGCTGAATCTGGAGACACAGTTGAACCATGTAGTCTCATAGCAGCAGGATGCTAACGCTAGCATGCTAACGCTAGCTGCTGTGGGCGGAAGCAGGGAGGCGGACCCTGGTTTCAAAGCTTCTCTTTAGCGGCGCTGCGGCTTCAACGCGAACTCAGCCTCAGACAGCAGCTGCAGCAAGTCGTGTGTGTGTGTCGCGGATCATCACAACAACAAACACGAGGAGCAAACCGCACATGTTTTCTCTGTGAACTCAGCGGGAGTCGGTAAGAGATCCAACTCAACGCAACGCCGGTGACTTTACACATGAAGCGTCGCGGCTTCGTGTTGACTTTCGCTTTGTGGGGTTTTTGACGTGGGTGTTGTGATGGTGGGAGTGATCCGTGACGCGCTGTGGATTCACTGTTTGTTATTGACCGACTGTGCGGCAGCAGGTCACTTCTAATGCTCAGCTAGACCGGTAAGGAGGCAGGTGGACATGACCGGATGTCTCTATAATGCAGGGGTGTCAAACTCATCTTCACTCTGAGACACATCAGCATCGCGGTCGCCCTCAAAGGCCGGGTGTAAATGTAACTTCTCCCTAACATATTGGTAAATAACTGTCTCTGCATTTGATTATTGTTTATTCAAGTGTAAAAAATATTGTACATGCAGTTATATTAATGTAAATTATATTTAAGCACATTTCTGTTGTAACTTAAATCCTTTTAATTGAGGGTTAAGAAACCCACATTACTCTATCAAAGATCAAACTATTAAGGAAAATAGCAAAGACAAATATCAAACAAGTTATTACAATAACTTTGTTCAAAGCTTAAAATCCTTTGAAGGGTGCATTTGCACAAGCCCACGTGAAGTATTTCATCTGTTGTAAAGCCACGTTTAAAGTACGGTAGTCTTCAATGTTCTCACAATACATTTCAAGTGCACAGTAACCAGCTAAAGAGCTGCTTCTATGACTGTGTTTAAGTATCTCATAACTTCGACTATGGGGATATTTTTATTATAAAGTCTAACTTTAAATTATAATTTTTTTAATCTGATGGATTCGTGGGCCACATAGAATGACGTGGCGGGCTGTATGTTTGACACCCCTGCTATAATGTGATAGCTGTGTGTCTTGTTAGAATAATAGGACTTCATAAAGGCTATGATGGGATTATATTGTACTGTTCCACATACGAGCCGGAGACAGAGTGAAGTCCTTGCAAGAGGTTTATTAACACAAACCGTCAACAATAGTGCAGAGCAACTCCAGCGAACATTATCGGTATTTTTTACAGTGTTTTTCAATAACAACTCTTCGTCGTTGGTTCCGGTCGAACAACCTTTACTTAGCTCCCGACACAGAACAGGTAACCCCCTCCTCCCCTCAGCTCTACCAATCACAGGCACGCACCTTGACTAACGTGTACAGTGCATCCCGTGATTGGGAAGAAAGAGGGAAGTGACAGCCTGACCCCTCTACTACCAGCTGTTACTGTACAGGGTCGCTACACTATTAAGACAGGCATAGCTCGATGAAAATAACCAATCAAATGATTTCAAGTTTTAGCTATCTATGTTATTCCTCAGAAGTTTAAAGACATCAACAGTTTGATGATGTACGAAAAATAAAGTGGATGTGCCGAGTTAAGGTGGATTTGCTCTCTTAAATTCTGCATTGCTGCTGTAAGTTTCTTCACTGTAATTTGATTTAGGACCGCAAGGAATGATTCATTTTATTGTTAATTAATCTTGTAATTTGTTTCAAGATTACTTATTTTGACCTATAAAATGTCAAAGTACTGAAAATGAATTCTCATTCCAGATTCTATGAGTCAAAAACTCAAACATATTCAGTTTACCGTCATATACGACGAGGACAAGCAGCAACACTTGAGAAGCTGGATTCAGAAATAGTTTTCTTTCCCTTCAAAGATTGGATCTGACAATTCATCTCAGGCTGCTGATTAGTTTCCAGATTAATTGCCTATAAAATGTCACAAGACGGTGTAATTATCCAAAGCACAACTTGACATTTTCAGAATGCTTGTTTTGTGTGACCAACATTCCAAAACACCCCAAAATATTAACTTTAAGATCTCATGAATCAATTGCTTGAAAAACAACTATGGATTAATCAACCCTTTTCCTTCAGACTCAATCCACCAGTGAGCAGCGCTCACAGAGTGCATGTTCTCTACATTGATGGTGATGGTGTCGTATTCATTTCTCTGGTCAGCAGGCGGGGGCTCGACCAAGAGGCCGAGCGCTGCACCTGGGACCCCGCCTCCGGCCATGACCTCGGGGAACGAGAGCGAGGTGCCCACGGTGACGGGCAGCGCGCCGCAGAACGGGGAGAACAAACCGCCGCAGGCCATCGTCAAGCCCCAGGTCCTCACGCACGTCATCGAGGGCTTCGTCATCCAGGAGGGGGCCGAGCCGTTCCCAGTGTGTGTGAGTGGCCCCATCTCGACATGATAAACAACCCAGAGCCAACTCGCTCTCTCTCTCTCTGGTGTACTCGCCTGCAGGGAGCTGTCAGCGCAGGCAAACAGAGATCCCTCTGTTACTACTATTACTGCCGACGGCTCACAGCTTCTGTGGGACTCAGTCATTCATTTTAGAACGTGTGTGTGTGTGTGTGTGTGTGTGTGTGTGTGTGTGTGTGTGTGTGTGTAATGAGCTGCAGCCTCTCAATTATCTCAAGGCATAAAAAAACCTCCCTTCTTTAATCTGTCATCTCCCTTCAAATTGATGTTACTACATTGTTTATCTGGTGTTTGTACACAGATGTTGACATGTGTATCATCCAATCTGTATTATAATCACACACAAAAAGGTAAACGTTAGACTGAGCAGCCTTTTGTTCAGGCGCAACATGCTGACATGTTTATTTCTCGCCTTTGGGCTCACTGCCCCCTACTGGACATGTGTTGTGCTCAGTATGTGCTCAGTATACAGTATTTGAATGTACTGGATAAAGGCACGAACAAGCACAAACAATGCATACTGTTGTGTAGTATCTACATTACAAAGACATTGATTGTTGGTGTTTATATATTCTATGACTGAATTAAGTGTTTATTTGAAGAATGGCACAGGGACGTCTTCAGACTACCCATTCTGTCTGACTAACAGAACAAAGCCCCTTTAGACATTGCATTTTAAATGATATTAAACATAGAAAAGCAGAGCGCATTCATTCATTTCCCCCCCATTTGTGCTTGATTTAATGGCTCGATTATCACAATGGTTGCGGATTGATTTCCTGCTGCTTAACCAATTGTTTCAGCTCTATTGAAAGCAAACTTCTTTCTTTGCCAACAACACTCTGATGTCAGTCACACTATTGTTGCTGCTGGAGCGTGTTGCCGGCGTTTCGTTTCGGTAGATCTGTGAATGTTTTCTTCCCGTCACCAGGTGGAGCGTCTGCCGATTCTTATCGACAGCCCGAAGAAGCTGGATCACCAGCTCTCCTCAGACCCCGACAAAACCCCCGTCAGCAACGCAGCAAACAGCGACTCCGACCCCGAGGACATGAACCAGACGGGTGAGACAAAAAGTATTCGATGCTGTCGTCTGCTAAAGTACGACAGGTTGTGTATGAAACGTGTGATGCACCGATGCAACCTTTTTCCAAAGCCTGTTCAAATCAGTTTTGGGAAAACTCTCCTTTGTCAAGCGACAAAACTGCAAAGGTCATCATTAAAGGTGTGCATCCTATGTTCCACTGGTACCTGAAACAACACGTCCTGTGTGTAACGCACTGCTCTAAAAAACTAATATTGAGTGTCTGTCTTTTTTCTAATGCTCCAGAAAAAGAGCAGGAACCCAAGCTGACGTGTGAATACTGTGGATGGGTCGACTTTGCCTTCACATTCAAAGGCTCCAAGAGATTCTGCTCCATGGTTTGTGCGAAGAGGCAAGTCACCTTTATGTTTTATTTATATCTATCGATCGATCGATCAAAAGCTCTAATAGTGGACCTCTGTCGACAGGTACAACGTTGGCTGCACGAAGCGGATTGGCCTCTTCCGTCCAGAGAGGACTAAACCGACGAATCGCTGGCGCAGAAGATCTCCGGGTCGCTCCAGTGTGCCGGCGAAGAAGCAGGTACTTTTACAATCGAGACAATTAGTTTAGATGACACTGAATAATGATAACGGTCTTTTCAGCAATCCTATTACGGTTTTATAGCCGGAATCTTTTGAGTGATGTAATGCCTCGAGGGTTGAACCTGCTGTGCTTTTGTTTCATGTTTGAACCAAGAAGTGACTTTCATAATCCAGAGGGTTCAGCTCTGGTATCCATCAAACCCCTGCAGGTGTACTAGACTCATCTGAAGCTATTTAACAGTATAAATCTCACTCGTAAACCCCTTTTAATCTTTTCGGCGTCTAACACATTGTCCCGGCGGTATTTTACTGACGATCCATTTATTTTCACGTCATGCTCGAACTGTTTCACTCCTCAGAAGCTGCCCCCCTCCCCGCAGCAGACCCCGGGGGGCTCCGTATCCTCGCCGCACCCTTCGCAGCCCAGTCAGGAGGAGTCCAGCCCGTGTTCGGACATGTCGAGCTACGAGGAGCCGCCGTCCCCGCTGTCGGCGGCCAGCTCGGGGCCCCTGGCTCCCGCTCCGGCCCCGGCTCAGGTCCCCGCCCACCGGCATCCGAGCAGGGCCTCCGACCAGGACGTCTGTAGCGTTCGAGATGCGCCTTCGCCCTGTCGGCGCTTCTTACCCAACGACCCCACCAAGTGGAACGTGGAGGAGGTTTACGAGTTCATCCGGTCGCTGCCAGGTCAGAGAAGCAAACGCGGCGTTGCACACACACATTTATTCTGCTTAGGAATTTGAGTGTGACTTGACTTCTTCCTCTGCGGCTCGTGCAGGTTGTCAGGAGATCGCGGACGAGTTCCGCTCCCAGGAGATTGACGGACAGGCCCTGCTCCTGTTGAAGGAGGACCACCTCATGAGCACCATGAACATTAAACTGGGACCTGCACTCAAGATCTTCGCACGCATCAACATGCTCAAAGACTCGTAGCAGCAAAGAGTGACTCACGTGCGTCTGTCTGCAAGTGTGTGAGAGAAGAGCGGACTGTCAAACTAAATTATGATCACTCAGACGATATCGTGGCACTGACGACACAGACTGACTGCACTATGACCTCGCCTTCTCCCCACTACTGGACCGGTTCCTTTGAAACACTCGTATTCAGCCGCATCTGCTCAATGGCGTTGCAAACGTCAGCTCTGTCTTTAGCAGGACTGATGGCGGTTAGAGTTGCAGCTGGAGCGCTGGAAGCTGTTAGTCTGTGTTTACGTGCACTCACAGGGACTAAAATCAGGAGCCACAGTGAGGTTTGTGCCACATTACAAGATATTCATTCTCACATTAAATGAGTGAATGACACACGCGGTACTAACATGCAAGCTGTATCTTGATACCTGATCTGGCTAAAGAACAAGGCATGTGAACGCTCTGTGTAAAATGCATTCGGGCTGTTCAAATTGGCCTCAAATTACTTTCTGATATTGGCTCTTAAGAAGTGCGTATGTTCAAACTGTTAAAAATGTTTTGTTCATGACGCTGTGTTCCTAACTGGGCGCCAGTTTTGAGCTGAACTTTTGTCAGACGCAGTGCTTCTCTTTGTTCTGGTTGCTTGCTTTAAACGGCTGATTGGTGAAGTTGAAATAACGAGCTGGAGGGAGATCGACAGGGAGCGGAACGCTTCTGTTTGCTACGTTGTACGTCATTACCAGGACATGTCACAACATAACGTGTGTTTTCTGTTTAAAAAGTACAAATGTGGGAAGATAAAAGGCACAACTCGCCCATCCTTTAAGTTCTGTCTCCAGTCAGGCGCACAGCTGATGGTTTGTTTACATGACTTAACGTAGCGCTAGCGACGCCATGTTAGGACACGGTGTCGCTCTCTGTGGCCGAGACATTTTCCCCAATCGAATATTAATATTTATATTCCAAATCGTTTTTTCTTTCCTCTACGAATATATATTCAAATTGAGAATATTGGTTGACGGCCCTAACGTGCATGCAGAACACGTAGCATTCGGTCTGCTGTTGGATCCACCAGACCTGGAACCCAACACTGATCCGATCGCAGCCAGGTGTACCTATTTAGCATTTTAAGATCTTATCATAATGAGGGCAGAACATTCGACAACAAGAGCGCTTATTAATACCAGGTGATGATGCTAAGGCCTTTATTACATGTCACTGTCCAGACAACACATCTAGTGGAGGTTCCTTGATACGAGCAGGTGAAAAGAGGAGAAAATATCAAATAAAAGTGAAAGAACCTGTCGTGCCAAAGTGCACTACAGCTCAGTTGTGCCCGAGTCGGGTCTCTGAATTACGGCATTAGGACAACGTGAGTGAAGTCTGAATGGATTATGTTATTATTAGAGATGTTTTTTTGTACAGTTTTGTTGGCGTGAATGAAAGAGGGCCCCTTCTGTGAGGCTGGGAACAGATACTTGCTTTGATCAATGTTCTCATTTTTATTCAGTAGGCGCTCCGTTGCCTTTTTCTAACAATGCGACTCGCAGCTCTCCAATACAAAGCTCGAATCCAGAGAAACGGTTTCTTTCGTGACATTGATTTCCCTTTCATGAGGAACTCTCCAGTTTTCCACCTGTAGATTTTAACGACTTACAGATGATTTTTTGCAGCTTTTTCAAAATGATCTTCTAGAATGTGACATTGATTTCTTGTCTCAGTTTCATAGGAAGACACTAAGTTTTCCGAGGAACAATGAGGGTGTGCTGCTCTCTTCACCCAGCCCCACTTTTGGCACTTATTTTCCTTTTTACTTGCTTTAATGTTATGAGACACTCCATCAGAGTGAGAGCGGAATTTAAACAAGTGTATCTCTACATAGCAGCTTGATTGAGGGGGAAAGACTGAAACTACGTGTGAAGCTGTGGTCTTCTTTAAGTTAAGCTTTTTTATTTTAAGACAGAAATTGAATGGTGTTTAATATTTTTAAATATGCAAATGTATAAATATGGCCTGGGAATTATTTTTGAATGTTTGTTTTTTGTCTAATGAAATATGTTTAAATCTATTTGTGTATCGTGGCTGTGATGGAAGGTCAACCTTTTTTTTTTTTTTAGATAAGGCTTTGTCAAATGCTTGTATTTATCAAAACAGTTTGTTACACAACATTTTGCAATTATAAATAATTTGCAATGCAGTTCTGTCTTCGGCTATTTTTTTGTGTACGTCTGTGTGAAAGAGTCTATTTCTGTCTCGGCACCTTCTCAAAGACAGTAAAAGTCGCTGGTTTGTAAGAAAACAATAACTGAAAATTATTATTGTCGGGTATTTAGGTTTTGTTTGGGCTGGGAGCAGCTTGCAAAATGCCCTGTAGCAACCGCTACCTAGTGCCTCAGTGTTACGCTGAATTCATACACAGACTCAATATGTAATATAGAAGATTTAATGGATGCAAGCCAAGGCAATAGTCTACACGCGTTACAGACACATCCCCAAGGCTCCTACCTTTACCAATGAGGCAACGAACACAACTACACAACCCTGCAACAACGATGTCCCTGCAACAGGATCCACACCGCACACTCCTCTCTAATATAACACACGAGCACATGTACCCACTCAAACCCGACACAGACCTTTGCTCGGCTTCTTCTCATTGCCGTGGGCCGATGGCTTGGCCCCCCAGGAGTGGTGTTTGTTTTGAACCACTCGCTGCTCGTTGACTCCTGTGAAGTGGGACTCTTGTACCAGGAGAGAAACACTATTTGACACGGGAACAGACTTCGACATAACACCAGGTCTGGTTTAGGGTACAGTTGCCGGAGCCACGCCGCCCGTCGTTTTCCTTTGTTCAAAGTTTATTATTACTGAAATATTGCTTCGTCCGAATTGCCCAAAATAATGTAAGACTATTTTTATTAAGTACAACAACTGTCACAACAATTTTAAGTGTTTGTAACAACTTTACTGTACGAACAATGACATTAAAAGTATAATTTAAAGCCCCCCAAAACATACACAAATACAAATTAATTGAAAAAAAAGTATAAACAAGACGGTAAATCCGACAGTATTTCTAAATGGAGGGAATGTCTTCAAAGTAGTATAGATATTTTAGGGACATAATTGTAGAACGTGCATGCATAGTAAACCGTGTATGGGAGCACGAAGCAAATAGCATCTAGAAAATGATATTGATGATGATTTCACCAGAGATGTTTATTTAAAGAATTTGGAGTATTCTTCACATGTTTGGGTCATAGACTGGTTTCACTGCATCCTCTGCGGTTTTAATCTCTTCTGTCTCGGTGCTCTCTCGAAGTTCCTGGTTCATCGGAAACAGGACATTTCCAGCTGTTTAACTCATAAATGTGTCAAACAATGGACCGTTTAAACAAACACGTCGACCGCTTTCTATTTTGTTTCCACTGAACACACAGGGAACAGGTACAAACACGCTGAGTACAATACGTTTCTTTCAAAAGCACTAAAGCAGTAGTGACCCGCTACTGACACGCCCACTGTTTTGATTTGAGAACGGACCAAACCAAATGAAGCCGCTGTCTTTTTTTGTATTTTAAATAACAAATGTAGAAGAGTCAACAATTTAAAGCGTGTACATGTACGTTTACATCACTCTAAAATTGTACAAACAGGTTTAGATTATGTGTTCAAACGATAACAATGGCTGTCATTTTGAACTTCCCCCTATATCCTTTTTAGAGTGGTTTAGCCCAGGTTCAAACTTTAAAGCTGATGTTGTGACAGGATGTGTATGATACTTTTAAACGGTAGAGACGGGTGTGTGTAACGTTTCAGCTTGTTATTTCCCATTTGTCATACATACGTTTGAATAAAGTGACCGAAATACCAGCTACAGGTAGGCTATATAAATATGTCTTATAGTCGTCGTGAGATTGTTCTTCTGTATGACCTTTGCTTTTTTCAGTGGTGGTAACGTTACGTTTGATTAACCTTTACTTTGCTTAACTTTAATTACAGTGGTGGATCCTTTACTCAGTAAAAGTATAAAAGTATTGTCAACAAAATGTACTCAAAGTATCAAAAAGTACTCGTGATGCACAATGGCTCATTTTAGTTTTTTGTTGTAGAATATTACATTACTCTGTTTCATCACCAATTAACACAGAGCATTGTAATGTTGGAGTTTGTCAGTGTGAAGCCAATTTCAGATACAGTACTTTGTATACTACTGCATTGTTGGAATGGTACTGCATCCTATTTAAGTTTCCAATGAATGTAGTGGAGCAAAAACTACCATATTTCCCTCTGAAATGTAGTGTAGTAGAAGTATAAAGTACCATAAAATGGAAACACTATATGTCAAAATTGTACTTGGGCGCTGAGTAAATGTACTTAGTTACATTCCAGCACTGCGATCTGGATGTACTTGTACTCTAGCTACTTGAGTATTTCTATTTCCTGCTTATTTTTCCATAACTGTAATTTAATGTTGGCTACAGTATTTATGAGTATTTCTACACTGTGGTATTGTTACTTTTACTTAAGTAAAAGATCTGAGTACTTCTTCCACCCAGACTTTTGCCTAAATGCAGAATCAAAGAGACGAGGTCGCTGATGATTCCCCTGCGGATCTTCCATGTCTGGAAAAACTTGACTCTCCCACAGGTATGAAGCTTTATTATGGCCGTTATTGGGCCATTAGGGGACCATTAGTAATTGAATTACTACCACCATGGCAGCTTTAATTATCTGCGTGTGTGTGTGTGTCCTGTCTGTGGTGTCAGGGAGCCCACCCACCGCCTCATTATCCAGTCTGATGGAGCTGGAAAATTGTCTTTCCAACCTGAACCTCGCACATGAGATAGTGCTGAACCGAGACTTCTGCTTCAAACCCAGGAGCCCTCCGACTGACAGGCAAGAAAAACACACCGAGAGTGACCGTGGTTATTCCCATATCCCAAATTAAATGAGAGTAAAGTCTCTTTGGAGCTGTTTAAAAAAAAAAAAATCTTTAATCGTTTTTTCCTTCTGTAGCCTGGAGGGCAGAGTGACGGAGATCGTTCACCAGGCGTTTTGGGACAGTCTTCAAGAGCAGCTGACCAGCGATCCTCCAAACTACAGCCATGCCGTCATTCTGCTACAGGAAGTCAAGACTGTAAGTGTGCACGGCATCGAATCAGAGGCATCGGTATAGCCGAGGAAAGACCCCATTCATCCTGATGTGAAGATGAAAACAGAGTGTCTCCAGTATGGACAGATGATGACATAAACACACGGCTCATTAGAGCTGTGTGCTATTCACAGGGAAATACATGTCAACTTGGTAATAATAATAATATCAAGGGGAAACAACGGAACATGTTTGTTGTTGATAAATCTGTTCACGCTGATAGACAGTGATGACAAAGACAGTGATGCGGTGCTGTCAGTTGGTGTAATAAGTGATGATAATCTTCATTGTGCTCATTCACTTTCAGGCAGAGTTAGATGGGAGGATTGATGCCACTCTTATGTCTATTTATTGGTATCTTCTCATCTAACTCTTAGCATGAAAGCGAAAAACATGTATTTATAACGATTACAGTATATTTATTTATTTAATAACCAAGGGACCATGTTCAATATGAAATATAAATGTTGGTATTTGATGTTCTGTACCAGAGTTGGCTTAAAGCTCGTCTGTCAGACGCCATGTTTAGAGATCAAAAAGACGAGATGACGATGTGTCGGCATACATCAGAGACTCGACATGAAATACCGTAATTAAAGAATTATAATCAAGCTACAGTTTGTACTTTGTCATTTTACAGATGACAAATCTACTTGTCAGCGTTCTCATCTAACAGCGACACCATTTCTAAATGACCTCACACACATCTTTGGCATTACTGTACAGGATTTAATTATTTTTCTTGTTGCTAATGTTTGCCTGTAGATCCTTCAGTCCCTGCTGCTGCCCGGTCACGTCAGACTGAGAGCTCAGCTGGACGAGGTGCTGGACATGGAGCTGATCCGGCAGGAGGTCGATCACGGGGCTCTGGATCTCCACAGACTGGCAGGATACATCATCGACACCATGGCATCTCTATGCGCACCTGTACGTGACCCAGCGGTCAGGGCGCTGAGGGACCTCAGGGACCCTGTGGACCTCCTGAGGTGAGGGGGGGGCGGAAACTGACACCAGACAAAACTTGTTATATATTACCACATTATTTTATCAATTTCTCGAAAAGATAATTAACCAACAATGTTTGACCAACCCAGAAAACAGATTTAATACATTGGGTCGCACCAGTGAAATGTCAGGAATGTCCTAGAGATAGTAAAGACTTTAGTAAAAATCATATTCAAGGAAACATCTCTGGTATTGTCCAGTCAGAAGCTATCAACTATGTAAACAGGAAGTCACTGTAGCATCCCAAGCTGTTTAAAAAATAGGATTTTAGTCGGCCAAATGATATATTTACCTTAACTGCCAATCCTTTGTAAATGTGGGTTTATTTATATACTTTTTTTGCTTTATTGACAGTGTTTAACTAACTGACTGACAGTCATTTCGTCAACAATATTAGCACTTCCTTAGTTTTGAGAAGTGCAACATAGTTCGCTTGTTTGCTTTTTTGAAATTTTTCGATAAAGCATCTGAAAAGCTGTTTCACTCAAAAGCGCCCCCCCCCCCCCCCCCCCCCCCCCTCAGGGAGATCTTCCGCGTCTTGGGCCTGATGAAGACCGACATGGTCAACTTCACCATCCAGAGCCTGAGGCCTCACCTCCTGCAGCAGGCCGTGCAGTACGAGAGGGCCAAGTTCCAGCAGATCCTGGACAAGCAGCCGGGTGAGGAAGGGTGTTTAAATCTCCAACCTGACTGCTGCTGTGTGTGTGTGTGTGTGTGTGTGTGTGTGTGTGTGTGTGTGTGTGTGTGTGTGTGTGTGTGTGTGTGTGTGTGTGTGTGTGTGTGTGTGTGTGTGTGTGTGTGTGTGTGTGTGTGTGTGTGTGAGAGAGATGGATGATGAAGGTGACTTTGTCACTGTGAAATTTATTCTTTTCAATGAAACTGATTTTGACCTTTGTCCCTCTAAAGCACCATCCTGCTGTTTTTCAGCTTCTCACAGACAAAAAAACATCTTTTTAGTAAATTAATTACTGAGGTTAATAAATGTTTTCGCTCCTGCCAGCAATATCTTAGCTATGGAAGAAGGTGCCAGTATATTTCAAAAAAGTAATTTCCTGATCGTGTTACAGCTGTTGTGAGAGTGAAGCAAATGTGCCGCGAACGTAATTTAACTGGTTTTATTCTCCGTACTACCTAAACAGACATTTAAAGGTTCAAATTACAATTCTTGGCCACATGTTCCAAACAATATTTCACCTCTGATAACCGCTAACTGACCTCCCGGCGGCTCCAGGAGAAGCCAGTTAGCGGTTAGCTGGAGTTGTTTCGTGGTGGCGGCGAGGACACTTTGGATTAAATCCAATAAACAAACTATCAATACGTAGGCTAACAGACGCTGTACCCCAAAAGGCAACACGCCCTTGGAGCAGTTACTTCTTCTTGGAGCATAATACTGCGTTCACACCAAACGCGTTGATTTTTTGATGCACCGCAAAAACGCGTCCAACGCCGGAGAGGGGCCGTGGTTTATCGACTGGAAGCCGTTCACCTGGCCGCCATTTCTTTCCGCTTTCAACCGTGAAAGGAATAAGGACAATTGCTGCTTTGTACGTGTTGTGGAAGTCCCTCAAACGTCGGAATGCCAAACGCCGTCATATCTGGTTCATAATATTGTTCAGAGGAGATTTCATCGAGCTGTATTCACTGTCTAGCAAGCCACCGGTTGCTGTTTACTACAGCTGTAGGAACACAACATAAACTGATTTGGCTGTGATTTAACGGAAAATAAACCGACAAAAAGGGACTCCGAAATAACTACATAATGATGCCGATTTGTAGGCTACTTGTCTTCTCAATGGAGCTCTGATGGATCGGTGCTAGGCTATGCTAACATCGTAGCAGCTCCACCAGCACTCAATAACGTCACGTAGACGTAAATACGGCAGCGTCTATTCATTGTTTGTACCGTATGGTTTACACACACACATGTATACACATAGTTTGGTCGATTTGTTGGTTGATATGAGGTATCGTAGCGCTCTGGGTGAACACAGACGGCTACAGGATTTATTTCCTGACTCAACAACGGCAGGAAGCCAGTGATGACAGGGGGAGCAACTCAACGCTGATAGGCTATCGCGCCACAGCGTCACGCGATTATGTCGCTGAAGTTGAAACATTTCTACTCGCGCGTTGGCGATTTTGCGGCGTCCAACGCAAAAACGCGTCCAACGCGCCATCGCAAAATCGTGGCGCGCCAGTCTCATCGCGTCTGTGCATAGACTTTGTATGTAATCTCGACGCGCGTCAAAAAATCGACACGTCCGGTGTGAACGCAGCATAGTCCGCTCATGAGGGCAGACTGCACGCTACCGTGACTCACTATCGCCTCTAGAGGTGATATTGTAAGACAGGACTGTTTGCGTGCTCAACTCAGTCGATATCTCTGCGACACAAAACAAAGACGTCTTTACATCCTGTTGATACTGTTGGTTCACTTTTATTTCATGTTTTAAACTACAAATACTGGGAAGAGTTTACACATTGCCCCTTTAAACCCATTTTCTGAGGGAGACGACTGAAGCAGATCCATGTCTGTACCAGCCTAAACACCATGCGACTCCTCTGGTAACCGCTACCTTTGTCGTGTGTTTTACTGTTTCCCTTCAGCCTCTCTGGACGACACCACCGCTTGGCTTCAGGCAGTGGCGTCAGAAGAGGCGCCGGCCGTCGGAGCTCGGCCTGAGTCCTCCAGTCCTGACAGCCGGGGTCCTGTCAGCGCCACCGCTGTCCTCGACCGGGCCTACATGCGTCTGCTGCACTGGGACCCGCAAGACCGGAAATATCCCGAGGTCAGCTGCAGCCTGCATGAATGACGTCACACTGCACTTTGCAATTTCAATCGAGTGATATTTTATTGATCCTCAGGAAATATTCAGTCCCCTCACACACTCCTCACCCCGCCGCATGTTAGCGCATGTGACAGCACATTAGGGCTCAAGCAGCATCTCTTCAGTCTGATGCACTGACGCAGCCTGTCAGATGAGTTCACACACTCCTTCATCAACATCACCCATGTGACCTCATCATCTGATTTTACTCCAGGTTACTTAACACGATTAATTATATAGCAGCAGACATTGTTAGCCTCCGATAATACCTTCATAATTAAACTGAATGTTTGGGTGCTTTTTGTCAAGTTTGCATTTCTGTTACTTCCACATGGAGTGCGTAAACATGTATCCATTTCTTTTATCTAATCATTTCAACCACATATTTATTACTTAGCCAGCTATTTGAACTTTTTAATCAGTTTTATCCATCTTAAGTTGTTTTAGTGATTTATCCATTTCTTTTCGTTTGCAACACCATGTCTATTTATTACTTCTGGACATTTATTTAACATTTTATCCATTTAGCTGTTGAAGGGATTTATCCATAACTTTTAGCTCACGATTTAAATAATTTATCCTTTTCTTTTAGGCAGCAGTTTCACCCATATATCTATTACTTTTAGCCATCTATTCTATCTATCTTTAGGATATTTTAGTTATATTTCTTTTCGTTTTCAATTTCATGTCTATATTTATTACTTTTGGACATTTATTTAAAATGTTATCCATGTAGCTATTCAAGCATTTATCCCTAACTTTTAGCTCACAATTTAACCTTTTATATTTATTTCTTTTAGCCATCAATTTTATCCACTGGGCTACTTTTAGCTTTTTAATCAATTTATTCATGACTTTAAGCCACAGATTTGAATAATTGATCCATCACTATTAGTTAACTGTCCGCTCCGTTGACGCCTAGTTTTCATATCATATTTATCATATTCTATACGATTAATTAGTGTTAATTAGTGTTTTCCATTATTTTTCCATTTAGTAGAGCTACAATTTGTCTGTTTCCAGTGACACGGTTTCATCTAGACGTAGCCGTTGGTTTTGTTTGAACCTGCTTCTATCTGAGCTGCAGATTCCCTGTGATTAACCATTTAACACGTGACCCTGACCTCCACACGCAGACTGTGCTGATGGACCGAGCCCGGCTGGACGCTCTGGGCCAGCGGATCCAGATGTTGGTCCTGGAGGCGTCTGTGCTGCTCCTGACCAACTCTCAGTGTGGGGACGCCGTTTTCTCCCTGCAGGGGTTTGTAGGTAGACTCAGGCAGTCTGTCACTGCCTTGCTGGAGGGCAGTCACACCAGGTAAGAGGGGGATTTGGTGATGCTTGTACTGGCTGTCATGGGGAACAGGTATTGTATGAGCAGGAAACCGATGGAGGTGACAGGAGACAACCGACCTGTCAGAACGAATCCAGCTAACCTCATTCTTTCTGTTCAAGAGAGGCCCCGTCATGATTAGTGGGTAAATGTGGAACAGCAGCTTGTGATATCCAAGGCCTGCTCACACTCCAAGCTGCAATAAAATGCAGCACCGGCTACTTCTCAATTCTTAATCACCTATCATAAAATTTTATTTTGTTGAATCTAAACCAGAGAGCCCTAGAAGCTATTAAACACCCTTATTTATTGACTTCCATGGGTCCCAGGACTCTTTGCTCAACACTCCTTATAAATGGGAAATTTCATAGGCCTTTGACTTAATACACATCCAATGAAGCCTGCTGGTAATGTGTCTCATGCTGGTTTCTGGTGCCGCAGGGAAGCTGACCTGAAGGGGGCGCTGCTGGGGCTCGGGGAGACGGTGCTGCAGCTGGTGACCGAAGCTGTGCCCGGCCAGGGAGGAGCAGCGCTGCCTCGGGAGAGCCAGGATCTGCTGAGAGGACAAATATCGGAGCTGTGGAAGCACAACAACCCTGTCCGCACACTCATAGGTCAGGCTGAGCACAGCCAATGATTATATGAAGCACAAATGTGGGGGAAGTGGTAAAAATCCACATAGAAGATTCAAGTTTCTAAGTATTTAAAGCTGGTATGGCACCAGTGTTAGTTTTATTTCTTTTAAAGTGTGTGGTTTAGAAAATTCTGTTCGTTTAGGGATGCACCATTTTCACTGGACAAGAGAAACACGCCCTGCAAGTAACGGTTATTTCATTATTGGTTAATCCGCCCGTTATATTCTTAATTGACAGCTACGGGGACATCCTAACACACATCATTTTCAGTCCAAAACCAAAACATTTTGCTCTCATACATGAAAATAAAAAAACCAGTAAATCTTCACATTCAGAAGCAGGATTTTTTGGGCATTTTGGCTTGAAAAAAAATACTGGCTATTAATTAATTATCAAAATAGTCACAGAATAATGCGGTATATGGTAGTATATTTTAATCTGTAAGAGAGAACATGCGTTAGAATGTCATTTAGTTTGCCTTGTCACATGTCCACATGGATGTTTTTGAACTCGGATGCGTGCCGCCGCAGAGTCCCGACTTCTTTCCCTCTCTCGCTCTCCACCCCCTCATCCCTCTCTCCATCAAACACAGGAGACAGAGTACAGGGCTTCCTCCGGGCCATGCTGCAGGGCAGCCTCGCTAAAAGGAGTCCAGACCTGCCCGCTCCCCTCGGGCTGGTGAGCGCCGAGCTAGCCGAGCTGGGGACGGCCTTTGGGCGAATCGTCCACTTCAACCGAAGCGTCTTCGGGCCCTTCTACGCACCCATCCTCAGGAAAGTGCTGTTCCCACCAGGAGAGGCCGAGACCAGGGAGGACTCGCGCTAGGCTGAGGGCCACCTCCGGTGACCTTAACATAAGATGCCATTCGCCATTGAATGCGTCGCCATAGTGTAAATACAGTGAACAGTGAATGTTTAAGGGAAAGACATTTACAGTCCTCAGATTTGAAAAAAAAAGTTGTATATTATATTTTTAAGGTGTTTAAACAAAAAAAAAAGGGTCAAAAACAGAAGGCAGATTCATTATTATTGCAGTGGTGCACCATCACCACACATTTAAGAGCACAAAACATTAGGAAAACAAATTGAATAACGGTTTTCACCCAGACAAGAGTAAGAAATAGCTTTTAGTGTGCTAATGAAAAGAGACTGCTTATGATCAATAGCCTGAAAAAGGTTTTCAGTTCCCAGTTCACTTTATTTCAAGATAAACACCCTCAGGAAAAGAACCAAATAAGTACCAAAGATGATGCTAAGTTTGTAAATAATACTTCTAATAGTTTTAATATGTAGCTGGTTTCTCTTCTTGTCTTTATGTTGATAGATGTTTATGTATAATTTACCAAAAACTGTGTGCACTTTTTCTGAATTCATTTTTATTTTATTTTTTGCACCTTTTTATTATAACCCAACAATATTCTCAGTGTTTCCCTGACAGTTCAGATTGGTGGGTGGTGGTCTAGCAAACAGGTGCTCATTTGTAAACAAATATCGAATCGATTCATTTTTCACTTTTTTAGCAGCCATGACTCACTCCACGCAACAAATGAAAATATGCGTATTGAAATTCTGCGAGGCCTCACGTCCATCTTGATGAAGTTGAATCAGTATTCCGGGAAAGTGATGACTGAATACATTTGTAACAGTTAGTTATTATGAGTGTATCCAGTTAACTTCACACGGGTTTAGCTAAACACAATAACAAACTGAAAGTTCAAAGTGCAACGGATTGCTCTCTTAACAGCCAGTACGGTTGTATTTCGATCTTCTTTTTAAAGTGACTTGAGTCAAGCAAGTTTCACATCTCAGCTAGCATATTTTCATTTTGTACGGAAATAAATACACACATGGACACCTTGAACGTTAGCCGAAATACAGACCAAATGTGAAAATGTTGTAATAGAACTCGAAAGCGGAACGGTTATCATGAGGAAATTGTTCGAACAGCTCCGAGCAGAGCAGGAAGTCAGACGCTGAGCTCTGGGGCTTGAATGTAACACAACAGATGGTACGCACACGTCTTTTGTTGATGTATTAGTTGCACCGTCCACTATTCTCCACAGCAGGGAAACACTGACATTGTACAATGTAGTTACCATGTTGTTACATTTGTCTCTTTAGAGTCCAAACAGCTGCTGTGATGTTTCTGTGTTTTACTTTTTAACCATAAAACAAAATCAATGCTGACAACAGACATGAGAGGGATTCTTTACTCATTGTATTATTTAATTCTTCATCAATATAATATTGCTTTGAAATTTGAAACAGTATCACATTTTCATAGACAAACCGTGCTCTGTCCACAAACATGGGCGAAGCATTGTATGCTGGTAGTTTATTCTTTTTGTTACATTTCTGTTTACCCTTAATAACTGACAGTTACTACCACCAATAGACCCTGAATCAAGAGAAATGTTCGTGAAATGGTCTTTATCATTCATGTCTACAGTGCTTTAAACAAAACAGTACCTATACATGACACGGTCAGAAAGTCACATGGAGCTCAGGACATAGACGTGACCCGTTTCTGATTTCTGAGTGATACACAGGTCCCGTTCAGCCAGTGACGTGGGACAACAGGTCACCTTTTCGTCAGTGTGTTGGGATTTCATATGAGGGGCAGTGGAGGAGCGGGATATACAGAGTGAGATCGAAATGTCTGCTTGGCCCTGCATGTTACCTCTCTATATCTCTCTCTCTACCTCTTTCCCACTGCCCTGCCCACCACAACTCAACGCACACACTCGCATCGGCTGCTCCCCTTCAACTCACAGCTTGGTATCCGGAAACTTGAACGCTGGGGTGAGCTACACAAGGAAAACACCAAATGTTAAAGAAGACTGGTACATGCACAGCCAAAAATCATGCCACCAAAACTTGCTTTACATAGCGGCTGCTCGTTAAAGTTGTAATGCTTTTATACTATGCATCCATACTAGAGCAGGTCGTCCTGGTGACACGCCAAAATGGAAGAACATACGTGACAAAATGTTGGGAGGAATGATGACGTGGAGGGATGAGGATGAATCGCTGTCATGGTGCGTGACGAAGAGGTGGGGGGGGGGGGACATGAAAAGCAAATGGCAGGTGGGTGAGAGGAGACGGACGAGACATTTGCTACAGTACATACATAGACTGCTCAGGCTCAAGTGCATCGAGGGGTACAGAAAACACACAAGAAACACTGCCAACATGCATCGTCAGTGGAAGCTAACAGTCAGAACAAAGTGGCAATGGCACAGCCACGGTACCGCACACGAACCAGCTTACATCGCAACACTCAGTCTCCACACACACACACACCGCCTTCTGGAGAGGACCTCCATACCTCACATCTCCTGCAGCACACACAGACAAGGACGGCGGGACAGTGACGGAACGGCCAAACGGTCCAAACTCCCATGAGGACAGACAACAAGGCATACAGCACGCACAGTAGACAGTAGTGCACACAGGGGAGGACCAACAGGTATGTGTCGACTCCACCACGAGCATTTTTGAGTCACAGTGCAGGAAGGAAATTCTTCTTTAAAAAAAAAAAAAAAAACTGTCATGTTCTCAGCATCACAAATCCATTCGTATCCGCACAACACCAGAGCTACACTTAGATTTGGCTCTTTTAATGTCGTGGAACTAAATCTTTTCACTAGACGTTCATTTTCAAGTGACATACTTTGCATGTACTGTGCCTAATTCTAAATTGGTGCGAAACAGCATGGATACCGACCCATGTAGTCATGATAATGAGATGCTACGTTGGGGGAAATGTGCTCCGGGCTCATTAATATACAAGTCAAATGAAATCATGTTGTGGATCCAATGCCAGTACACTCGTGTGTAGTTTTGTTTGGTAGTATTCTCTTTGTTGTTGGTTGTATCAACGTTGGGATCCTTCATGACCCCCCTCTTAATCGCTCTGTTCAAAAGTATTTCAATCTGGTGTATCAGTCTATCAAAAAAGTATCACAAAATGCATTAATATCCTGTTTGCACCGTAAGAAAAGAAAAAGAAGGTATTAAAAGGGATAGTGCTACATTTTTAACACAGTGGTCTTTTCTTTCTTTTTTTTAATAGACACGTAGAAGATGTGAGTCGCAGTCTCTCTGTGCGACCGTGAATGCTGAGAGACTGCAGACAGGGCGAAGTACGAAGGCCAGAGCGAAACGCTCATCTGGACAAATCTGTACCATCATAAGAACGACATCATCATCGTCAGTCAGTTCAACACAGCGGGGAATCAGAAGTGTTGTCTTTGTTTCTTTTAGAAGCAGAAGGGGAAGGCGTGCAGCTGTTGGGTGGTGGTGGTATTCAGGGAGGTCGGGGGGAAGGTGGGGGCCTTAGTTGATTATAGATAACCGAAATGACGTAAGGCTGTTGTCCTCGGTAAAGTGTAGGAAAGTTGTCCACCTGTGTGTGTGTGTGTGTGTGTGTGTGTGTGTGTGTGTTCGCGGGTTGAGTTCTTGGTCTGTTCGAGTTCAGACATCAGTGATAGACCCATGACCAATCCATGGTGTAGTTATGAGTATTGTACAAATGCTTAGAAGAAATAAAAAAACAGCAGGATGTTTGCTGCATGTTGCTGTTTTGTCTGTCATTGATTTAATTGTCCGTCTGGCATCCCATGCTAGCAAAGCAGCCTCCTCATAGTGCCTCACAGTGGTAGATGCCTGGTCAGACACAGGCTGAAGATGGAGAAAGAAACAATCTGTATAACTTGTCTTGAAGCAAAACAACCAAACAATTCAGAAATTCTAAAAGAAAAAGTGATGGCGGAAAAACTAGAAATGGATTCATGCTTTTACTTTACAGAATAAACCTTCTATATCAGCGATATCCAAAGGAAATGTTCAAAGGAAAAGTTAAACGTTTTGGGGGAAACGCTAATTGGTTTTCTTGTCAATATTGACTGACCCTTTTGGTATCATACTCATGTTTGGAGTTTACTGAACCTTTCTGGAAATTAAACTAAGCTCATTTGGAGTCTAGAAACAGAGACAAATTAAAAATGCTCATTTTGCCTGCAGTGAATCAATTTAAAGAATGGCCTGAAAGAAGAAGAAGAAGAAGAATAAAGATGGAACCTCTGGTAGATATCGGGGATTTGGAGGCAGATGCACGTTGAGGAGGAGGAGGAGGAGGATGAGGAGGAAGAGGCAGTTTGGTTGAGAGAGCAGGGCCACTGTAAAATGAGATCAGCCCAGGATCATCCGTTGTGTCCATTGGCTGCAGCAGCAGCAACACGGGGGGGGGGCTGCCAGGGGGTTTTGGGGAGGCACGGGGGAGCCGCAGGAGTGTTTGTCATAGCGGGTAAAGAGGTTGGTGTGGGTCGCTAGGCAGGGCAAAGGAGGGTGCAGGAGTAGGCCGCCCTGAGGGATGCTATACCATCACAGTGAGAAGGCACGGGGCTCGCATGTATAAACGTGTGTGTGTCTGTGTGTGTGTGCGAGAGAGATAAATAAAGAATCGGATGCAGAGGGGAGAGGGAAGTACGAGGGGGTGCTGAGGGCCGCCTGTGGGGATCCGGCCTCAGAATATGGTGGTCTCGTACTTGGTGCTGACGGGGCGCCTGTGGGAGTCCCGCTGGTCCAAGAGCCAGGAGGTGCTGCCCAGGGACTGCATGTCGGCGTCCATCTCCAGGGGGTCGATCTGCCGAGGGGGGAGGGAGGGAGGAGGGACGAGAGGAGGGCGTGAGACGGGCGGGCAGTGGAGGAGGCCATTGCGCCAACACTGACAAGTCCTCAGCTCACACACGTGCATGTGGATTAGAGGTGCAGTCCAGTGATCGTGTTATAATCACAGACACTCAGGGCTCAATCCACAACATGGATGATGTCTGACAGGAAGTACACTCGGCCTCTGGAAGCAGCAGCAGTCAAACCGAAGCTACGACCCTCTGGGAGCTCAAAGATACACTGATTAGTGGTTCAAAAGCAACATGTGCTCTCCGCCGGTGGCTCAGACAAACACAATATAAGCAGTCAAAACACACATGTGCTGGTTAATACTGATTTACATACAGATTACACATGATTTTGAAATGGTCAAAAAAAATTCTCTGCATAAGAAGGACATCTGCAGTTCAACATGTCTTAAAAAGACCAATATCAACATGTTTTCAAAAGGAGCTTTAAACCACCTGACGGAAACAACCTCAACCATTGCTTACAAACTCTCACTGACGCAACGAAGCCAACAGCCATCATAGAAGCTCATGTACAGAAGGTAAACAACATCAAGAACACCGCTCTTCCCTGAATGCGTTTAACCACAAAACTTCAGCGAATTGCATCTTAAACTCTGAAATGTAAGATGAAGATGAGAGATGGGAAAGTAAAGGGATGAGGAGAATGTCTATGGTTGAAATGTTAAGAACCACAAAACAAGGATACAAAGTGCACTGCGGCACTGCGGCACCCCAACCAAAAAAAAAACCCCACCAAAAAACCCAAAGAGGGGAGGGATGGATGTGTAAGCAGATGAGCGTGGTGATTCCAGGTTGAATAGAGGAAAGGAAAGAGAAGGACCTGGACTCCAGGGCTAACGGAGTGCAACGGGAGGAAGGAAGGACGGTGGGTAGTACACGTGTGACAGTGACAGCAGCGGCATTCGAGCAGAGGGGCACCCTGGGAGGCAGGAGGACCAAGAAGACAAGAACAAAGACACGTTAAAAAAAACGAGAGTATAGAGGGACAGAGCATTTGAATGCATCGGAACGGACAAAGAAGAAATCCAGTAGCAGCAGTTCATCACCTGTTCAGAGCTAAAGGAGCCAAATTATACCAAAAAAAACCTTCTACGTTGTGTATTCTTGTATTTGTATTCGAGAATTCTCCCCCGCATGGCAGCTCTGTCGAGCTTTGGATGGTTTTCCTTCTGTGTGGAGGCCAGACCTGGAGTGAAGGCTAACTTTAGCTCCTTCATTCTCTGTATTGGAGTCCGCTCCAGCAAATCTAGCCAAGAAGGGTCCTTGAGATTACGTTTGTCGAACACTTTGCTTCGACCCTCATCTTAACAGCTTTTCTCTTGTGTAGGTTTAAAAGTTTGAAAGGACAAACCATGTAAACAGTGTCATGTCAACAACAGTCTGTAATTACATTATTCCTTATCATACATATATATATATATATATATGATACTAACAATCTTTACACTGTAAAACGTCTTTATCTCCATGTTTCCTCCACAGACAACATGCTGACATGGAGATTTCAGCACAATATTATGTCAACTACAGTGAAAAATGTGCTATCTGCTGCTATATTCATCTTCTTCTTTCTTTCTAACGGAGCTAGCATCAGCTGAATTAGCTAGCTAGCTACATCTGTCTATTCAGGTGGAAAATCTGCTGTCGACAGCTAGAAATGAGAAGCCTGCGTTGGTCTACCTCTGAAACCACACACCCATTCTTTCAAATGTTACAAAGAATTCAAAACGGTCCGTCTGTCGCCCTTATCATTGCAATAGGGCTGTCCTCGACCAAAATAATTAGTAGTCGACAAACACTTGTACAATTTTGTCGACGAATCGATGAGTCGATTTAATCAACAGCTCAGTTTCTCCACGAAGAATCACACAAGAGCACCTCTATCTTTGGACCAAGATTCAGTTTCTTGGAAATGAGTCATCCCGCATGAAAAAAAATCCCCAAAACAACCAGTCGACTAAATACATCTTAGTCCGCTGAGACCAAAACGAGCGATTAGTTCATCGTCTACGAGGGGACAGACCTACATTGCAAACTGTGTTTAAACCAACTAGGCTTGGAAGCATTCACATAGCCATAAAAAACATTAAAACTAATTGCAGTAGATAGGAGCCCCCCCCGCTAATTAAACCTTAAACAACCATCCAGACTGCAGCTCTGTGATTACTCCATATATTATCCTTACAGGCAGGTAGTAAAACAAAGTGATTTGTGTCCCAGCATCAGCATGTGGTCTTGCCGTGTGCGTGACAGTGATCACTGAGTGCTCGTTACATGCAGCCTGAGAGGTCAATGCATCAGTGCGAATAGATCAGCGTGTACGTGAACGTTTAAGCAACACACTCCATCAATAGAGAGGAAGCGGCGGATGGGTCCAACTAGCGGGGCTGAGCTCTCAGAAACACACCAGAGGGAATCACATACCTGCCTGTAAGCAGCAAATGAAACGATTCATCCATCATGTTTTTGTTTTCTTTAAATCTCGCCTGATCTGAGTGACTCAGAGTTGCAGGGGGGGGGGGGGGGGTGAAATTGGTTACAAAGTAATGACTCATCACTTTCTCCCACATACGCAGCAAATCTTCCTTTGTAAGCGGCCTATTGGGGATTCAGTGGCGGGGAACAAGTCGGCCCCTCCTCTGTCCTTTTTAACAAGTAGCGCAAATTTAACCCTCACACACGCTCACAGATAACACACGTTCAACATTGTTGTTGTTTTTCAAAGAGTTGTAGGGTGGTACTCACTGCTGATCTCCGCATACTGCTCCAGGACTGAGATACAGGACGGCTGGCTTTGGTCTCTATGACCTCTGAACTCAGAGACGTAGGCGGGACATAGTGTCTCGCCCTGGCCTGCATTGCCATCTGATAGGCCACCTCGAATGCCTGTCCCAGTGTCAGGATGATCTCGTAGGTCTGTGTCTTTGTGAATGAAGACATTTTTTTTTTAAAGACACTGAACATGAAGTAAGGTCTTGGTTATAAAAAAAAAAGTAAAATTCAAACAGCTGGCATTTTAGCTGCTGCCAACTGACACACAACAACTTCTTCACAGTAGTTTTCTTTTGGTTTCACGATACATCTCAAGTGAATTCACATGAACCTTAAGAGATACAGTATATGTGCATGACAAACCGTTTCATTTCATTCATGGCCTCTCGTAAAAGCAGAACACTTTCACAAACATGACTGAACATTTAGTTCCTTAATACAATTTTAACTAAATCCACTGTATCATTTAAATTACTTATGACTGTTTCAATATTTGTTAAGAATTACAGTCACTTTATTGGTTTTGCAAAGGACTCAACAATGTGTTGTGCGTCACACAAAAGCGCTGCTCGTCACATTGTTTGGATAATTGCTTTGCGTAATTTCTCATCGGCTCAAAAGCAAAACGCCATTCTTTACACAACATCGTGCGATGCGGAGCGGTCGCGCTGAATACAAATAAATAAGGCTCAAAATTGTGAAAACTTTCAGGATCACAGTTCAGTTAAAACTGTGTCCCCGCAGGTATCTGGAACTCCACAGTGGTCCGCCTGCTCAAGAGAAAAGATTGTCTTTGACCTTTTACGGAAGCTGAGACACAAATTGCAACATAATCTGTGCCTGTACATGGAAATGCCATGCGTAGCGGGAGAGCAACTTCAATCAAGCCACTCGATGAGCCAATCAAGGAAATGACGGCCACAGGGTGCTGCACACAGCTGTAACTGCGGGATGCTGTTCATCCCACGAAGGACACTTTGCTTTTCTAAATGAATCAATGAGGAATTCACAAAAAGCTCAAGAACAATATGAAGACTTAAGGGTTTCCTTATAGAGTTGTATTACTCACCACTTCCACAGTGCTGAAGACATGGCAGAAGTGGTGGCCACTCTTCAGATCCTTGGTAATGTAAGCAAAAGTGCAGAGGTCATCTGGGTCTTGGGCGGCACACGAGATGTTCCTGATCTCGTGCTCCGCAACTATAGACTAATGGAGAAAGGAAGGACGTGAGTACTTACTGGAAATCAACCACTAATGGAGGCGGAGAGGGTCGACTGCAGTGTTTGTGTTGGACAGATCAATATATACGCACGGAGGCACACAAACCTTCGTGGCTGCATCGATGAACTTGACCCCTCTATAGGTAATGGACAGTATGACGACTGGACCCTTTCTTGAATCCTTTGATTTCTGCAATAAAATAGGTGAGATATAGCACAACAAAGCACAATGGTTCATCCACTATATATGTAATAACAGAAATAGTTAGTTATCATGTTTCATCTGTAATTCTTGTCATTTAATTTGTATTGTTTTTCTGCAACACTTTTGAGTTGTTCTCTAGCTTTGAAGTAATCCTTACCCTAATTTTAGCACAGGCGTCTTGTGTGGACTCGATGCCTCGTAGATCCCTGATTATCATTGACCCTAGGTACTAGAGAGAGAATCAAAACACACGCTACACGTCAACGACACTACAGGTTGGAAACAAATTGAAACAAAAATCCCAGTCAATCTATTTTATGGAACCACAGGGAGTTCTGTCATGTAAAAAAAGACCAATGCACGTCTGCTGCTATGCTACAGACGGTAAGAAGCGACTTACGGTTGTCTCGTACCCGCAGGAGTCCAGGATGAGCTTCTCAGGCTGGTGGTGCCAGGCGGACACCGTGGCGTAGGTAGCAGACTGGCTCGGCGGCCGGAGGTTCAAACGAGAGTCTTTGTGTCGTTCACTCTGTCTGTCCTGCAGAGATGCAACATCATTGGTTGGTGAAGACAACGAGAGGAAAACACTGCTTACATTCTGGCAGTAAACATATTCATTTGTTCTAAAATGGCAATCGAAATCCTCTAAGTTTTGTAGGGCCGAGATACTTTTCTTCACATACGCACACAAGACATAGTATTTCGTGCATATTCGTATATTAGTATGAAGGCAACGGGAGTCTGCTTGGTCAGCACTTTACTATACAGTAAGTCCTTTTTGATCTGCTGGTATGATCATGAATATTCATGCACATGGTTGGGCCTTTAGGTTAGAGTACAATATACTCCTGACAATAATCCACGAAGAATTTAGGAAAATGAAAAGTATTGATTTTAAGTATGACGGATCCTGAGTGGGCCTTCGCCCTGCGTCAGCAGGGATCGGCTCCAGCTCCGCGTGACCCCGAATAGAATAAGCGGTTCGAGAAAATGCATGAATTGATCCTGAGTGGTGTAGTTGTTCAACATTTCTCTAGTCTGTGGACGCTCCTCTGTGTTTTCTCTTTGACCTCAGTGAGCCAGAAACGAGGCATGCCAATGCATGTGTCATAGTTTAGCCTTTTGCAAAATGGTAAATTTATTTAAAGTTATTCTTGGTTCATTTTCTTGAAGGCGAAAGCAAGAAACTCAGGGAAACACTGAAGAACTGAATTCATGTCAGTCAATGAAAATGCTGCATTCAATTTTTCCCTTGTCAAATATTTCTAAAAACCAGAGCTCCTCAGGAGACCAATGATCATAATGAGTGAGTTAAAATACGCTGAGCGGAGCTGAAGACCACAGTGCTTTCACGTCGTTCATGATGGAGATTTAATGTGCTACAGTAGCTAAAACAATTATGCAAACTATAAACTATGTTATGTTTGAAAACAGGAAGGTAGGGCAGGCCAATAATTCAGCTTTGCTTTTTAACTTTCACTGAAATGTCCTCTGGTTATAATCTAATATTGTTGTGATTATTTGGGTCTGCCCACTAACGTTGAACTCAACCAGTAGGTTTAGTTTTGCATCGCAGCTCCGCGTCTGAGAAATGCGAGTACAGCTCCAGCAACAATGTGACAAGACACCCCGACACATCGAACTTTGTGCAGCGTCGTCCTCCTCTATTATTCAGCTCGTCGCTCGCTTAAGGTACGTTTGATGCTTTCCCAGAAGACGTTAAAAGTGAAAGACGGTGGAACTCACGACAGAGCGCGGCCTCTCACTGTACGAACGCAGAGAAACACTACAGTCTTGGTCAACTCCCCTCCGCCTCCGGTCGGACTCGGTCGAGGGCAGGAGCATGTCCATGGAGCGACTGGTGTACGGGTCCATCTGACTGAGGGGGGATGTGGTCTGGGACAGGAGGTCATGGAACTGCCAAACACACCCAGTCACACAAAAGAACACACACACACACACACACACACACACACACACACACACACACACACACACACACACACACACACACACACACACACACACACACACACACACACACACCACAGATTAAGGATTTGATGGGCTGGTTTCCCTGATCTACATCCAAGCTTAATCCTCCACAAAAGAGCCTCTTCCACAGAGATTCTCAGTTCTTTTCAGCCCGGTTTTAATCTGCCTGGGAAATCAGCCGCAAGTATTTAACTGTTGTGAACATCATGATATTGAAGAATCTCATTCCAAAATTAGACATCGGCTGCTGAAAAAAAAAAAAAAGGATCCATTTTCTCACAAAATGATGTTGGCGTAGAAATAAAGCTTGTCGAGCAACACTGCTTAACTTTCATCCTCAGCTCTGTTTTGATTGTTGTTCAATAAGAAAAGTAAAAGCATTTAATCATCGATCTCTATTGAAATATAGAGCACTATAACAACTATCAAAAAATCATATTTTTACCTTTTATAGGCATCACTGACACTAAATAGGGGTTATATTGAGGCCAAAAGCAGAACAGCCCTTGTAATTGGGCATATTGAGCACACCCAACAACCCAGTTCGGTGAACTGTATCCATTTCTACATCGCAGGTCTCACCATAATCGGGGACAGACGACGGGACTTTGATGGAGCCTCTTCATAGGGCCTCTCTGCTAGAGAGGCAATGATCCTCTTCCTGTGGCCCACGGCACCAATCTTAATAACCTAGAGGGGACAGCATTAGAGATCAATATAAGACGAGAGGTTCCACTGCATTGTCACATCAATAGGATACAGGAATTTATCTAGACGAAGCTAATAGAGATATATCCAAAATACACTGACACAGAGTTAGTGGCACGCTCCGCTCACTGGCAGGCCTCGGCGGGCAAACAGCAATGACTCTCGTCAACAATTCAGCCTCAAGCTGTTTTGCCGTAAGCTTCACGTATAGCACTGTCTCCTTCATGGACACTATGATTCACGATCCATTTTTGGACGTAGTGCTTAACAGAGATTAGAATTTGACGATTTTTGGGACGACAACGAGGTGATATGCAAATATAACCGTGCGACTTTCAAATAACTCGATTACACAGATCCACTTATTTTCACAAATATTACATTTGATTTAATTGACACTATTTTAACACTGCAAGTTCACCTGACACACGTCTCGCTGTCTCTTTTACAAATGCCGTCTGCTTGTTGTGCTAAACCCTCAGAGGAGGAACCATTGGTTCATTTTATGGAGTCAGAACTCATTATCTTCATACTGTACATTTGCATAATTGGCTATTAACATCCATGCTCATCCAGCAAAGGTGGTCGTCGAGTGATTAATGTTACAATCGCAATTATGTAGCTGCTACAAAATATTCCATAACTGGCTCGTACGGCTCTTTGTCTGGAGGCTTCAATTATTTATTCAGTGAGAGTCAGTTGAGGCAACTGGTCTGTAGTCTGGGTTTCTCGTGCTGCTTTCCTTACTCTCGCGTACAGAATCCCAGTGAGACCAGTATGCATGAGGTGTGTGAAATAAGAGAGCATTTTAACAGTAAAAAGAGTCTTGGGACTATCTGGGAATGAAAGGCAGCTCGTAGATCAAATTGATGGTGGATACTAACATGCTGAAGAGGATGTAGGAAATGCTAATAGAAAAAGCCATTCCTGCCAAGATGCTCGCAGGCGGTTCTGCACACTGAAGCAAAGTGAGCTGCGCTCACACCCATCTTCCTGTACTGCATCGCAGGCTGCTGGACACTATCCCTCGCCCACTGCATATACAGTATGTTAGGCTGCTGCATTCCTGCTGCTGCTGCTGGTTTCTGCCATTACTATCTTTGTGTGTATGCACAAACTGATTTTGCATTTACAGCCGTCAAGCACAGGAATACTCGTCCAGCTGAGCTTAAAACTTGCACAGATTAATTATTTTTTCCATGGTGCAAAGAAATGAATGTTGAGCGAACAGTCATTTTATAACCGTGATTCAGGTTTGTAATTGCAATGAATTGTAATTTTATAGTTGTAGTGGATTAATGTGCTGGTCTCGATCTGTTGATGTTTGCTTGCAGTGTGATAGAGACTGTGTAATGTGTCTGCTGGTTGTTCTGTGTGTATGGGAATGAGCTAATAGCTTAAAGGAGCTGTATTTAACATTCTGAACAATAATGACAGAGCAGCAATCAACTATCATATGTAAAGCTGTGGTGGAGTAATGTCTACCTGAGCAGATAATGAAGTCTCTCTCCCTCTATGTGTGTTGTTATCCCAGCTCCTTGCTTTGTTGACATGGCCGGGCCGGCCGCCTCACGCTTTTAGTGCACGTTAGCGCTGTTAGCAACGTTAGCTATAAACTGCCGGCTCGCCATCTACACGCTGAGAGGCAATCGAAAAGCTCCTAATCTCAGATCTTGCACCTTTTAAACAGGCAGAAATCATCTCTTCATTTCATTTTCATTTTGAGAATAATGTTTTTTGTGCATGTTTCTTGCTTAATAAAGACTAATAATACCACTAATAATAATAATCTTATCTACTCATAGAAATGCAGTAATAAGTGTGTCAATTATAAACGCTGTAAACAAGCTCGTCCACTGCTCCTACACTGCCTTCAGAGAGTGCTTATCAACCGTATCAGAGCATCCGTTTGGATTGTCTAGTTGCCCGACAGGCCATGAACATTTATAATGTCTTCATGATTGGTTATTACTGCCGTTTAAAACTTAAAACATAACCTTGTAATGACATCAGACAAAAATGGACTTTTCTTTCTTGTCATTATTATCATAAAATGTAGCACGATTTACAGAAAGACGAAACCAAATGATATACTTCCCTGTCATCAGTCACCATATTGCTCCTTAATTCACATTTTATTGCATAGTTAACTTATAATGACTCAGTGGTATTGAAAATGTTCCTGCTATAGTTTTAAGCAAATGCTTTAATCATCGAGCCCGCTGATATTTCAACATTGCATTTTAAGGAGCTTGTAAACCTCAATTATTATCCATAAATCGAAGTTGTTTTGTGATTAAGGACACCATTCGGTGAGAACTGGTCCAGAATGTCGAAAGACGTTGAGTCCATCAACACTCACGTCTCTCTGTAAGCACGTAACACACTGAAGAATCATCAACATTTGAACTGCACCGGATAAACGTAAGCGACGGCTTCTTACATTGACAATCTCCAGCTCCCACAGGTTCTTAACACACTCCAGTGTGCGGTAGCCACTTGACAGAAAGTTGGGCAGATATTCATGCAGGCCAAGGACGTCCAGCCAGGAGACAAGAGATGTGCTGCCATCACAGCCCAGTGCTTTTACCTAGTGAAGGGAACATGCGAGGGAACAAGCACTGAAACCTTTTGCATTGAGAAAATGGCTTCAACTAGAAATGTACAGTATATATATTTTTCTCCAGTTGTGGATATAATTCTACCTCACTAAAGCTGAACAATGCCGCTGCTGTTTTTAGCCATACTAGCTTGTCCAATACTTTGCTTTATGGCCAAATACCTGCAAAACGAATAACATTGTCTAATAAATGAACTAATAAAATGATAGCATGCTAACAAGCTAAGATGGTGAGTATGGTAAATATGATACCTGCTTCACGAGCATATTAGCATTGTGAGTATATTAGCATGGCTCTAGCTTGGTTTTTGTAACCGTCCACATTCGCAGGGTTGGACACATCATTTTGTCTTTGAATACATTATAAATGTTTTCCTTACTTTGCCAGACTTTTCACCTACAATCCTTGTGCAACCTTTATCATACAGTATAAAGTAGACCAATCCTTATTATCTCATTATCTATTACAAATTGTATTTGTTTGTTGTTAAATCTATAATATCTTTGGTCAAAAAAAGGTTTTTACATCTACTATTTTTTATCAGAAGGTTTTTGATTGAACTCTGATGAACCTCGGGATCTATCCACAAGTATAAGACACGTCTTCCCTTTTCTGTATTATCTATTTGTTTGCTTACCTGCTATTCTTATAAACATGACATTTATGATGTTAAGTACCTTGGGCAAGCTGCGTGCCGCATGGAGGATTTTCTTTCTGTGTCCTGGGTCAGTGATCCCAATGTCTCTGAGATCCTGGTCCTCCATCACGTTACCCCCCTACATCAGCAGAAACAGAAGAGACACACACAAAAAAACGCATTCACACACAGGCGCACACGCAGTCAAACCCGCACACACGTGCACGCAAACATATAAACACAAGCACAAAAACATACACATGCACGGAGACAATACACACAGTAGACATACATCAGTAGAATCCATGAAAATAAATCTGTAATCCGTTACACTGTGCAATAAATTCAATGTCTGGACACACACACACACACACACACACACTGGTATCCAATATTTACACATAGAAGACACTCTAGTGGCATATGACAAATAGATTTGTGTTAACAAAGGCCATGACTCATTCTGCTCTGTAACTACCAGGGCAGCATTGTAGCTGTGCAAACACACTAGTTAATAACATACACACATGCACACACACACACACACACACACACACACATACATAGAAATATGCGCATCTCTGACACAAGCAGTAACAGCAGAGTGGGAGGACAATGAAGTCAAATTAATTGGGCATGGCAAGAGTAATCAATCTGATCTGGTGCGACTCTGGAAGGAACAAAGCCTTCATAACTGCAGCAGCATCTACAGGATCCCTTTGTTGCAGTGTTTCATTGAGGGAAACTCAACCGTCCAAGAGGAAACGAGATTTCACTGCAGTTCGTAACAATTCCTTAATTTAGGGCATAGAAACAATGAAAAAATCGTATTCCGGTTTATAGGCGGGAATAAAGATACAAGGAGAACCTTGAAAATGTGGAGCTAAGCGTTTTTCCCCCCGTGGACTGCTGCAGATTGATCCTTCCTGGCCAAGAATGTTAAAATGTTCTGTGGTCTTTACTCAACCTGCTCTTACTGGATTGGTTTCAGAGCACGACGCAGCAGTTATTCACAGGCCTGTATCATGGTGCAGTTTAGAGATTACTCACTGATCACCCGAATAAAAAGGTCAAAATGAAGCGGGGTCTGATGTAAGGGAGGCCCAAAATAGATTCTCCACTGTTATTAAGACAGTTTGAAGTCTGATGATGCCTCGGGAGACTCTGCAAACATATTACTTCATGCTGGATTTGAAACATGTGACGGGAACATATGGTTCAGTTCTTACATATCTTATGAGCAGCGGTGGTTTGATTTAATCTGACACGACTTGCAGATGTAGCCATGGTAGAAGTCCTTCATCTCACTAAATGCACTCAGTTAATGGGGGGGGGGGGGAATTGTTTTAAAAAAAATCTAATTGTGTTACTTTTTCAAGAGTCAGCTGGCGTAGAAATATTTACGTGTTATAATATATATGTTTCGTTCTACATTATGACGTTGGAGAAAGAGAGGGCTGCAACATCTGGTGCGATATTAATGCAGGGAAGATGCAATGTAAATGCACGATGGGTAAGTTCTAAGGCGGTTCGCACTAGGAAATTGGCCTCATTGCCACATTAGTTTGGACATCGGGGCAACGAAACACAACGCTACAAAAGGAAATAATAAATGTCGTGGAATTACTTGACTGACAATGAATCCCACGAACTAACCCTGATGTCCACACTCAGTTAGATTGATTACATCTGAAGCAAGTGTGGCAGAATCTAAAAGGGCACAATATTAAACATTCACAACGTCTGTCTGACGACACTGACCTTTCCCTTGTTTTCAACCTCCACATCCTTGTAAATATCCACGGGTCATTTGGTAATTTGCCTTGTGAAATTAATGATTTATGCCCTTTGATGCATCAAGTCCAGCAGAGACATTAGCCGTGGCGTGAAGATGAACATAGGAATGCTTAATGACCCGTCTTCCTCAACGCATTACGTCCCGGAAATCTTGATCAACGTGGAATCTTCCAACCCACTAAGACAAGAAGGTTGCTTTGTTTTCTTTCTAACTATACTGTCTAGACATCTGTGAACTAGTGCCGGGCAAATATAACAATATACACTGAGGGACGATGAAATATTTGTATCAACCATTGAAGATTCTGGGATATGTTTAATACTCAGTTCGCTGTCTCTTGAGTATCTCTGGTTGCATTAGGCTATTGTGGGCAATGCAAATCAATAAGCGGGACTGATTTATTTATTTATGTAAATGTTGGATTTACAGAATGTTGGCATCAATTGAATTAAATATCTTTATTTGTCAGGTATTCAATTGACTAGATTAGTGCAATGCCAGCATTTCAATTTTATCGACATACGATTTCACAGTTTCCACAGATCATGGTATATAATCATGGTATATAACTATAGCCACTATATCATGGTATGTCATTTCCTGTCCCCTCTCTCTCATGTCTGCTTATGAAAAAAAGGGCATTAATAAATACCCCAAGAAAAAAACAATTCTTTTAGTTCGTTTTTTAACTCTGTGATCATGAATACAGTACAGTAAATAAACTGTTTTCTGGCGGACAAACTATGTAATAAAGACACAGTTTCAAAATACAACAAACATTTCTTTGGCATTTCTGCACAGCGATGTCTTCCTGCTTATTGTCTGACGTGAACACAATGTCGATACATCTGCATCAAGCTAACATCTGTGGATTTATCAGACAGGACAACGTATTTGTCCGGCTGCTCTACCGTACTCTTTTTACTATGAGCATATATTACGACTATACATACTACTTTAGGTTTGTTGTCACCTCATGAAACAACTACAAATGTGAGCCTGAAGCACTTCATAGTAGGAGCGATCACATGTTCACGAAGACTTCCGTCGTGTTGTGATCTCAGGCCTTACCAGTAAGAAAAACTGATCAGAGAGCAGCAGTCCTCAACAGGAACGCTTTATGAATACAACCACTTTCCCTCCGAGCTTACTGGTCTCACTTAAGCGAGCTCAGCTGTGACAAGCTGATGTAACATATAGCCCATAGTGCTACTGCAGCTCTGTGGCATGAGAAATGCCCGCGTTTACCCTTTGGACCTGACTATTTACAGCGTACGGCCATGTTTTTCAGGTTAACATGGACCCGGGGATTGACAATGTAGTGGTGTTTTCTACAATCATCACCGGCTGAATAGCAAGTCTCCTTGCAATGTTCTCGACAGGAAACATGATAATGCTTTCAGTCAGAATGCGGACGTCGTTTGAGCTGCAGCTGAATGAATTTATCAATATGTAATCTGATGAAGGCGTTTGAAAAATGCAAAACATCCATCCAAAAAGGGGTTTTGATGAATTCCAGAAACTGTCTGATCGTGTTTTAAAAACATTGCAGTTGACGAATCATGTCGCTGTTAATAACTTACTTACTCGTGAAATAATAAATTCGTTACCAAAATAAATGTCTGCATGCAAAAATGTGTAATTAAGCGCTTGAACCCGGGAGTATGCAGCATTTAAAAACAACATTAGCATGCTGTTGCAGTCTAATCACTACATTGTACAACTATTGCAAGCCCAGCTCATAAGCACCACAAGCAGAGCATAACGGGTCGAGGATTCAGTGAGATTTGGCGAGCAACCATGCAACTACAGTGTGTTTCGACCGAGGATTGTTTGTCCAGGTCATCTGATTGTATCTACAAGAGGTCAAGACCACTGACTGTAAATAAGAAGATTGAATATAAGGGGGAGGAGGAGGTGGCTGCAAAATTGTACAGTATATGAGAGGGAATGTTGGGGGAAAGTTAATGGGTTTTGGTCGTCATTTATCTTTCTGTTGGCGACAGCCCATATTCTTCATAGGGATTCAGTGCGGGTCCATAAATCTTTGCAGGGTCATGCATTGCAGAGGAGATGAAGAGGAGTTATGAGGGAGGGGGAGAGCGGAAAAGGTGGAAGGGAGAGAAACGGTGCAGGGGGGGAGAGAGCCGAGTGGTGACATCAAAAGACAAACGCGGCTAGGTTGGCACGGGGAGAGGCATAGTGATGTGAAGTGCAACGGACCCCTGGGATGACGTGCTGCAGGTGACTCACCATGAATCGTAGGTCGTCGAAGCCATTGAGCAGGAACTTGCTCTCGTACTGCGGCAGCCCCACGTGCTCCAGCCACTCTCCGACCGGCTGGTCCAGGGCTTTACCACAGGCCCCATCTGCCGAGAGAGGGAAGCGCTTCAGCAGGGAGAAGCCGTTCAGCCGGTAGCAGCGGCACTCAGAGGACGACACATGGCATTGCCACATCATCCTCGGCCAGCAGAGGCAGAGCCGAGTGCAGCAGCACCGGGCGGGGTGGGGGGGAGACAGGGTCCAGGCCGGGGGTGAGGGGCTCCCAGAGTACGGGTGGGGGCCCAGCTAATCAAACACAGGAGGAGGGTAGGAAGTGCTGCGGGCCCAGCTCAAGCCCTGCAGCGGACTGACTAGGCTAATATACACCCACTGGTGTTAGTGTGGCTGACTGAGAATGTCAGGCGAGGGTGGAGGTAGTGCAGGGAAGGAAGCCCATCTGAAGCTTGGTATAGTTAGTGATGTTGGACTGAGCCACGATGGCATCTTCCAACAAACAGGGTTCACAAAACATTCCTTTAGTGAGCAGATGAACGAGTGTAAGAACAAGTGCCGAGCTAGTCCAAAGACATAACAGTTCTGAAACACTACAAGTCAACAGACTCCCGGTAAATACATTTCAGGCTGAGGGAAAATGGGAACATCTATCACTAAATCACACATTTTCAAACATCACACATTATTTACCATGCTAAACCTATCCCCGTCATTTTGTACTATCAGAAATGACTCCATCAGGGTGTAACACAGACATATTCAGTTCCCCCACAATAGATTTGTCACTGTTTTCAACACATACTTGTAAAGCTCTGGCTGAGTCCCATGGCTTCATTGGTCAATCTCTTTGAGAGCTAGGTAGCAGCATTCTAAAGTACTGTTGAGGTACTCTTGTTATAATTCTTTTTTTTATTTTTTATCAAGGAATACACATTTGCTTAAATCATTGTTCGCCTTTACTCCAGAGCCACAAGGAGTACGGTCAGGTCGACATATTGTAAATCCTACATAAAAAAATAAAAACACGTTGGCTTAGGATTTCCAGTGTGCTGACTCCAAGCTCCTCAATTCATAATCAAATCCAAATATAGATTCCTTGATAAAGCTCCTGGTAATGGGAAAAGGCTCGGTGTCCTTGGTGGTGCCGGTGCTGCCCAGCATTCACAGTCCTCAGCAGGCTGCTGGCTGCGCGGCTCCGCCAGAGAACGTGCTTCTCATCTCTCAAAGCAGTAAATCCAGGTTCGATCCGACAGACAGCAGGTGAGAGACTCTTGACTCTGAAGCCAGGATCACTTAAGCTATATAGCTCCTTCCTGAGGCAGGCGCCCAACCAACCACCCCCCACGCTCCCACCCCAGCCCACCTGGTTCTTCTCCTCGCTGGGTAAGAGCTCGCAGCCTCTGTGCTCAGGGCAGAGGTTTGCTGCATCCCCTGCCTGTCTGAGACATGCAGGCAGTCAGAGCAGCTGCTCCCGGCTCACACACGCCACCCCCTCACTGCCCACAGGGCATAACGTCCTGACGCCCGGCTACTTCTGCACAGGGGACCAAAGAAACTGCCTCAGCCTCAGCCACTGCTGCCACGTCCTTCCCACATCCACGACAGGCAAGAGACTCAGATCATCTCCCCTTCTCATCCAACCAAATCCCTCAAGCGCTTCTTTTTAACTCCCCCCCCCCCATCTCGTCTCTCTCTGCTTTCTTTCCCTCGCTCCAGATCTCACAGCCCCATTCCCATACTGTGTGATCACACTGCAGGGCTGCCGTATGCTGCCTGATGAAGTGGGGTGCTGCTCCACGTAACAGCCTCTCTCTCTCCCTCGCTCTCCCACTATATCAATTCCCCTCCCTCCCTCTCTCTCTTTCTCTCCCTCTCTCCCTCACTCCGTCTCGCTCCCTGCCTCTCATCCTCAAACACACCGAAGCAAACACACACACACACACACACACACACTCTATTTATCTCTCTGTGTTGTCTGTCTCTCTACCCCTCTCCCCTTCTATCTCGCTCCCATTTCTTTCACATACAAATGCACACACACTAGCTCTTCTCCGTCTGTCTCTCTCTAACCTTATCCTCTCTCCCCCCCCCCCCCCCCACTGCACTGATGAGAATTGCAGAGGCACCCTGATCTTGCCAGTGCAGAACTGATACCACCATCAGAGGCAAAGAGCAAGCACAGAAAGCCTCAAAGATCACAGTCTGTCTCTGCCAAGAATGACTAGAATGTAAAGGGATGACGAAGACCCGATCCGGCCCAGTCCTTAAGGCTAACATGGGATAATGAAACAAAGAGCCTCATCAAGCCCCCGCTTATTAGCGGATGGCTTTAATTCATTTACATCTTACTTTGATGATAGGACAAGGGGGGTGGGGGGGGCAGCATTGACTTAAGACAGGAGAACAGAAGACGAGAAGAGACGCACTTTCAAGTCCTGTCTCTTCTTCATCTCAGTCATACACCAGGAGGCACATTCCATTATGTACTTCCAGATGCTCACTTCATATTGCACATTTTTTGAGAGACAGCGAGATCCTTCTTGTGGCACTGGCACCTCTGTGTCACTCAGCGTCAGTCTGTGTCACTCAGCGTCACTCAGTGTCACTCAGTGTCACTCTGTGTCACTCAGCGTCACTCAGCGTCAGTCTGTGTCACTCAGTGTCACTCAGCGTCACTCTGTGTCACTCAGCGTCACTCAGCGTCAGTCTGTGTCACTCAGCGTCACTCTGTGTCACTCAGCGTCACTCAGCATCACTCAGCGTCAGTCTGTGTCACTCAGTGTCACTCAGCGTCACTCTGTGTCACTCTGTGTCACTCAGCGTCACTCAGCATCACTCAGCGTCAGTCTGTGTCACTCAGTGTCACTCAGCGTCACTCTGTGTTACTCAGCGTCACTCAGCATCACTCAGCGTCAGTCTGTGTCACTCAGTGTCACTCAGCGTCACTCTGTGTCACTCAGCGTCAGTCTGTGTCACTCAGTGTCACTCAGCGTCACTCTGTGGTACTCAGCGTCAGTCTGCGTCACTCAGCGTCACTCAGCGGCAGTCTGTGTCACTCAGCGTCACTCTGTGGTAATCAGCGTCAGTCTGTGTCACTCAGCGTCAGTCAGCGGCAGTCTGTGTCACTCAGCGTCACTCAGCGTCACTCTGCGGCACTCTCTGGCACTCTCTGGCAGCTTTTGGCACCTACTGACATACATATACATATAAGCAGAGGAAGAGTGAAGATATATTTCAAACATGTATTTTTGGATTGGACATTTTATGGGTTTTAATTTTAATTTTATATATATATGCAAAATCATACTGAAATAAAATGAATGAGAAACAAAAAAGTACAACGTACCTACTCTAAGGATGCATACAGAGAACAGGGGGCTCCGGTGACTCAACTAAAATCATAAAACTGATTTATGGAAGCTGATCTGTCCTAACAACAATGGGTGTTCTCAGGAAATGTCTCAGGAAATGTGGCTCCGCCCCCTCAGCTCCGCAGCTTCTTGACTGGTCCCGAACTATGCTCGCCTGCCACAGCTGACTCTTTCTGCTGAACTGCTGCTGAGTGACGCTGAGTGACACAGAGTGACGCTGAGTGACGCTGAGTGCCACAGAGTGACGCTGAGTGCCACAGAGGTGCCACAAGAAGGATCTCGGCCCTGCACCATTTTTTAGAGCATAACAGAGGCTTCTTACGGGGAAAAAAAAAGCCTGGATAAACAAGTGAGATAATATAAGAGATAGATTTGGGGTAAGGCTTTACCAGAGTCTACACAGGAAGTTGTAGACTTTAAGCACCCACCTATGCAGGGCTGCTCACTGTGTCCATCACGGGTGTTATCTGGATACAGCTGAAGGCAGAGCGTAATTACGCAGGCTTTCAAGCTGCGAGCAATCACCTCACACATTCCCAGATGGGTAGTCAGCCCGTCAGTGAGGCAGTCAGGGCAAGGAGAAGCGGTGCCAACTGAGGGAAGCAAAGTGAAGGGCTATTGATCGAGCCTCCTCCGTAATTGGCTCAGGCGTTAACGATCAGGTAAAAGGCCACGTCAGGTCTCCGTGACCCGTCAGTCATACACGAGGACCAGCGCTCTTCATTTGTTATCAGAGAGAGGAGCTGCTGTCAGATTTGCCCTGAGTGAGGAGAAAGATGATGGAAGGAGGGAACGAGCGAGACAGGGAGAGGGAGAGAATGAGCAGGAGACAGATAAGAGACAGAGAAAGACGAGGAGGTGATGAAACATGAGAGCGAGATAAGATGGTAAGAAGGATTGAAGCGGACTAATTATGACTAACCAGATCCCACAACTCCTCCTTCTTTACTCTTTCCTCCCGAGCCTCATGCCAAAGTCAGCTCTTACACCACGATATCCAGACAAAGACTGTTAAAAATACCCGCCACCCCATCCAATTACTTCCATTAATTTGGGACATCAACACCTCCCACGGTAGTCAGACCTAATTACTGACTGACAGAGTATCCAATGCTCCTCCACTCTCTTATCCCCTGTTAAACAGACCAAGCTGTCAAAGCTATCCAAGTGGGTTTGTGTACCGTTTGAGCCCTGCTACTTCTAGATGTGGCTCCAAGGAGCGCCCAGCCTTATTTACAGAGGTTGAGGTCGTTGAGGTCGAGGTTGTGCCGAGATAAAGCCGTGCCTCTTCATCAGAGCAGGAGAAAAGCACTAGCTCCTTGTCAACACACCCAAGCAGTGGAGAAAATGAGCCACACAGCTGAATTAATTCAGGGAAACTAAAGGCGGACTCTTCCTTTGGATGTCTGAGCGTGCCTGTACACAAAACGAGCCGATGCCTCCTGTGCGCTGTTAGCCGAGCTCTCTCTCTCTCTCCGCTCCCTCTCTCTTTTTAAGCTCATTTACTCAGTGCTCTGTTAGCACACAATCGAGGCACCCGTGATGGACACACAACACAAACAACGTCATGCTGATGTGTGCAGAATGGCACAGAAATCGCAGGGCCGGTTTACAAAAACACAGCCACAGAAATCAGACGTTCAGAATTCATCCTTCTGGAAGATGAATTGGTCGTCCTTGGCTCTTGATATGAGAGGGAGAGCACACTAGGAAAAGGTGTATGGAAAGAGAATACACTGAAACAGGGATGAGGTTTTTCACAGTTCTGTCACAATAAAAAGATAAAGGTGGAATGTAGAGGGATAATTTAGGTTTCCATCTTTGTGTAATCTCCCTTATCTCCTTCTCCTTCCCCCTCCTCTCCCTCCCTCTCCTGGCGATGACGCTGAACTGTACCTGTTTGTTCTCTTTCGTTACATTGTGAAGAATTGTGCACGATCTCAGATTAAAACTGCATCTGCAACTGCATGACTCAGCTGAATCTGGGACACTTTCTGCATGCTGTTCTTCAGACAAGGGCTATAAATAGCACACGCCTATGTGTAGAAGAACAAAAAAAGAAACAACATATTTCCTCTTATGTAATGTACAATAACCTCAGGCCTTAATTGGTAGGATAGCAATTAGTCTAACAATGCTCGGGTGTGCTGGAAGTAAAATCATTAATGAACACTGCAATAGAAACCAGCTTTGCTTTAGGATTGCTTTGCTAATATGAATCTCCTCTTGGTTATTCTTACTGCAATTATCCTTTTAGAGTTACAGTTATTTTAATGTGTATTTGATCATGTTTAGTTGTTTATTCATTTGCTTCCCTTCTCGTTGCACATGTATTTCAGTAATCTAACGCGTTTAAATTGTCTACACTTTTCTTTTTTTATCATAAGGCACACTGAGCTGCATTTTGTTTCTGAAAGATGTTTGATAGTTATTAACTCTGCCAGAGAGGTAATGTTTTCGGTTCGGTTTGTCTGTCTCTCTGTCTGTCAGCAGGATTACGGAGAAACTACTGGCCCGGTTGTTGAAGAGTGAAGCATGGGCAAAAGAATATTCCAATAAAGGTTGGAGCGGATCCGAATCACGGGATGGATACACAAATTGTTTTTCACTTTTGTGAAAATGCGAGCGCCCTTCTAATTTAAAATAAAAAGAACATTAAAAAGAAGAGAGTTGATTGAAGGAGTAGAAGTCCTTGGCATTTTGTAGACTCAGCATTTAGTTTAATTGGTTGAGCAGGTCAAACTATTACTTTCCTTTTATGAATAATTGTAGAGTATTGCCATTTTAACGGCTTGCTTTGTAATGGGCTGACAGGAAGAAGTGATGTCAGATGTAATATAATTACACCACACACTGACACGAGTATGGTTAAATGGTGGTGCGGCAGTAAAAGCCTTAATTCTCCTAATACAAATGTAATTTCTTCTCTACTTTTCTGAATCCTTGCTTTGAATCCTTTTATCACCACCACATATTTTACCGTTTCCGTCTTTCAGCTCGGGCGGTGTTCCACCTTGCAGTGGTCAGCAGATTGCTAATCCGTGAAACATACGCCGCATAACGAATGGAAATTATCTGCAGAAGAAACATTCCTTTCTTAGTCCCACGGTGGGGAAATCGTTCTCTGCATTTGCCCCATCCCTGTATATATAGGGAGCAGTGGGCTGCCAGTGACAGGTGCCCGGGGAGCAGTTAGGGGTACAGCGTCTTGCTCAGGGACACTTCGACACAGGACACGGTGCAGCCGAGGATCGAACCGGTGACCTTTCGGTTGGCGGACAACCCTCTCTACCCCGTAAGCCACGGTCAGTTAATAAACCTGACTTCTAAAAGGCAGTCCCGTGCATACCCAGAGGAGCTGTTACACAATGCTGTATGATGAAAGCACCTTATGGCAGAGTCTCTGAGAGAGGTAGGTTTACACTGCATCACCTCAGGAGGGTTATCGAAACAGACTGAGCTGATGCCAGCTGGCTTCTCCCGCTGAACCGCCTGAAGGACACTTGATGAAGCATCCTGTCAATTCAAGCCCGACTGAGATATACAGTAACTCCAGAAAAGAAAAAATATGACAGTGAGGGGAATTTTGAATTTGATTTCCCACAAAGTGGAAACCTTGCGTATAACAAGTACCAACAATGTGCCAAACAAGTGTCTCCTTGAATCTCTGTGACTTATAAGGACAAATAAAAACCTCCCCTCCTTCCTCTCTGAAGCTGTGTTTGAATACTGAATAGCAGCTCGTAGAAAGCTGTTCACAAATCAGTTAAAGGGTGGGAGAAGTGTGGTTGCTGCTAACATAATTCCCGCCCAATAAACTCTACAGAGTTATCATGAATGCAGCAACAAGAGCTTTATTAAGAGCTTTATAAATGGTTAATGAATACGACTCACTCAATCCCCAGACCCAGTTGTCATTTTTGAGTTAACCAACGAATAAATTGCACACCACATAGTCATATCTCTGGAAGAAAAATATAACTCAAGTCAGCATGAATGAAAAAAGGTCTATCACCGTGAAAAGATAAAAGGTGGTGAGGCGTTACCTGAGCTTGGGGCGGGCTGTTTCTTTTTGGATGTTTCAATGCCTGCTCCAATCAAGTTCATGATCTTCTCAATCTGTTGAAGAGAAGAAGGATGAAACATCGGGGAAATGTCAATTACGAATCCACCATCAGCCAAACCAATTAGAAAGCAGGAACACTGAAGGACTGGCACTGGGTGAGGAGGCATGAGGACAAACTGCTGCTGCTGGGAGTACTGGAGTGGAGGCGGGCAGTTTTGCAATGATGGATTACAAGCAACAGTCCGACGTCAATGACCAACCCACGACTCAGCAGAAGCACAGCGAGGTGATGAGGGGAATTACGATCGGGAAGCTTTTGAAACTCCAAACTATTGAGGCCCGTTAGGCCGCGTAGAGCCGAGTCCGTACAGCGCACAAACTAACCCTCCAGAGATTCAGATCTGTTGCTGGCTGTTTCTTTGTGAGTATTTGATTGCCCTCTCAGACCTGTATTATTTAACCTTCACAGAAGGAAGGCAACAGCTGACTGCAAGGTTAAGTGAGCACAATGCAGGAGATTACAGAGCAACTCAGAGAAGAGTTGTTTAGTTGCTTAGAGATGAAAAAAATGTTTATTTAAGTCATCTCAGGCTTTCCAGGAGAGCCAAAATACATTTCCAGGTTGTTTGCTGTTGTTTATCTGCTGGATAACTGAACAAGTAACTCAAGTTCCAGCAAAGTGCTTTCGGAACTAGATGCAGTGGGTTATGAAAAGCGGTCAGGAAATATAAGTAGGACAACAAATGGGCTTTAGTTTTATCTTCATCCAGAGAAAATCTAACGACCTGCATCTATAAAGCTCGCTAATTAACACTTTACATATGTATCTCATCTGATTTATGCAGACAAAAAACAAACCACTTGTGCTTTTGTCGAGGGTTGGGCGGGTTGCCTGTCAAACTCATGGTGACGACAGGAAGTCACACTGTCGAGTCAACAAATTGCCCTTCACACAACCGCCATGTAAAAACCACAAATTGTCATTTTCACTCTTTGTTTTTGTTGTAATGTGACTTAAACAATGTAGCCAGGAGTCGCAAATTTCATGAATGTTTGACATCACTCTTCATATGCTAATCCTGCCAGCTGCCTCAAATTGAACGAGCAGATAAGCGAGTGGTAGCAATCTTCTCATCTAATTCTCAAACACCAAAGTGAACAAGCAACTAAAACAAACACTCTGGGATTGATCAAATGTCCTGCATATTTGAATCATCACTTATCGCAGTTTGTCCACAGAAACCACACTACTTGCTGACACTTCATGCTTCAAGGACAACGGGACGATCATGCACGAATGTACCATTCACTCCAGAGAACACACTTTACATATTATTATCATTTTATAGTCTTTGACTGTTGTAGAAGAGAGGATATCAGCAAGAAGTTATTTTGACAATTTTAAACGAGGCAATTAGCAGGCTGGAGTCACCTAAAATGTCATGTGCAAGCTAGTGCAGATCTAAATTTAGAATCACTAGACTAGTCTATTCACAATCTGCCATGAAGATTTTTGTGAGCCTGAAAAGCTGATTCTGCTTCCACAAGTGACACCAGAGACACAGCCAGGCTTATTTGATGCTATATTTAGTGTTTGAAAAAGCCATATGCACTTCGCTAGTGGCATCAACACTGTGGAAAAAGCCTTGATTCATTTGGAAGTCAGGCACGTGGGACTGTAAGAAATTTGAGCAAAAACAGGGGTGGTTAGTAGATATAATAGTGTTTAATAATTCATAATTAAGATTCATAATTAGTCATAATCATAAGGGTTTTGGGGATGCATAATTAAGATAAACATAAAGTGTTGTAGGATTATAGAAGGGAGTAAGTCATAACTGACAGGATTTGAATGTGTTTGTTGCAGGTAGAGCGAGATGTGAAGACAGGCGTTTACTGAGGTGTGAGAGTAGGCAGCCAATAAAAATTGAGATAGATGCAAGGGGAGGAGTCGCGAATGAATATGAGGGAGGGATATAGGCAAGCGTTTTTTCTCTTCTGTTACGTAGCTGTCCTGGGGAAGACGTGTTCTCCTGGGACGGGGAAGAGTTTTTTTCCAAAGGGGGTTAATTGTTTAATATTTCAAAGATTCATGTACACCATTGCATAACTGTAATTGCAACAGCAGGATTAAAATCCTTTCTGACGGTAAACCAGTTTCGGTAACGTTTTTAGCGCCGTGTGCCTGAAAAGCTATCAGGACCACGTGTGCTGGCCTGCTGCACGCTCCTCGAGAGGAGTTTTTCCTCAACAAATTTGGCGACCGCGGCAGGACATCTTGCGGGACGAGACACGCATGCGGACGGCATCGGTCACCTACATCTCCAAGGCGCCAATAAAAGGTAAGAACAGCACCTAACGAAGTCTGTCTAGGTAGTTTTAGGACAATTTATTTGGAGATGTGGCCGACCGGTGTTTGCCCTGCTAACGTGCCTTTGTTCTGTGAGGAGGAGGTGTGAAAATAAAAGGCGCGTGTGTGAGCAGGCCGTTTTGAGCTGAGTGAGTTGCAGTTTGCAGTGAGAGTATATTTGTAGAATGCATTAAAGGGACAAGTCCAGTGTATACAGAGGATCCTAAGAATAAAGAAATTAAAGGCAGACAGCGCTGTAATTAAATCATCACATTGGTATCAAGCAGCTGTTAGCTAAAGCGGACTAAGGTTGCACATACTGAGAGACCTCTGGCTCGGTGGGTGCAATTTTGGGTTTGTGCTGATAACTAGTTCAAATAGCAGGTATGTAGCTTGGCGGACTGAAATATTGTGGCATTCCGGCCTAGGCGTGCAACCCTTTGCGGGTCTCGTTCATGAATTTTCAGGTCTTGAAACATACGCTGTTTAGAGAAGCTAGGCTAGCGGGAGTTAGCTTCTGAGGCTGCGGTTCCTGGAAGTCACTCTTGCTGCTTTGGCCGTGTATAAATAGTGGATCGTGTGGTTGATTCAGAAGACGTAGAATAATGGGCTTTGGCGGTGCTAGGCGGACTGGGCGAGTGGTGTGACACTGGAAGTTTCTAACTCGTGATCAAACGTAACAATGACCTCAGGTCTGGAGGAGCTAATAGCCTGTTAACCGGAGATTTAAGGTATAATAAAACCGGACAATAAGTCCAATAATACGTGTGACTAGTCTGTGTTTTAGCAGCGTGGAAATACGTTTAAAAATGATGAATAACATTGCATGATCTGTGGCAGCTGTAAGAGGAGCTAACGTTAGCTACGACGTAGCTCCGGGCTTATTGTACTGTGTATGAAAAATAAAAGTGCTTGTAAAGAAAATAACTGATGGATTGTGAGAGGAGACAGAAGGCGTATGAGTGAAAATAAAGTGTGGGATTTTGGTGAAACTTGTGTGTGCGTATGCTCTATTAGAAGCTCCGTTTTTGCTGTTAGCATTTCCGTTAGCATATTCCGTTAGCATTTCCGTTAGTATATTTGCTGGCAAAGGCTGAATGTAAACAGGAAGGTAGATAAAACGTAGAAGAAGAAAACGCCAGAAAGCAACTCCACCAACTAGTGGCCAGGAGGAGTAACTAATAATAATAAACCTAGTGTTTCGAATCTGTCATTACATTAGTACTAAAACAGGCTGACATCTGGTGGCTTAGAGAGACAATCACAGCATAGTTTTATGCCACCCAGTGGCTTCCTAGATAAATTACACAAAACAGTCTTAGAGATTCATTGTCCATGACCTTTGAGCTTACATCCTGACTTTAGTTTTAATTAAGCATTATAACTTTAGTTGTTGACTTTGGTTTTAATTCAGCATTTTAACAAAGATTAATGGTTTCAGTTGTGCTCCTTCAATTCTTGAACTTAATAGTGATTCAGTAGTAAATGTGATTTATTATTGTGCTGTGTGGTGTTGCTGAGGTGTCAATGATTGCAGTGTGAATTGTAATTGTAGTTTGACTTACATTGGCTTTGCTGTTTGAATGTTTTGAATACAGTTATTGAATTTGGATTTTGATATTGATAATTTTTAATTGCTTTAGTAATTGATTAATTATTAATTTTTAATTTCATTTTAATTTCGATTTTAAATTTGATTTGGAATCTTAATCTTAATTGATTTTTTTTATTGATTAATTATTGATTTTTTAATTAAGCGTAATTTTGATTTTAAACCTTTTGAATTCGAATTAGGATCTGATTTTGATTCTGATTTAGGTGTTGCATTTGTTTAAGAGTTCTAGCTTCAATTTTGGTTCAAAATTTCTTCACGTATCCCGTCTTGACTAATTTTGGTACATTTACTAATTTACGCAGTTCCGAAGAATCGACTTTGACGGGGACGGTGCTACGACGGGTGAGTGAACGTTGAGCTCACCTAGGAGATAGAATGGCCGTCTTAACTGCTCAGGAAATGTTGGGAAGAGCCAGAGAAAGGATGGAGGACCAAACGGTGCCCAAAGAGAGGGGAAAGGAATGGGAGAGGATGAGAAAATATCTGAAGAAGTGGCAGAGGAACGGGTGGTTTCCAACGGTGACGGCACCCACGGCTGAACACAGATGTAAAGTGTGGAGAGAAGCTGCGAAGGCTAGGAACAACGCTGTTGCAGATCATGTGGGAGCCAGTCGCCTGAACAAATTAGGTAGGAGCAGGGCCCGCAATATGGAAGAAAAGAGGTGTGCAGATACCAAGCGTCTGCTCACGTACTGGAAGGCGGTCGACCCGAACACCCTTCCAGATGCAGTAGGACTACCTGAGGTCCTGAAGGAGACTGGCTTCAAATCCACCACCACTCCCAGACCTGACACCCCTGGCAACACACCAGTATACCCGTCAGTGCTGACAGAAGCACATGGACAGACTGGGCTTTCCTCACCTCCCCCGCCATATGTGAAAGTGAAGAGAACAATCTATCCCTCAATCCAAGCACCTATCTACAGAGTCAAAGGGGGAACATTGGATATGGAAGAGGAGAGTGAAGAGGGAAGCAGGTCTGGGAACGAGCTTGAAGACATCAGCCCACAGACTGACAGTACAGGAGTGACGGTAAGTACTCCAGAGAGTTGCCATGACCAGCGAGGGGCAATGGGGGGCAGAGTTGAAGGAGAGACCTCAGGGCCCTTCGGTGATATCCAAGCTCCAGAGATGTTGCCCCTGGAACAACGTCATGAAAGGGTGGACAAACAGCTTATCTGGGACCTAGAGTGGTCAAGAAACCATCAAGAATTGACATCAGGCAAGAAAGGAAGACAGGAAAAAAGTGAAGAGGAAAAGGAAGGGAATCTGAGGATGGGTGAGTATAAAGCAAAAGGTTACTTGTTCCTCACCCCCGAGAACAGACGGACAGCAATCACCAGTGGCGATGAAGACACTGATGAGGACAGAAGAAAGAGAGTAGAAGGAGAAGATGGAGGTCGCTCACCTGCCAGACGATCCAGTAGGAACAGGAGGCAACCAGAGCGCTATGGAGATCATATCTATCCTGTAAGAGGTGAGATGACACCATTAGCCCATACCCAACAGTACCCCCTGCTGGTAAAATCCAACAGACAAGCTGAGTTTGTGCCATGGGGACATCGAGACATGGACGCACTGGAAAAGGCGTTGCCACCGCTGGCCGGTGGAGCCAATCCGTGGATCCGTGTCTTTGAAAAACTCACAGCAGCTGATAAATTGGCATTGGGAGACATCCGTGCCATGATAATCCGAACAGAAGGAACAGCCCAACTGAATATTTTGGAAGTAAGTACAGGAACGACCAATAGGGGGGATGAAACCTCATTTGACAACTTCCGAGGAGTTTTCTGGTCAGCAATGAGGGGCATCTGGGCCACAAAACCCAATATGAACTCTCTTTCTGGACTGAAGATAAAATCAGAGGAAGAGACACATCAGTATCTGAAAAGAGCTGAAGTAGAGTGGTTTATGGCCACAGGAGGGAGACATGACAGCGATGAGGCCACCACTGTTGTATGGCGGCACACTGTACAGCAGGGCCTGCCCCCAACAGTACAAACAGCGCTGCGTGGAGTAGTGGGATTGAGTAACATGACTGATGCCATGTGGAGAGAACACCTTACTCACTACACCCAAAGGCATCTAGCGGAGGAGACAAGTGGAGAAGATGACATAAAGAAAATGACGCAGCGACTGTTGAAACTTCAACTAGCAGAGGCAGACAGAGAACTCAATAAAAAAGTTCAGGCCAAGAAACAGATGATAGCAGCAGAAGCCCAGCAGCCACCAACTCCAGCAGTGCCAGCCCCCATGGTGGAGTACTACCAGCCTCCGCCCTATAGAGGCAGAGGACGTGCACGTGCATCCAACAGAGGCAGAGAATATGGAAGAGGCAGAGCTTACCAAGCAGGCGGATATGACCAACCAGGAAACAGAGAAAACCCTGACAGGAGTGGTGAATGCTACACCTGTGGGAGATGGGGCCATTGGGCCCGAGACTGCCCAAGGCAAATGGGAGGAGGAATGCAGTTCAGTGCGTCACCACGACAGGCTCCATTCTCACCCCAGCGGCAGCAGTACCCAAGACCAGGTCCGCCAGGACCACCTGCACCTCCCATCATGGGACCTCACCGCCAACAGATGCCCATGAGGTCACAAGGACAATGGGAGGAGGCTCACCAACAGAGTGAGTACTGAGGAGGCCCAGAAGATCCAGAAGCATGGGTGGTTTACAGGGCTCAGACAGAACCAATGGTGACCTGTAGCGTTGCCGGAGTTGACACAGAGATGATGGTTGACTCTGGTGCCGCAGCCTCATGCTTACGAAACCTAAATGGGAAGACACCCCCACTCTCGGATAAAACGATGAGAACGGTTGGATATTCGGGAAAAACAGAGGTGCAGAGATTCACAACACCATTGGAAACCACACTAGGAAGACAATGTTTGCTTCATCAATTCCTGTACTCTCCCAAATGCCCTGTCAACTTAATGGGAAGAGATTTGATGACAAGGGTTGGAGCTGAAATTCAATGTTCAGCAGACGGACTTAGAATTACGTTCAAAGGTCAACCACTGACTCCATGGCAGACACATGGGGGAAGAATTCTCTTCATGACAAATTCTGAACAAGCAGAAGAAAAGACTGAAGTGTTTTGGACCAGGCTGGTGCCAGGAGAGAGAGAACAGCCGTGTGTCAACAAAACATACCAAGACTGGAAGCCATGGATCAACAGCCAGGGAGCATATGGTTCCCCTATTGACCCATTCCATTGCACCTATAATTACTTGAGGGCACCTGACGAAGAATATGCTGACGCATGGGAGGAAGAACGAGAAGGAGTGCAAGAGATGATCAGGATCACAGACATCTTTGTGGGTGCAGAAGGAGTTGCAGCACACTGTGAACTCACTGAAACTCAAGCACAATGGTATGAACTACACCATGAGAGTGAACCCCATGTCACGTTAGCCATAGCAGCAGGGCAGGAGGCCCGCTCACTAGGACCGATGATGAAGAGAGCCCAGGAAATAACAGACTGGTGTTCCACTGCCTCACCGCTACTTCATCACAGTCCAGACAAGACAATCTGGAAAATAGCACATTGCAGCAGGGAGAATGGAGTATCGGAGAGGCAGGAATTGGAAAGACATCACGGCCGTGAGTTGACTGACCACCCTGCAGCAGAAGACTTGTTGAATGAAATGCCAGAACATCTGTGGGCAAAAGGCGACTATGATGTCGGCTGCACTCCACACCATTTGGTAACCATAGAAAAGAAATCTGGACAGCCATCGGTGTGGAAACCACAATATCGTCTTAGCAAAGATGCTGTGGAAGGGATAACAGCCACCATTCATGGCCTGCTTGAAGCAGGAGTGTTGAGATTAGCAGAATATCATTGGAACACGCCCATATTGCCAGTTCCCAAAGCTGGAGGAAAAGGTTGGAGGATGGTACATGATTTAAGAGAAGTAAATCAAGCCACAAAGACGAAAGGAATTGCAGTGCCCAACCCATATGTGGCACTACAGAACATAAGCCCACAACACCAGTATTTCACAGTACTGGATCTGGCAAACGCATTCTTTTGTCTGCCACTTGATCCTGCCAGTCAAGAGATGTTTGCATTCACATTTCAAGGCCAAAGATATACTTACAACCGAATGCCTCAAGGGTTCAAAGACAGCCCCGGCATATTCAATGCAGCATTGAAAGACGATTTGAAGAATGTGAAACTGCCAGAAGGAGTGACCCTAATACAGTATGTTGACGATCTACTGTTGGCAGCTCCATCAGCAGAAAGTTGCCTGGCAGCAACTGGAGCTGTGCTAAGGAGAGTAGCAGAGTGTGGCTACAAGATCAAAAAACAGAAGACTCAAATTGGGAGAAGACAGGTGACATTCCTGGGAAGAGTACTCTCAGGAAACAAGAAAAAGATTTCACCTGAACAGAAATCAGCGGCATTGACCTACCCCAAACCCAAAATTGTCCAAGAAATGCTCGGATTTCTGGGATTGACTGGATACAGCCGAAGCTACGTGCCAGACTATGTCAACCTCACTCAGCCTCTGCGTGACATGCTGACTAAAGTGGGTAACCGAAACCTGAAGGCAGAATTGATCTGGACAATTGAAGGAGAGGAAGCATTCATCAAGACCAAGCAGTGTCTGACTCAGGCAGCCGCATTAGCAGCCCCAGATTATGGATCTGACTTCCATTTAGATATAGGGGAAAAGCAGGGGGTAGTAAACGCAGTCTTATATCAGATGAGGAGAGAGGGAAGAGCAGTTTTGACTTACCATAGTTCTAAACTAGACCCCATAGAGCTAGGACAGGTAGGTTGCACCAGACATTTGGCAGCAATAGTCAGGGCTGTCCAAAAGACAGCATATATAGTTATGTGCCACCCATTGAAAATACACACACAGCATGGTGTAGTCGCCTATCTAGAGACTCAAGCCTTTACTATAACAGCTACAAGAGGAGCTAGGGTATCAGACACATTGACACAGCCCCACTTATCCTTCACATCACAGGGAGTAAATATGGCAACTGGATTGCCAAATGATGAAGGCACCCACGACTGTGCAGAAATGGCTGGAAAGGAGACCAAGTTAAGATCAGACTTGGAAGGAGAAAAAGATCCAGATGCAGAGATGACACTCTTTTGTGACGGCTGTTGTTATCGAGGACCAACAGGTAATGTGGCTTCATACGCGGTAGTGGAGCAACTACCTGATGGGACATTGGTGGAGGCAGAAGCAGCAATTATTCCTCAACCTGCTTCAGCTCAACTGGCAGAAGTGATAGGGCTAACTCGAGCCCTTACTTTGGCCAAGGACAGAAGAGTAAACATCTACACGGATTCTGCATACGCTCATGGTGCAGTACACTTGGATGGACCGCAATGGCTGAGAAGAGGGTTTTTGACAAGTTCAGGAGCCCCAGTCAAACACCATGAGGCGCTGAAGAATCTGTTGGATGCTGTAATGCTGCCAGCACAAATTTCTGTGATAAAGTGCAGGGGTCACTCGAGGGAGGACGATCAAGAAGCAAGGGGTAACGACGCAGCTGACCTTGCAGCTAAGAGAGCTGGAGGGTACATTGGTAATGACACACAAATGTTGGTAATAAGTGTAAACGAGCCACAGCAAGCCCCGGATGAAGGTGACCTTGTTTTGTTGCAGAAAAAAGCTGGTGCTTATGAGCATTCCCAGTGGTTAGCTCATGGAGCATCCTGCAGGGAAGGATTGTGGAGGTCCCATGATGGACGAATGGTAGCTCCTGCCGAGCTGGTACACTTACTAATGATTGAAGCACATGGTCCATCTCACGAGTCGAAAAAGCGAACATGTGCAGCGTTGGAGAAACATTGGTGGCATCCATATTCTAAAGAGATGGTAGAAAACTTTGTAACAAACTGTGCAACTTGTAATGGGTATAATAACAAACCAGTGTATAAGTGCCCAATGGGGAGCTATCCTGTACCACGAGCTCCTTTCCAGGAAATTTGTATTGATTATACAGACATGGGAGCAGACAACAGAGTGAGAGGGTTGCGATACATGTTGGTAATGATAGATCGGTTTTCCCGATGGGTTGAAGCAATACCCTGCCGAAATGAAGATGGTGCAACAGTGGTAAAGTGGCTCAGGAATGAACTTGTTCCGAGATATGGTCTCCCGAGAGTTATACATTCAGACAATGGCTCTCATTTTGCTAATGTACACTTAGCAGCGGTAGAAAAGTGTCTAGGAATCCAACATAGGTTTGGATCAGTTTATCATCCAGTATCTCAGGGAATAGTGGAGAGAGCTAATCAAACTTTAAAAAGGAAAATTGCTAAAATCTGTCACACCACATCTATCAAATGGCCAGACGCCTTGCCTTTGGCACTAATGTCCATGAGAAATACAGAACACAATAGTACACACTTAACACCACATGAGCTACTCACAGGAAGACCTATGTCTGGCCCACCACGGACCAGTAGTCATGGTCCTAGCCTAGACTTGCTAACTTTAGAAATTGAGGAATACACAAGAGCGCTAACTAACATGAGCCGAGTTTTGTTTTCTCAGGGGACAAACGCAGAAGCAGCAGCTGACGAAAGGAAGCCGCCTCCTGTCGTGTCACCAGGCAGTCTGGTGTGGATAAAAGTCCACAAGCGCAAGTGGAGTGAACCAAGGTGGACCGGTCCATGGGAGGTAGTATTGGCAACCTCACATGCAGTAAAGGTGAAAGGTAAAACTGGAGCTACTTGGCACCACCTCACTCACTGTGCAGCAGCGAAGGTAACGAGTGAGACACTCGCAGAGACAGGATTGAACATCAGACAGGCAAAATTTGAAGTTAAAGACACCTCAAAAGAGGGTTTAGACAGTACTGACAATGACGTTTCCCCCACAGTTTAAGCGAGGCCTTCCATTGGGAGACTCTAGCTTCAGTAGGTTATGGAAGTCTGTAATTACTTTCTTCCTGATTTCAGTAGTTTCCCTCTTAGTATGGGGAATTAACCACAGACAGGAGCCAGAACACATGCATGACTACATCAGGATTCGAAATTTAGCTTCAGTAACTAATCAAACCGATCTCAGACCACGTAGAGAGGCTTCTCTGACGACACTCACCTATGAAAATGTAACTCTCACTCTTACGTTCAAAGAAGGTACAACATCAACGGTCCAGTTCGACTTCTGTGAAGTAGTTTCCTGTCCCAGGTATGAACACACCTACGGGTGGATGTCCAAGACCTTGTGCATCATAACTGACGAGTGTGGGCCCGCCACAAATAAGTATGGTAAGCTGTTATCGTATCATAACTGTGATTGTGAAGATTGGGGATGGGCAACGATGAACACAGGTGGCGAGGGTTTAGGAAAAGACCCCAACCCAGGTCTTAAAGACCGACTAAAGATGTTAAATGCCCCAGCTTCTTATCACATGTGTAGAAAAGGGGTGGGTAGATGTAATCCTTTAAGATTTACCTTAACAGACCCAAAATTGACTGACGGAGGACTTTACGTAGTACAGGGAAAGGCAACTACTGATAGTCCTGCTCCACAAGGGCTTATTAGGATTATTGTTAAGCCTGCCAAAAAGATCATGGATGACCAGGTTCGACATATGACTGATGCAGAGAATGAGGTACCGGGGGTGGAAACTGGAATGGCAGATGGGAATTTATGGCTCCGGTGGGTACAATATACGGCTTCAAGTCAGAGAAGTACAGATTGTATTGTGTGTTCAGGACCTAAACCCCTAGCAACACCAGTTCCTTCAAGGTTTAGACCCCTGCGCCCTGAATTTAGTTGTATTTTAACTCTGTTTACTGATGACACTTTGCCCCTCCATCACACTTGTCAGGGGCTGCACTGGGATTACCCACCTGTAGAATATAATACCCCACCTCTGTTCAAGGTTTCAGAGGGTCCATTTGATTGTATAGTCTCAGATACAGCTATGGGGCCCAATGTAGGCAGTATTATTGAAGCAAATTGTAGCAACAGTCACAATGCTAGCGACTATCTATATAACAGTGTGTTAAGACAGACAACACCCAGAGCTGATTTATGGTGGTGGTGTGGAGGAAGAACCATATATCCAATCCTGCCTAAAGATTGGACAGGTAGATGTGCGTTGGTGCAACTTATATTACCATTCTATATCTTGCCTGTCAATGATGCAACTTATAGAGAACTCATCTCTCCACGCCCACATGCTAACAGAAGATCCAAAAGAGATGCTGGTAGCCCGAAGGGAGCCTTCGATGACCAAGTATACATAGATGGCATAGGAGTGCCAAGGGGGGTGCCGGATGAATTCAAAGCCAGAAATCAGATAGCTGCCGGTTTTGAATCTGCATTTTTCTGGTGGGTAACGATTAATAAAAATGTCGATTGGATCAACTACATTTACTATAACCAACAGCGTTTTGTAAACTTCACCAGAGATGCCATATCAGGACTGCATGCACAGCTGGCGAAGACTAGTTTAATGACCTTGCAGAACAGAATGGCATTAGATATGATATTAGCAGAGAAAGGTGGCGTTTGTCAGATGTTTGGGACTGCTTGCTGTACTTTCATTCCAAATAACACAGCTCCTGATGGATCGGTGACCAGGGCTCTGGAGGGACTGACAGCACTCAGCCGAGAGCTAGCGGAGAACTCTGGTGCCACTGATCCATTCACCGACTGGTTGGAGAGTATGTTTGGCAAGTGGAAACATACATTTTTGTCAATCGTAATTACTCTGTGTGTTGTCATCGTAGGCCTCCTAGTCGTCTGTGGATGTGGGTTCCCTTGCATCCGTGGACTTCTACAGGGGTTTATTGCTTCAACGATGAGCCTGACACCAGTCCAGGGCAACCAGTTATGTGTCGAGGATGAGGGAGAATTGGAGCTTCTGATGGCCACAGTCTAGATGAGGCCACCAGCGGTGCCATAGCGGAACTTCACAAGCGGTTCCTGACCATCCTCTCGGAGATCCTGAAGGACCTGATAAAGGCCCAGATGGACTTCTAACACATCCGGTGAGATATTGGAAATTTGGGAAATAGACTGATTGTTCTGGATGAGTAATTTGAGATTTTATTTTTGTTTAATGGGTTATAATGAGATTTTAGGGTGTAAAGATTAAGAAATGTAATTTTGTCAAGTGTAAAAGAACAGTCAAGGCTTCTCAGTATGTGTTCTCTAGCCTACAGGCTGTATCCTGATCCTGCCAGCCCCAAGACATGGAAGGCAGTGATTTTCAACGCAGTCGATCTTTTCCTTTGTTACGGATTCTATCTTTCCCTTTTTACGGATTAAATTTTTCCCTTTTTTTGTCTTCCTTTTTACGGACTCAATTTTGAAACGGACTGAACAGAAATACTTGAAATGATATCTGTATGCATGAATTGTTTGCCTCTGTTTAGATAGATAGGGAGCCTCTCCCTGGATTGAGTAGGGGGGAGGTCTCCAGGGACATTTGAGTAACTAACAATATTTGAGTAACTTACTACATTTGAGTAACTAACTCACAGTGAACTGTGGGTTAGGGGGGAATTGTAAGAAATTTGAGCAAAAACAGGGGTGGTTAGTAGATATAATAGTGTTTAATAATTCATAATTAAGATTCATAATTAGTCATAATCATAAGGGTTTTGGGGATGCATAATTAAGATAAACATAAAGTGTTGTAGGATTATAGAAGGGAGTAAGTCATAACTGACAGGATTTGAATGTGTTTGTTGCAGGTAGAGCGAGATGTGAAGACAGGCGTTTACTGAGGTGTGAGAGTAGGCAGCCAATAAAAATTGAGATAGATGCAAGGGGAGGAGTCGCGAATGAATATGAGGGAGGGATATAGGCAAGCGTTTTTTCTCTTCTGTTACGTAGCTGTCCTGGGGAAGACGTGTTCTCCTGGGACGGGGAAGAGTTTTTTTCCAAAGGGGGTTAATTGTTTAATATTTCAAAGATTCATGTACACCATTGCATAACTGTAATTGCAACAGCAGGATTAAAATCCTTTCTGACGGTAAACCAGTTTCGGTAACGTTTTTAGCGCCGTGTGCCTGAAAAGCTATCAGGACCACGTGTGCTGGCCTGCTGCACGCTCCTCGAGAGGAGTTTTTCCTCAACAGGACGCATGGCATATGCCTCCAGCAATGCAGACCTCACATCACTCTTTGAATTAACCCAGTTACATTCTATATCACTCACACACACACACACACACACACACACACACACACACACACACACACACACACATCAGGACTACATTACGTCTGAGCTTAAGTGCATCGTTATTAAAACCAGTCACCTAAATGCTGCCTCTAGGGAAGCCTGCATCATCATAGTTTAAGTGCGGAAATATTTCATAACACACCGTCAGCGTCATCCACCGAATAGCCAGCTGTTTGGCTCAGGGACGGACGAGGAACGTGTTGAATTCATTTATGTTATTCAAGAGAGAAATGTATTGTTAAATATCAGTTCATGAAACAGACTTGCCGTATGAACTTAGGTCAATTGGTCCATTAGTATTTCCATTTCCATCCATCCATTAGCTAAACCCACTTAACCTCGTGGGGGGACTGGAGCCAATCCCAGCTGACATTGGGCGAGAGACACAGGGTGGCCGGTTAATCACAGGGGACAGACAACCGTTCAAACATTCACACCACATGCAAACGCCACAAGAAGAGGCCAGCCTAATGTAAGCAAAATAAATTGGAAATGTTCCCAATTATCGAAAAAAATTTCACACAGCGCTTTTATTCAAAGCACTTCCCAAGGCTTTTGCCGCTCATTCACGTTCATCCATTCACACTAACACACTGGCCTGACAATCGGGTTTAGTGTCTTGGGTTTAGTGCCGACATGTAACTACCAACCCTGTGATCAATGGGCAGTCTGCTCTACCTACGGCCCCACCTATTATCTGCTACGTGTTCTCAGATTTCTCGAACCATGTCATTTTGGGCAAAAGGGTCATAACTGCACTGAAATGGCCCTGTGCCACAAAAGTGCTCAGATAACAGAAAGAAATGTCAAAAAGGGTGCAAACAAAATCAAACTGTACAATAATTACATGCGTCACTATTAACAAAAGTGCCTGACAGTACATTTAGCCTCGATGCCATCTCTTCTATGATTAAATCAGCAAATACAATGAGCCAATTTAGAAACCATACCTGTGTCCCACTTGTACATTAAACACTGATTCAGTGTGCTAATCTTTATATTACACTTCATGCAGCCAGAATACAAGAAATTATTTTGTACCAACTGTGAGACATAAGCTGTCAATCATCACAGTGCGACTGCTGTGAACACTGCTGCCAATTAAACTTGAAAAAGGAGAAAGCAAACGGTTCACTTCCTTCTTTGTTCTACAGGATGTTCAGCTGGCTCACCTTCCCCAATTGTTCAAGCTTTGAGCTGCTTCTCGACTTCATGTGTGCATTGCATTGTGGGGCAGTATTGTTCCTCAACAGATCAATGAGAATTTAACATAATTACTGACATATTTTCAGTACTGCAGCAACACTCTAAAGTCATGTGTTCCTAATTCAGCAAGTGATCTTTTTTTTTTTACATGCAATTGCCTGTCTCCGCATCTTTCTTGTCGAGTAAACTACATGCTACCAAATAAGATTTGGATAATGTGAACTAATCATGAACAATGTGCTTCAGCGATAACAAGTACAATATTGTCCACTGAGCCAATGTCTGCCGCACATAAACGATGGCAGCGAGCCCGAAGCAGAGCACATAATGGAAATGATGGCTGATATAATAAACTCACCACAAAGGCTGCCTGCCTCACTGGCGCTGGCCTTGAAACAGGATTACCACTCAGTATCATTGTCAATAGAGACAGATGGGCCACTATACCAGACCCAGATCACACAATTCTATCCAGCAGCGCTCATGATTTTGATGATTGTTTTCTTTTTATGTATTGGACAGCTTTGAAACCGCACAGCATAAATAAAGCTTAAGAATGATCATAGTAAAGTTATGATGGCATTTATGGTGTGCTATAAATGTGGCGAGGCATGGTGACATGAATTTGATAGTTTGTGTGGATTTTTCCATCCTGCATTCAGCCTGTCAAATAGTGCTGGGATTGGGACTTAATGTAAGGTAACGTCAGATTATCATGAATTAAATTCCATAGTGTGTATTTTTCCACCTGTACAAAATAAGACTGATCAAATATACACGACTGACGGGTGAGATGTACGGCTGACGGCTGCAACTAACAGCTGCTGCTGATTACATTTTGGATTGATTGTTTGACCTATGAAGTGCCATCACAATTTCGGGAAGCCGGAGGTGAAGTCTTTAAATGTCGGACCAACAGTCCAAAACCTAAAGATATTTAATTATTACATGAGAGAAAGGAAAGCAGCAAATCCGCACAATGGGCAAACTTGGACTCCTAAATATTTGTCATTTTTGTTTGAAAACTGATTGAAATGATTTACCAATTTCAAAATAGTTAGAAAATTATTTTTCTGTCAATCTGAGGATTGATTGATCGACTACTTTTAATGTATGTCAATATATATTTTACATATAAATATATATATATATATATATACAAACATACACTATACGTAGATATTTTTAATTAAAAATAATGTTTTGGGGGAAAGTACTGCTGATTTATATGCTTTTCTTTGAGACATCACACATGTTTCTGCAACAAACAACTGCTTAATTAAGTATATAAGCCAACTATTATGAAATGAGACACCAGTTTTAAAAGTAAAAGGTTTATACAATCATCCCTGTTATCGACACCTCTTTTGGGGGCAATAAAAGTCATAGAAATGTTGCAAAAGGTTGAAATTGAATGTTGTTATGGCCCCTCCAACTAACCTGTCTCCTCCTGCAGGAGCCTGCAGTCAGGAGGGTCGTTATCCTAATTTGGTGGCAGCTGTTCAGGCCTCCACCAAAGCAACAAATATCAGCCACTTTTCATTGTCTACCTCTTGCTCTCCTAGAATTGACACCGCCCAGGTTTTGGTGTGGTTGAACAATTTGCTGCCTGCAACATTTGCACGTACACCGCCCACACTCGTCCAAACATTCCGCTCACTACAGATGCATTTACTCTCCACAACCCATGCTCTTTTGTAAATAGTTATGTTTGATTCATTTCTAATAAAACATTTAATTGGCCCTTTAACTTGACTGGTCTCCTATGTTACTGTTGGGCAATATGTTTCCTAAAATGTGATTTTTCAAAAGCCAAATCGTCACATCTGACAGTCATTTATAAGCAGCTGATATTGAACCAGGCTGTGAAAACGGCCAGCAGTCAAGTCAGTCTGAGCTAGTCTGAGTTCAGTTTCAAGCATGTGATCACAACAAAGAAAGCCAGATTGAACCTGTTTTTTCATTAAATAACATACAACAATTACTTAAACGCTATGAAACTGGGGAGCCACCATGTCTTCCCTTCTAATTTAAATCCTCACATTGCTATTTTAGAAGTGTCAAGCTTCTGTTGGGTTTTTTTTAAGGTGCAAAATGGCTTTAAAACAGGTGCATGTGTGAAGAAACAGCATTTAACAGCAGGTTGGAGGAAATGTAATGTCTCATGTGTTACACCGGGTGAGAAATTTTACGGGCAATGTGGCAGGTGAAAAAGGACATGAATCAAGCTCAGTTAGCTAACGGGTTATATTCTCCAACTCCAATAGTCTAGCCTGGTTATTCTCGCTTCTATACGCATAGCGTTAATGTTACTTTAAAAGGCGTTTTGACCGGTTTGTCAAGCGAAACGTTGGCCTTAGCTTTAATGTTAAGCAGGTTTAACGGTAACGCTAGCTAGCTAGCTAACTGAAGTTACAACAATTTACATGAAGTTGACACAGAAATAATGGCTGTGAGAGACAAAACTTTTACTGAACAGAAAAGACATGCAACATTAAAAGTGAAGACTTCGCGGTTAAACTTGTGTCCCGGGAGTTGAGGACATCACCGGTAACGTTTTATGAGTTATCAAATGCCATCTTTGTCATCGCCGACGCTACACAACCTTGGGTTCCATACCCATGGCTGTTGTCAAGCTTAACAGCTTAACTAAACTGATATAATGTGGCAAAAAAAAGATTAGTGACTCCGTTATTCTAGTTCAAGCAAAGCTTTAGCGGATTTACTCAGGTACAGTCTCTCTTCCGCTCCACCCTGCTGCCCATATTTGGATTTTGCCGACTCAGACGATAAAGATGGCGGCTAATGGTAATGCTAATTTCTTTTTAATTCTTATGTATCTATTGCTTTCATTTGATTTTTGATCATACGATTCATTGATTTTTATGTTTGTTTTATTTGTCTCCTTCAGGTAAATTTAGTGAAAACTATATAGCAATGTATGAAAAAAAAGTGTTTTAAAGGAAACTCTCATGGTATTGAGAATGTTTTTGTTTTTATTTTTGTTTGTCACATCACCTTAAAAACTTCATGAATATGATAATACCACAGCCTCACTACTTTCCTCAAATCAATTACTCACTTTAAGTAGCGTAATTGTAACTTATGTCAAGATATATTTTTTACCAATAGGCGATGCGATCTGATCTCTTTGTTCAGATAAAAGTTTAAATAGAATACCAAGTACTTTTGCTAATAGGACAAGAAATGGAAAAAATGGTCAGCAGTTACACAAGCTGCCAGACATAATACCATTCAAAATGTACATATACCACTGAAAATGCCAATGGGGTTTAAAGGTTACGCTTTATCTCATAACTTCCTTTTTTATGATGACAACATCTGAAAACCAGCATTCGTATTCAGTTTGTTTGCTTTCTGTGTGCGCGTGCACTGACATATGTGTGCGTTTGTATAGCTGATCTAAAGCCCAGCCGCCGCCTGAGCCTCGTGCGTCGCTTCGATGTTTTACGCTGGTTGATCGCTTGATGGTGGTTGACGAAATATACTCACAAGAGTCCATTTTTGCCACACACACACACACACACACGCATATCCCCAACCCAAACAAATCCCTTGAAATCTGGATGAGAAACAGACACTCAAGAGCAGCTGCAAAACAGGATGCCCTTGAGAACAGGACACCACACCCAACATGGCCTGAATAAACAGTTTTGTCAGAGGGCAGAGGGGCGGAGCACTGAGCAGGCTTTGGACAGGGAGGGATGACAAAAAGAGGGATACACAAGGCCAAGTAAAAGTTCAAGATGTCGAAGTGCTCTGAGCTGAGGTGACACCCAACTGCTCTTGTTGTAAGGATGAAAAAGTGACATGCTCACGACATAATGTAAAAGCTAGACCCCCTCTTCTGTGACCATAACTGCAGCAGGGCTGTCGTCAAGACCACTGAAGTTGAGTCTAAGATGTGTCTTTGTCCAAGTTTGGAGAGTTTCAATTCAATTCCAAATGAAGACAAGACCAAGTTCATGCTTTGTGTGCGTGTTGTGCATCTATCCATGCATCAGCAGCACCTGCTTTGTGTTTGATTGCTGTTAGATCACTTGTTTTTCTATTGCAGGAAACAACATAATCTTTGTGCATAACTCTACACATCAAAAATGAGGATGCGAGATCGTTACATGGCAAAGACATGCGATGAGAAATAAGCATTACTAGCAGCATGTGAGGAAGAAGTTTACATTTTCTTGAGGGAACTGACGGTAGAGCAGCCCCTTCAGTCTGCTTTAAGAGCAACTACAGTGCTTGGCAAGAGAAGCCCCCCCAACCAGGGTCAGTAGAGGCCAATATGGCTCCAGCCAGGGTCATGAATAACTCCAAATAACTCCAGCAGAACCCCAAGCAAGAAATGATGGACCGGCCTCCATACAAACTCTGCAGAAATTCTGAGGACATAAGAAAAATCTCAAAATGTCTCACTTGGGTGTATAATCACATTTTCGGTAAGTTTACCGGCCTTACTTATGGTCTAAATGTTCTTTCAAACTTGTCTTTACATTGCTGGGGTTTTTTTGCCGAAATCTATCATCATATCAGAAATTTAGTCGAATGTATCAGAATCATCCAAACCCAACATGTGTGATATTAATGTAATCGCAAAATGTAGACTCTCTTCATGCCATTAAACATCCTGTATTCACATAATGACTAAGCATTAATACAGTACAGTTCATGTCCTCTGTGTACTCCTGGCAAGTTCGAAGCTTGAAAGAAGGGTGCCAGGATATATAACTTCTTGAATATATGTATTTAGAACATTACCTTGGACTTTATGGAAGTTCTGCTCTGTTCTGCTCAACTTTGTATCAAATCGGCAGATAAGAACGCATAAAGTCAAAGTAGATAGATGTGAACTGCTCCTAAACAGACTTTTCACTGTCGATAAGTTGCTCGACAACATATCTGTTGGTTATGACAAAATATTGCAGTATTCTAAGAATTTAACCTAATATTCTGAATAACATCTTACAGTTTTTTATTGTTGTGATGGGGATTAAACACACACAGAAAGTGTCAGAAATATTCTCGTCTTTTGTTTTTGGATTACATAATTTTGCCTTTGAGCTGTGCACTGTGATAATATACTGTAGTATCAGACATCAGCTGTTGTCCCCTAAAGGTTTTGACTATTTAAGTGCGTCTGGATGTTTTGGTAAGATATTAATACTCTGCAGTGCTTCAGGGTACTGCATTGATGCTCCGAAGTGCTCAAAAATCACAAGTTATGGTTTTTGGGGATGGGGGGAGGGGGAATTGGTCACAGTGGGCTGAAAGTAGATGGCGTAAGACGGAGCAAAAAGGAGCCAGAGGAGTGCAGGAGGAGACGGTGGAAGCGTGGGTCGGCCCCTGAGACATGTACTGAGCGGATGTGGACTGACAGCACAAGCCCAATTAGTCTTAGATGCCAGGGCTGCTACAGGGAGGTCGGTGCAAGTGATCAAGCCATTCATGTATTCAAGCACTCACCCACAGGCACTCTACGCCAACGGCCTGGGTAAAGTTACTGGTCTATCACTGCTTCGGCTGGACTCTTGATCACTCTCATAATGCTGCCTCTGCTCCCCTTCCTTCCTTCCTTCCTTCCTTCCTCTCTCTTGAAATATGCTACTTCCCATTTCTTTTTCTTTTTTCCCTCACTAATCCTCAACTGCATCTTTCATCGGCCTCTCTTTTTTTCCCCTCACACGTTCACTCTCGCAAACACAGTGCCTCTTAAGGACACACACTCTACTTGAAAGCCTGTCCATGCCTTAACGCTGACAGTGGCACTCCCTCTGTCATCTACACCCTCCCACTTGTTTCCCGTCCCCAGAGCTGGAGTATTACCTCATCCCACTCAGAGGCAAAGGAAGGCATGCGCTCCATGGACGGTTGCCCAGAGCTGCAGTTAGACACGGATCCACTGCGGCCAGCCAGACCTCCATCCTCCTCTCCGAGTGGTGACGCCAACAAGTCAGAGTCCGACTTGGACAAGCTTCGAATCAGCCCCAGGTCTGCGGGTCTGACTTTGACCGCTGCCCTGACCGAGTCCTTGATGTCAGCTTGTGGATTTTGGATCACCTTGGTGGGGTTGGCGTCCTGTGTGCACTCCGCCATTGTTCTGGAGCTGCCAAGTGCAGCTCAGGTTCCTCACTTTCCTGCAGTAATATGACTTGTTTCGTGGGTCCAAAGAGTGATCCAGGATCTCTGAAGTACAGAAAGACACAGCTTAATGAAGTATAACTTGAGGAACTTGCCTCCAACTCATACAAAGTGCTCCTCTTTTTAGGGAAGGAAAGCATGGAAGTGAAAGATTTGTTGTGCACAGAAACAATCATCAAGGCCCAACCCACTAGTTGTATCCTGTTGCCCTCCCCTTAGTGGCCGGCTGCCCCAAAGAGTCCCCCTCCTTTATCCTCTCAACTGTGACTTTTTCTGATTCACTTTCCCACATTCACATTGTCTGTTATAACTTATCAGGCTGGGTATCTTTACAGTCATGTGGTAATATAATTGAATATCAAGAGAATATTCCCAGACCAATCTGAAGTAGGAGAGTAGCATTTGTGGAGAATTTCAGTATTCAGCACATAAGTACATTAAATAACCCCCTAGTGATGAGTAGAAGTGTCACAATAATAATATGTTAGTCACAATATGTTTACAATATTCTTACTGATAGAAGATATTATGTGTTACAGTATATTAACTAATTGAATGTATTAAATCATAAAAGTACAGTCACTAAAGGTATTAACACACTGTAAGAATAGTTTGAGGGTCAGACAGGGATTCTGAATGAGACATGCAGCAAATGGAGGATGTGGTCAGTGGGGAGGACAAGCTGACCAGAGGTGGAGTCAAGACAGATGTTTTTCAAGGCGCAAAGCTGTTTCGCTACAGGATCGATCCAGGGAGGGGACAGAATTAGAATGGAGCCAATCACTGATCAATGGAGGATCAGTCACACGTTTTATGACATATAAGAGACTGTTCTAGAGAGAATTCCTCAGAGCACATCCGCTCTCGTTTTTCAGTACCTGAATTCAGACCTGTGGGTGAGATGCGTGCGTGTGGTCTCTGTTCTCGAGAACATTACTATTGATAGTTAATTCCGTTTGTAAGTGAACTTTGTGTAGTACATTAAATATTGTTTCATTTTGAAACCGGATCCAGTTCCGTTTTTCTGATGCGCATGTGCAGTAGGAAGCTTGAAGCAGAAATCTCCCTGCAGCCTGCCGAAGCCTCGCATCCTTCTGTTTCAAACCCTAACAAATTATAATGCCTAATGTCTGATGGTTAAAAACTTCACCATCAGCTGACATAGAATTTAAAAAATAAACTCCTCATTTTAGCATCCTCTTACCTGCTGACTTGTGTAGCCCTGGTGCTTTCCCTCCTCTGTGGGTTTTGCGTCTGTCCTGTTCTGAGGTTGTTGCCAGACTCTGCAGGAGGACCGGTGTGTCCCATACTGAGGATCCGGGGACGGGGGATCCCAAAGCCCGGCCTTATTCAAACTGACAGCTGGGGTAATCAGGTTACTGACACACTGGGTGGCTGCTCCATTTTAAAGGAGGGAGAGTCGGGATTCCTCTTCTTCTTCTCTCTGTGTGTGTGTGTGTGTGTGTGTGTGTGTGTGTGTGTGTGTGTGTGTGTGTGTGTGTGTGTGTGTGTGTGTGTGTGCAGGAAGCTGAGGTTACTGAGTTGAGCTTAGTTCTGTTATTGTAGGCCAGACATGGCTTTTTCTGAACCAGCATGGATATAAACCGCCACACGTGATACAGCTGGCAAATAACTTTTAACTCGTTTTAATACTGCTGTGAAGTTCAATATAGAATAACACCTCATACTTCATCAGTTAAATATATTTTGCATGAATAATCTGAATCTGCGAGGTAACTAAAGCTTTAAAAATGAATCTAGTGCAATAAAAAGCAGAGTGGAAAAACTCAAGTAAAGTATAAAGTACCTCAAAATGTAAGTAGAGTACTTGAGTAAATGTACGTTGTTACCTGTCTCCACATCCATCTACAACACTGCTTGGCCTAACTCCGTAAGTGTCAATGACCTGAAGTGCAGCAGAAGATTTAGGTTGACGCTCCTCCTATTTTTCATCGGTAAATTCGGCCTGACCAGGAGCTTCTGCTCAAATATGCTTTCACACACATAATATTTCACAGTCACAAATCCCGTCAAGGCCAAAAGTGGTGACACGGCGAAAGAGATTTTGATGCCAAAATCATTAGATTACATAGATTTTCTCTACTTCTCCGTGATGTATTTGAAGGGAAATATCAGACCTATATCATCTACCAACCGTGAATGCCATAAAGTGTTTTTTATTGTGACATGGATGTATAAGGGAAAAATTCTGCAGGTTCTGCAGATGCGTAAAAAAAGAAGAAAGAAATTCAAGATATGAAATGCTGCTATGGGAGGAATGTAGAAACGATCTCAAACACTCTGTGCTGTTCATGACTCTCCTCAAAGGGAGTTGATGCTGACAAAAGAGACTCTAGTGAGGCGCGTCCTTAGTATGCAGGCAGCCGCCACCGTGCACAGCGCACCTCCGTGCCCTCAATCAGCCAAGTTCCTTGCATGCTCACCTCTTCCCTATGGGCAGCGCTGGTATGTGCATGCCAGAAAAGATCACATCCTTCACTCGCCAAGGAGGCCTCACACAGCCACACGCTGCTTAGCTGGCAATAACAAAAGCCACGTCTAACGAAGCAAATTGAATTGCACATTTAATGATCTCCATGACTGTGATGAGGATGAAACAGTTTAAGTTACCCACATCTTCTGTCCCGTTTCAACACAATAGAGGCTCTGGAATGGAACATGTCTCGGGATAATGATGTCTTCACGGCGTATTAGAGCGACTAAAATAAAGCATGCAACCCCTCCTTCAGCCGGCCGGCTGCTGAGCCTCGGCCTGAAGACAGTGGTGACTCATGAACACTCTTCTCCAACACAGACATGCACACTGTGCAAGTCACAGAGAGACAGCGCATACTAGTACACACACACACACACGTACACACAGGAGTGCAATGTTTTCCTGTGCACAGTTTGTGTGTATTGGGCGTGTGCTCCAAAATTGTTTGTGATCCCGTACATACGGGCGCCTTTTCAGGAGTCATGTGCCATTTTTGTGATGTTTTTCCACCTGCTGTACAAGTCCACAACTGACATTTTTAATAACACTGCGCTAGTTCCAAAACTGCTTTTCTCCCCACCCCAGCTGATATGTCATTACCCTTCTCTGCAATTTGGTGCCCTGCAGTTCCCACCTGATCAGCCGGCATTACAGAAAAGGAGAATGAGGCCACTGGGTAAAGATCGAATAAAGTTAATCAACCTTGGAAGCTATTACCGTTCAGATAGGCTTCAAAACGAATCGGCAAGTGGCAACAAAACTGCAAATCAGCCTCTCACCAGCATCATTCCCCGTATGCCTGGGAATCTACAGACCTAAATGACAGTTACACTCTCCTGAATCCCATAGTGCATTGTTTGGCTTGTGTTTTGGTCTTTGGAGAGATGGAGCGGACGTTCAACCGAGAGTCAAGAATGCTCTAACCTTTAAGGTCATCTGTTCCCCGAGGCAGCAGGGATGCCATTCATCCAAGATTTCATTCTCAGAGCCCAGAAATGTGGGAATTCAAACTGTTCGTCTCTGAACAAGCACAGAGATCAAAGAAATAATAATGTACAAGATCAAGCTACGTGCTGGATATCCATCAGTATTGGAGAGCGGGAGAGAGACAGAGAGACTGGAGGGTGGAGATATTCTCTTTTCTCAGTGTCTTACTGGGTTTAGTCGGGAATCTCGCCAGGTTAGTCTGTGAATCCCGTTCAAATTCCCTTTTATAAATAGCATCAGCAACATCTGTGGGTTATGAGAAAATCGATATGAGGTTCCCCACTGAGAAGGGATCTGACAATTCTCTACTATTCTCGAGAGTGGTTTACTGGTGTTTTGGCCACGCTTATGGCACGGCTCCATGGATGGAAATGTTGGTTGGTCGGTTGAGATTTCTCAACATTTATTGGATGTATCACCATGCAATTTGGAACAGACCATCATAGATTCTATGTGATGTTTAGCAATGACTTCGGTCAAAGCTTTCACTCATTCTGTGATTTATCTTCCCGATGGATTGGCACAAAAAATGTTGTACATTCACGGCCCTGCAACGATGAATCCGAATGGCTGTGACTCTAGCGCCACTATAAGGTTCATATTTGTGGTTTAGAGTGAAATATTCTTGACAAAGATGAAGGGATTGCCGTAAAATTTTGTACAAACAACTTTGGTGATCCAGTCTTTTTATCCAGCGCCATCATCAGGTCACAATTCAAACCAGTACTTTGTTTTATGACTGAATATTTGCTGAATCATTCTGAAGTGTACTTTAAGTTTTGTGCAAATGCTAGCATTCTAACATGCTGAGCTAAGATGAACATGGTATACCCACTATACATCAGCATTAGTTTCAAGGTTTGAATACGTTTTTGATAACCTGCAGATGCCTTTGAACAAGATGCATTGTTGTGACAATGCCAAATAGAGAGCGATCAATCCCGAGCGGCACATTCCAGCATTGTTGCCATGAATTCTCACCTTCAAAAACTGCTTATCGGCGGTGTTATTACAGCCTTTATTCTGCATCCTTTTCAAAAGAAAACTATGTTGGTTTTTTTTGGTCTGGTGTGATAAGAGATCGCTTGTTCTTTCCTGACGTCACGTGCCACAACAGCCGCTGCCGGCCACGTAAGGACAAAGATACATTCAACAGATAAATACAGCATGCTGGAAAGATCCGAATCAAAACCGTGGAATCCAGCTGCAGTTCATTCACTTGTACTTACACACGAGAAACAATGGCATGAAAGAGGTGTGTGTGTGTGTGTGTGTGTGTGTGTGTGTCATGCAAGTGTGTGCTCACCTGCAGTGTTTATATAAGCACGTGAGTACACGTATGTGTATGCATTTGTATGTATGTACGGAGGGGTAAAAGTTTGTGTTGAAGCCAGAGGCACGCAGGACTTCCTGTGTTGGGTTACTGCTCTCTGTGCTGCTCTCAGTGAAAACAATGGGCACAGCTCTGTGTTTCTGAATTTCCCTTCAGGGGGGTGATGATGACAATGGCCACTGACACAGTTGTTAGTTGTTAGTAGCACTGTTTTTATTGCAGTATGATGATTTAAAACAAACATGTAAATTTAATCTAATATCTAAATTATGCACCGTGTTTTATTGAAGGTACGTGGGGAGAAAATGAAGGAGGGACACATTTAAATTCAGAGGGAAGAAAAGGACAATGGGGAATAAGAGGAGAGCAGCTGGAGCGAGCACTTCTGATGGAGCTCACCGGCCCCTTAATTAATCCACAGATAATGCTGACAGTTCACAGGCAGGTCACTTTCAGCGTAACACCACCATGATAGCTGTCCTTGACAAGCTCCATATCCAGAGAGAACCGGAGATATATGGCCTAATGATGGTAATGATATTGGCAGTCATGAATCAATCAGATATGCTTGATAAATTCAGCTGAGGGTCATGAAATTTATTCTCAGGGAAGTGATACTGTAAGACAAGCCACTTCCATTATTGGACGGCTCGCGGGACACTTTGCGAAGGATTAAGAGCACACAACGAGAAAAAAGACATTAATGCTGACAAAATACTACAGGATCTTTTTAAGTCATTCTTTTATGTAAAAAATGTGTTGTTAGGTTAAATCTGCCTTCATCTTTAGATACACAGCGCTTAGCCAAAGGCTTTTAGGCTTTTTAACTTTGGTATATCAAAGAATTTAGAGAGTAGGAATCTTTGCTTTTCATAAAAATAGACCCTGCCCTTGACTCTATATTGAACACATTTTTAGAAGCAATTTGACTTGTTGCTGGAGTAAAAGCCAAGATGGCACTCTAGTATTCAGTCCTAGCTTCAGTCAGGACTACTTCAGGTTTACAAGGTGACATCACAGGAGGTTTTCTTTTTATTTATTTTAGCCTTGACTGTAGTACTATGATATCACAATCAGCTTCCACCATTTTCAGAATGTCATTGTTGGTGAGTTAAAAAAAAAAGAAAAACACAAAATCCCTCTGCTTGTTCTTATTTTTTAGAAAGAGAGCATGTTGTTATTGTTTTGTGCAGCACACCAAATGTTATTTCTTTGTCTCGGAAATATCAGTCAGTCAACTATAAAAGTGAAAACGAGCAACTCCTCAGAGAAGCAAGACCTGGCAACACGATCGCTCATATATGGCAGTAAAAAAAGAAAAGTCAGTGAATTGTCAGTGAATAGAAATGTTCCTGGAAAAAGGGTTGAATACGTTTAATTAGTAGAGAGCTGACTAACTCAAATCTTCGTCAAAAAATGGATTTAAGCTAAGAACAATACAGGGGAAAGCAGTCTCTCTCAAACTCTGATAAAGACAACTTTTGCTCATTTCTAACAAGAGCTGAGTCGTTCAATCAAAACCCATTATATCCATGAAAGAGACAGTAACCGATGATGGGTTTTCCAATGCCACCTTGGGCGCATATTGACTGGCAAGAAGCGAGCAACAGAAATTTCTGAGATAAGCTGAGAGACACTTGATTGCAAAGAGAACTTCCCGATAGAAACAATTTGGGATACACGAGACAGTTTCGTAAACGCTTCCGAGGCTGGAAAAGAAGTGATTTGTGAAGCTTCTCTCCTCTCGGCTTGCTGGTATAATCTTCCACGATCATTATGGATAAAACTGCACATTCATTCTGGATTAATCATGTACAAGTGCTGAACTGAAGGGTTTTTAGATTGTTCATGCTTCTCCTAATGAGAAGACAGACAGAGAATGTGTGAGGAGGAGGAGTGAGAGGCTGCACAGCACACATGCATGACAGCTTAAACTCAGAAATCCATTAGACGACTCCGTCTTCTGGAGCTAGGCTGAATATTGTAATTTTCAGCATTTTGGCAGAGAGCTGTATAGGCTAACTATAGTGTGAACCAACACAACGCATTACTTCCATCTGGTCGGAGATATAGAACACTTAAACGAGAAGAACTCGCTTCAGCAGGAGTTTTGTTCCTTCTGCAATAGCAGCCCATAGCAACTTTTCTTGAATAACTTTATTTTTCCCAAATGAGAAGCCTTGAACAATCTGCATTGCTGACACTGTTGCAAGCTGGGTAATTTAATTTACGTACATTCAGATTTTGGGTGGCCCTACTGTCTGTATCTGTAACTGTCATAGCCTTCATTTGTCTGTGAAAACATTTATCCCTGGAACAATACATTTGACAAAAAAAAGAAGGTTGCATGCCTTAAATTTATCCCTTTTTTGTCTAATTATTATCCTAAAAAATAGATTTGGGCAATCTTCACAAAACTTAACACCCACCAACAAAATGTCCATTCAGCTAACAATTCTTTAAGGAAAATAAATGTTATTTTGTGTGGTTACAGTATCTCTTTTTTGCTCGGTGTCTGTCCATATACAGTATATTATTAATATGTAGCTATATTAAAACGATATCTATCACATACCATTTTAATGCACCCAAATATGTGATTTAAAGGCTAAACCTCACAAATGCCATGAATTCCACCAGAGTCGAACCCTGAGATGCTACTTTGCGGCTAAACTAGCTATGTTAGCTTAAGCAGAAAGCTAACATAGCAGCTTTTTACTCCTTTCGTCATCATGTTTGGGTTTAGCAAACGGAGTTGTACCCCAAACCGGACAGTTTTTAGCTAATGTTTCAATACAATTCACTTACAATGTTGATAAAAATGATCGTGTAATGTTTTCAGTTGATTTAATGGTGTTAAACTGAAGTTAAACTTCGTACCTTTCAAACGAAATATTGTTGTAATTATTACAGTTAGCTTTGCCTTTACCAGAGTCGTTAAAACGATGCTAACACGGGTGAATTAGCCGTGCACTGCTCTTGGCCTAATCCGTACAAACACGTTGTAAACACTGGCTGCTGCTGGTTTTTCGGGGATATTCGCTTGTTCGAGGGTCGCAAAAATGACCATCAATGCTGTCAACACATCCGGGACCGTAGTTCTGTCCTTCACAATAAGATATCACGCTTCAACAACTCCAAATGATGCAATAAAAGCTCCTTAATTTCCGTTTGAGCTGTTTTAGCGTCGCCCGAGCGTTCTTTCTGCTTTCTCTCATCAAAGTCACTTTCCTATAGTATTTAGACATATAAACGTCCATATATATTCATGAAATTTGACACATAGATTATTTGATATGTATGAATTAATATTATTTACGTATGGTTGGCGATCGTCGAAGAAAATGACAGCGTAATGACCGGAAAGGGCGTCACGACGGAATCGTTCGAGACAGGCCTATAGCAGCTAGCGCCGACCGAGGCAGGCCATCGTTACGTTACTGCTTAACTTAGTTATGTCGAATAAAACACTGAATTATCAACATGTCATTTAAAAATAGATAACAAATGTAGTTTTACCGTTAGCTAAGGTTAGTCCCTAAGATTCGCTTTCACCAGATATATAACGTAACGATGGCCTTCCTCGGTCGGCGCTAGCTGCTCTTGGCCTGTCTCGAACGATTCCGTCGTGACGCCCTTTCCGGTCATTACGCTGTCATTTTCTTCGGCGATCGCCAACCAAACGTAAATAATATTAATTCATACATATCAAATAATCTATGTGTCAAATTTCATGAATATATATGGACGTTTATATGTCTAAATACTATAGGAAAGTGACTTTGATGAGAGAAAGCAGAAAGAACGCTCGGGCGACGCTTAAACAGCTCGAACGGAAATTAAGGAGCTTTTATTGCATCATTTGGAGTTGTTGAAGCGTGATATCTTATTGTGAAGGACATAACTACGGTCCCGGATGTGTTGACAGCATTGATGGTCATTTTTGCGACCCTGGAACAAGCGAATATCCCCGAAAAACCAGCAGCAGCCAGTGTTTACAACGTGTTTGTACGGATTAGGCCAAGAGCAGTGCACGGCTAATTTACCCGTGTTAGCATCGTTTTAACGACTCTGGTAAAGGCAAAGCTAACTGTAATAATTACAACAATATTTCGTTTGAAAGGTACGAAGTGTAACTTCAGTTTAACACCATTAAATCAACTGAAAATATTACACGATCATTTTTATCAACATTGTAAGTGAATTGTATTGAAACATTAGCTAAAAACTGTCCGGTTTGGGGTACAATTCCGTTAGCTAAAGAGTGCAGTTACTGCCTTCAGACTTGGTTTTTAGCTGTTTTGTCTTTACTGCCAATTTAACATGCTGTTTTAACATGCCGTTGTAGGGGACGACCGAATTCACGGGGCCCCTTTAAGGAAAGGGGCGTAACCCTGGTGACAGAGGGGGTTAAAGGGTGAAAGGAAGTGAATGTGTTTCATGTTTTGTATGGATGGAAATAAACGGCCACAAGGTGCAGCCAAAGGGAATACTCGACTCCTTGTTTATTTCCACACACCTACATCGTTTTCAAAAAATTGATTTGGCCAATCTTCACTGTTCTTAGATTCTAAATCTGTGTAGATTTGGGCAATCTACAAGCTGTTTTGTATTTACTGCCAATTTAACATCCTGTTTTCAAAGAATCTATACATTTCCACTGAATAATATATTTATTAAAACGGATGTCACAAGGTTAGCTTCTCATCTCAAGTCACTTTTGAGCAAATATACAGTAGTTGCTAAAAAGCATAGTTCGAAGAGTGGTGCGGAAATAACTGTTAACCTTCAAACACATTTCCAGCTTAAAAGGGTAACTGTGTGTGCATGTTGTTTTAGAATAGAAATCAAACAAAACTGGGTCAAGAAGTGCAATAAATCAGGTAAAGGCAAGTAAAACATCAGGCTACACGAACACATGCAGAATGAGCTTTAGACAAAAAAAGGAAAGAAAATACGATTTTCTTGCAACAAAATAAGAAAGGTAAAATAATATCTTTGTGGTGGCACATCAGATATGGGACAGGGACAGTCATTAAAGGCAGACATTTTCAACTACTTTAATATGCATGTATGGATAAGAACCATATGTTTGAGATGATGAGGACCCTGATAAAATATTCAAGTCCTTAAGTTGGAGGTGAGGTTACATGAAATATTCATCAAGGCAAGTTATTCTAAATTTAGACTTTCAGAATGGGAGAAAAACAAAAACACTCCACTTCAGCTTCTAAAAATGACCTTTTACTGTCAGTATGCACAATTGTGACCACAAACAGCTCTTCTTTATAACAGAACAAAACAAGAACGTGAGTCAAAATGAATCATAGACAAACAGTAAACTACAAACAGTATCCAATAATTCTGTAAAACAAACACTATTTAATGGCAAAAAACAAACTCACCTCCAGCATTTAGTAGCTGTTCTGAAGCTATCGCATGATATTTATCAGAAGTTTTGCCCATTTAAGATGAAATTGTACATTTAAGCACTTAAAAGTTGAGCATCAAAGTTATTTCTTGACCACAGAAACCTGCTGATCAAGGTCACGTGATATGAACGAAAACCCCAAAATACTACTGCTCTTTGCGTTTGTTTTGGGGTGATATTTGGTTCAGTAAAAACCATTAAACTCAATAGATCGTTCTGACACATCTCTTTTTAACGTCTTAGTTCACACCAGTAGTTATAATCGTGTCACTAAACAGTTGTGCAACTTCTTTGCCTGTCCTTTTGACGTCATGAACTTCACTTCATGAACGTCACTTTGGCAGGCCGTCGTGTGCTTGCCTGTGGCGATTGAACCTTTTTCATTGCGGTACAGTAAAACCTTCATCCGCCATCCCGCTATGTTACACTGTGTCGACAGTAAATCAAATCCTGTGAGAAATAATAATGCCATCTTTCTTCCTGGTCACTCACAAGGCCACTTATCAAATTAGCCTTAATTTAATCTATTTCGATGTCATTCATTTGCTTTGCAGCCGAGGCGTTGCATTTCAACGTCTCAGTGGAAGAGAAAAATGATAACTACCAACAGTCATATACCTTCAAGGACCTTAATGTATTGTCACATAATGTCAAATAACGACAAATAAAGGCTAAACTACCGCGGAATCCGCACCAAAACGGTGGCGCTTGCAACAGGAAGTGCCTTTGAGCTTCCCCTGTTGCTTCCGCAAATTGCTGCACTCATGTGATTGGTTGAAAAAGAGAATATTGAAAAAACGCATTTGTGAATCGAGGCACGTCAGGGGAGTCTCAATAATCCACAAATACATTCTGTAGCGATTTGCAAAGAAATGCAGTGTGATCCACAAATAAATACATACAAATCCACAAACAAATATAAAGAATCCACACAGAAATACTTACAAATGCAGAAATATATTTGTGATTTTTAAAAATATTTATATAAATCGTAATTGATTTATTTGTGCATTGGAATGTATTTGTGAATCGTTCTGCGTGCATTTGTAAATCGAATATAGTTGTGAATTGTTCTATGCGCATTTGTGAATATGTATTTGTGCATTGGAATGCATTTGTAAATCCTTCTGTGTGCATTTGTGATTATTGAGACTGATCTGACCCCATACATGGGAGCCCCTGCTGGCCAACGCAGCCACTGTTTGAAACAAGCAGATTCAAGAGGCTCTCCCTAAAGGCCAATGAAAATGAATATTGATCTGCAGGAGCCATGACTAAATGGATTAAATTACAGGGTAGTGTTGGTAGCAGGGCCAGCAGAGAGAAGGAGACGAGAGGAAGGATGAGGTGGAATAGAGGTGGAGGGAGAGACAAAAGGGAGGAGGAAAAGGAGAGGCAGGGGGTATTGAAAGATTCCACTAAAGGCTTCGCCTTGCAGCCGGCCCTTCTTTCTCTCCGATTCTTTTCATCAATAGCCCACCCAGCAGCCCTGCGCAATCATGCCGTCTACTCCTCAGCATCATCCTGGTCTTTGTGCAGTTTTGAGCCAATTGGCTTTGGGGGAATCAACAGTCGGGGGGTTTATCATTTTCCATTCAACCAAGGCTGTTGAGTGGTTGAGAGGCCAACTGCATGCTGGTGTAGCAAAAAGAAGATGCATCATCTTGAATACGAAAGTCAAATGATCCTTCGGAGGATGTAAATCTGGGCGGATGCGGCCCGGCCTGCGGTCGCAGTCGAACTTGTTTGGTATAAACAGTTAATCAATCAGCTGTCCTCCTCAGGCCCCCTCTCTGAGTGCCTCTCCTGTGAGCCCTGGCAGTTGATATTCGGGACATTAATGTGTTTACTTGTACGACAGGAATATCAAAGAGGTGAGTGTGAGCTGAACTGTAAAAAAAACTAAAATAAAGAGAGGTTTCTCAAGTTCTTTCTGCATCCAACTTAGAATTTTCATTTCTCTTCACTAGTTCCAAGTGTTCAGTACATGTACGAAGAAGTCTTACACTCACATTTTGACTTTATAATGAATCCCTGATAAAGACTGTAAGTTATCAGGTTAAGTTATGTTATATTTGTACGTCTCAACAATACAAAATCTTAGAGATTTTACAGTGCAGCACACATGCAGCAAAAGCAACATCAAGGGATGCTATTTGCTCCTAAAGGTCACTTCTCCTGCAATTGTTTTTTTGTTTCAAAACCAAATTTTCCTCATCTAACATTCAACATATCTGATCACGCCATACAGTGTCCGTTCACGAGCAGTCTCCCTCCTGTTAAATGTAATATAATACATATTTCTCATGATCAAGGCTTATTTCCCCAACTCCTGAGCTCTAATCATAAACACTTTCCTCCACTCCACTTCACTCCCTTCAGGGCAACGCTCCACTTCATGGCTAGATGGAATATTCACAAAGACTCTTCAGACTCCAGCTGACACACGGACATCCGCGTATGCTCAACATATGCACAAAATGTGCATTAGCATGGTTTTATTCCTGTCTCGCTGATGTGGGGAGTGGATGTTTACAGGGCTTTTAATGGAATCCATAATTTAGAGTGGCCATCACATTGCATGTAATCTCCCAAAGTGTCTTTGAAGATCACAATTTACAACCCGCGTGACTGACAGCTACCCAAATTTATCTGATGCACAGCAGCAGAACTGTTTTGGATCGTCTTTGCAGAGCTTTCCGTCCGGTCTCCAAGTATATAAATTGGCAAACACGGAAGCATATGCCCCCAATGTGTTTCTTTTTCGTATGTGGCCTAGAAATTTCAGAAACCATAAAGCCACATGAATGTCCTCTGGGAGTGTGAGATACAAACAAATGTGACAGTCCATGGAAGCACATAATCAGTCATCGCACATCATTCCAGTGTCTTGGCTCTCAATCGCAAGACATGACGACTCTCTGGCTCCATCTGTTGAGACGTTCTCATCATTATGGACAGGACGCCGGTGATTATGGACACAGAAGTTACAATCCAGCTAGAGGAGGGTGCTGAATTCTTGCAAGGCATTGAAGAACACAAATGTCAGCTGAGATAATGATTCACTTTACAGATTCTTACGTAAGAGCTGTAATTCTTCAAACACGCTCGACTGGATGAACTAATGAGGGCCGGGTCAACGTTCTCATTTGTCCCTCGTGAAACGAGATTTAAAAAAACATCCGTCTGTGTTTTTTGTTTTTTTTTACTATCTGTATAATTCATGGTCTGGACAGGGTGATGCGCATCCCAGAATGCAGTGGGCAGGACGCAGAGTTCAGCCTAAACAGGTCACCAGTAGGTCACAGTGTTAACGCACTAAACCACAGTCACACCTTGAGGCAGAGAGGACGTGTCAGGTCCACTCAGGAGAAGCTCAGGTGGCTGTTTTGGGTTTAAATCAAGGCTGTGCAGCGACAGAGCTAACGCTTAATTACTTGGGTTTGACAACTTGAATCTTTTTTTTTTAAATCAAATGTCGGGTACAAATAATAGGCCCAATGTTTTTTAAAAACGTTTAAGTCTGTTTGTCATTTTGCTTGTAGTCTCTCAAATGTGAGATTGTGATGGTTTTCCTTTTCATAAGTGATAGTTAACTGAATATATTTGGGCTTTTGGACATTTGAAGGCGTCCCCCTGGGCTGTGTGGAATTATAAAGGGCATCTTTCTCTCTATCGTCTCGATCCAGAAAATAAACTAAATTAAATGAATTGCTAATGGGAAGAAGCATTAACTGCATCCCCATTGTAAAAACAGTTGAACGAGCACACCTTCCACACCGTGTCATTTTCTTGTCACTGCATTAATTTGAACAGCATTCACAAATCAATGTGTCAGCAGATACACTGATATGCTTTATCATATAACTTTAATATATTACCTTATTAAGTTTGTGTCAAACACCAGGGCTCTCTCGCAGACTTTTTGAGCCTGTTTTTCCCACAAGTCTGCACCTGAGGGACTTACCCACAATTCATAGTGTTGTGACGCTAAACACAAGGGCTTAAAACCCCCCCGAATAAGGAAAACAAAGAACTGGAACATGAGTGTTCAGCACATACATATATTGGGGTAGAGTACCACTTGACAACAACATTTTGGCGTAGTATCGGTAACGGGTCCCACTCCTATTTTGTACAATTTAGAGCCCTTGCAGCCTCCTAGCACATTCACCAGGTGACGTTGACATCCCTGAAACTTCAGGGTTCAGAGGAGACATTGGGCCCCTCACTTTGTCCCTGTGATGTTTGATGCTGAGCTGGACGTGTAAAGTGTCTTATCAGCTGGAATAATTGAAAAAGACGCCTTTAAATATGAGCTTTGTTGATAAGGATACAATCTACAAAAAAACCACTGGTTTGAAATCACCGTTTTATTTCTCAAAGCATTGCAATGAAATACAACAAAAATATGTAAAAACCCTAAAACAAAAAGTAAAAATATACCAACAAATATTGTCATATCGAACACGCTCTTGTGTGCTGAACAGTTTTGTCAAAGTGAGACGAGATATTTCAAACTTGAAACAGGGATGTAAAATCAATTCTAATGGGAGGCGTTTAGTAACAAATACCAGCACAAGAAAATGAAGTAATTATACAAAGTTGACATAATTACATCGGGGACTTCAGGTTTGAGGTTGAAGAAATTGGACGTTGGAAAATTTAAAAAAGGCGCAAGGAAGAATCCAAGTATTGAGCCAAGTGTCCTCAGTCGACAGTGTCTGTTCGTGGCAACAAAGAGCGGAGAAAATGCAGCCGGTCTTATCTGTCCGGTCGCATCATGCCCGGCCTGACTGGCATCATCATCGGTCGAGGGTGACGCATCATGTGTGGCGGTCCGGGCATCATCTGCATGGGTCCTCCCATCGGCGGCCTCATGCCCCCTAAGAGTGACAGTGAAGAGATGCACAGCATTGGGTATGAATTAACCTGGTAAAGAACAGTCTTTAAAGCAGAAATAGGCTTCAGCCTGCAGTACATTAATGTTGAAAGCAAGTCTAACTTACATTATTGAATAATAGGTTAATTATGATTAAGATATTTCATAATTTTATCAATGAAATTTTAGAAAATAGGGAAAAATATATTATATTCATGCCAAGTTATTACCAGAGTTCAAGTAACAAAAGTCTAAAATCCAAAGATGTTTAATGTACAATGATATAAAACTGCAAATCTTCTCATTTTGCACAGCAGGAATCAGAGAATGTTGAGCAATTTTCTTAGTAAAACATCTTAAACATTTTCTCAATTAATCTAAAGTTTCATAATTGATTAAACGTTTCACTCACAGTACATTTAAGACAAAATACATCTAAAAAATATGATAAACATCATGAATTGGGAAGGGGGCATTTACTTTCATTTTAAAGACAGACTGTTACCGTTATATCAGGCAAACAGGATTACTCATGCAACTTCTTTATTTGTGACGGCATAAGAACAGATGAAACCCAGTTAACCCTTTAATGGCCGAATGAACTGCTGCGAGCACTTTGAATGCTACACAACGCTAGGAAGGAGTGAAGCTTCGTCATAGAAACACGCGTCTTACCGGGTCCACCGGGCATCATCCCATGTGGGGGGGGCCCCATCATGGGCATCATAGGAAGACCTCCCATGGGGGGCGTTGGGAGCATGCCTGGCCGAGGAGGACCGCCTGCGTTACAAACAGCAAATGTTAGTGTTTGATCAGATGCATCACATTTTAGCTTTATTTGCATCGATTTCTGACTGAACTGAAAACATGCACCTGTGTTACTTACTACTCAAAATCATTACGCAATGTAACTGTATTTATCGTGTAAACACTATACGTGACAAACTGACACCACTTTAATGATTTTTGGACTTTTACCTAAGTTTGGCATGGTCATCATCATTTGAGACAACACCACTTGACACACTAAATAAACCAAGTTGCCAGTTTATGAGGCACACCTAGCTAAAACTACAGGGTTCATACACATTTTGACCAATGGATTTCCATGACTTTTCCATGACTTTAAACCAAATTTCCATGACCAAACATTTTGTGAAATCTCGGTGTATACATGAAAAAGTGAGAAAATGTCGTATTTAAACTAACAATGAACATTCCAAAGCATACAGCATATCTTAAATGACACAAACAAATGAGAGACAACAGTTTGATTAAAAGAATAAAGATTTATAAATGTAGCTTTAGTAGGTAGCAGCATCCAGCTCGTGCACATATTGCTTTCCCTTTTGTAGTGCAAAGTTTTCATTGAACCCTGTTACCGTATGGCTTCATTTTAACTTCCACTGTTACTGCAAAGCTGTTGGAATTGTGGCCTATCTTCTATTTGCAATTAATATGCATTCAATCCAGTTCAATTATTTAAATGAAAATGATAATCTACTCTGGCTGAGGTAGTTTATCAAGAGTAAAATAATAGCTGTGATCTATACACACCTCTGCATTAGCAACCTGCTGAAATGAAGGTACAGGCACCTTAACTCTCATTACTTCAGGGTTATTGAGAGCAAAGTGGGACTGTTGGACTGTTAGTACACTGGCTGTGGTCATCACAGTGAACAGTGTGTTCACAGTGTGATGAGAGGGCACATGAGCCCTTGTTGCTGTAGTTCATCTCCTTGGAGCAGAGGCTGCATTTAGCATACCCTGCCTTATCAATGTATTTAAAACACTGACAGCAGTAAGCTGTACTCACGTCTGTTTAGACCTCCACCTTTATCCAGGCCCAGCTCCACTCACAGCTCAGCCCTGCGTCAAGCTGCGCTACACAACCAGCCTCCTCTCCCTGAAGCTCTCTGACCTCATCATCTCATCAGTATCTGGGCCTCATGTTTCGTGGTCATGAAAGTTATTCTGACCACGAAATCATCCTCATTCTACTTTGAGTTAAAAAAAACAACAACCTGCAACCAGATGCGCCGGTGTTCCGGTTTAACGTTAACGAGTGGCCGCGTGAACTGAACCGGAACACGGGGGGGCTGCACGTTTCATCACGTTACGTTTTTTCCTTCTAAATCGCAACAATGACGAACGTTAACAGTCGACAAAGTTCCGCATGCAGTGGACGTTAACTTAACCCAGCAAGTATGAACGGTAACGGAACTTAAACTTTAAAGGAGGGAAAGACGCTGTAGACATCTAAACGCTGATTGGCCAAGACTGGTCACATCAAAGATGTTCTATTGCGAAGATCACATTTTCTCCTCGTCTCACTCCAATCTGAGAAACGCCAGCTGGCAACTCAGCGCAAATGAACGACATGAAAATATGAATATAACAAATTTCCATGACTTTTCCAAAACTTTTGGGATTACATTTCTTTCCATGACTTTTCCAGTCCTGGAAATAACCACTTTAAAATTCCATGACTATCCCAGGTTTTCCATGACCATACGAACCCTGAAACTAAAGCCATGAAATAAATCCTCCCACCATGAAGGGTCAAGGTTTTGTTCCCTTTGGAGGTCTGTGGAGCTGAACTGCATTATACAGAGGTGTTTCCATTATTTAGCTCACCCTCACTGATATAAACGGGCTGGACAAAATATTAGAACCAGTATGATGCAACATCATTTAACAGCACCAGCAACACCTCAGTTTCAACAAAACACATCATGACCACATTCATGAAGGAAGCATTTATTGCAGGACTGTTGAACATCTGCAAATGTGGCCACAAGTGATTTAGGATTTCTGTTGTTTCCTTTAGAAACACCACAGTGCTGAAAGCAAGACCTCTTTTATCACTTACAATTGATGTTACTTTGTAAAAAAGTGGAGAATTTGCTGGCCACATTTACAAATGTGCTGCATGATCTCTGTCTCTCACACACACATGCACAGTTCTTCAGTGTGAGTGAAGAGACAAAGGTTATGAATGAACAAGTAAAAAAAATGTTTGTATGCTTTAAACTGTAGTTTTTAGAAAGAAAAGCAGGTTCGGACTTTAAAAAAAATTCCAACTGGTGCCTCTCCATGCTGTAGTTTCTATTTATGTCCAGTGGTGTGCTCATTTCATTAATTTGAATTAGCTGTAATCCCACAGGAACAGCAGCTTCACGGCCTCTGTTGATTGATAATTCTAATAAGATTTATCTCAGTAATCCCCATAAGAAGCGAAATGCTGACAGCTGTTCCCCGTTGACTATGAATCTACCCACCAAGAGCCAGTCTCCAGTAAGGGTTAGTGACTCAAATCATTGCAGAGCTGAAACGAACTCACCTGGGGGGGGGCCACCGGGGAACGGCGTGGGAGGAATCTTTCCCTGCTGAAAGGCGGCCGCTGTCGGGAGAGAAGACAAAACATTAGGCACAAAACCAAAAAAAAGAAAGAATGAAACACACACCTCCGCATTCAGCACTCTAACTCGTCTTTGCTTTTCTCGTGTTCAGAAAGAATGAACTGAAGCCTGTTTCATACGCAACGCAAAGAACGACACAAAGTGCACATTTCTGCACAGCAAATTACACTACTCTGTTTAAAGTTCGTGCTGCAACAATGAGTGATGCTAAATAATAAACACAGAATAAAAACACGACTAATAAAGCAGTCTACTTTATTAAAATTAAAAATGTGTATCATAGCCTCTTTTTGTGTTTCAAAGGATAATTTGCCTTTAAAAACATGTTTCTCCACAGTGGACAATACTGCATCTCTCATGTGGATTAGCAGTTTGTAATCTCAGAGGGGGCCCAAATAAACTGGTGTACAGTGCACCATTTAAGCAACACGCTTGGCGGTCCCACACGCATGCATAAGTATGTCTTGTGTGGGATACGAAGCAGGCTTTACTCCAACGCCTACTTTTATTGTCTACACAAGGATATTAAATATGGAGATGAAAAATCATGCTGTACCACGAGTGTGAAAGATCAAATAACTCATCAATAATGCATTAGTAACCACTGGAGGTTCAGTTAAAGAGCAGACACTTTGTGTTTTACTCGATTAAGGAAACATCTTCAAACATGCAGGTTAGAGGAGATTTAGCACTCGAGCAGTTTAGGAAACGAGTTTTGTCCGAGTGGCAAAGTGTTTTTAAACAGTTAACAGGGAGCGCAGTTGCTTGGTGCTTCTAGAGTCACTCAGCCGTGTTCTCTGGATAATCGCGCCAATGATCTGCTTACTTGTTTTATCGATGAGGCTCTGAGCCTGCTCCTCCATCCATTTCTGGTAGTAATCTTTCACATTTTCCTTGTGCTTTCGGCCGCTGCAGTGGGTCTTCCTCACTGATGGCTACAACAGATTTGTGGAAAAATATTTAACTGGCGTGAAATACAACAAAAAGAGATTACCTCGTGCTTTTCAACAACTTGATTTGATACCGCACAAGCACAACTTACCGAATCATGAGTAAGGTAGGTATCACAGTAATCACAGTAAAACCTGGTGGGGGGGAGAGAGTTTGAGGTAAACACGAAAAGTTCAGAGCAGTAGACATGACTTGTCCCAAAGCTGTATTCTTTAAATTGGAGCTGGGGAATATTAAATCACTGTAGAACTAAGAGGGATTTGTAGCATGCATATTGTGCAGATGTTACTAAATGTGCTGCAGGAAACTGTGAGGTATCACACACTGTAGGTCACTGCTCAACAGGACTTCTGTGCCGTGTGCAGCACAGGTCAGCACACTGTCTTGTATACATTTTCACCCTGAACACGAATAACCTCGGTTTAGATCACCGTCGTAATAAAATAACGAAGCAATACTTGGTTTTGTTAGCATCATACTCGTCATTAGTAGTGTGTAGCCACTTATTTGAGGACGAGTTGTTCTCTGCAGCTTCTCCACTTTACAGAGATGTGTCGACGTTCACCCCGGAGCTATCTCAACGTTACTGTGAGATAGATGATGTTTTAGAACTTGCTACACAATCAGTATAATCACCTCCTATTTCTGAAAAATAAATTGATTTAACCTGGTAAAAAAAACACGTTAACGTTACCAACTCATATCTCATACCGACAAAAAGAAAAAGCTTCATGTTGAAATCGTCGTGGGTGAAGTCCTAAAAATAGCCAGAATCGTGTATTTTGCGATTGTCTTTTGCTGGTATGTGTTAGCTCTGTTCACATCGAGGCTGAGTCCAGCAAATAGACACAGCCCACACAAAGCGTACCGCGTCCATCTGGAAACACACTGGTCCGTTTCACTATCTATCAGAGGAGGCTTTGTGTTACCGTCGTTCGTTGCTTAATTCAAACACCAACTAAATTCGTTGAAACGTGGATATTATAGATTAAGCATGAAAGGGAATTAATATCTATACTTACTTAGGCATGTTTCCCGGCAATCTCCGTCTTCCGGTGTTCTCAATAAGTGTTCCTACCCGATATAATACCTATCGACAGTTAGTTCCGCCTGAAAGTGACCGCAACTCGAAAGATACCTGTAAAAAAAAAAATATATTATAGATATATATGCTGTATTTGTCCCAGTAGCATAAAATAGAAACACGTATTGTACCCACGTTTGTGGGTACAATACCCACAAACTTGTATACTTGTAAAGGGGGTTGAATATTATTCTGAAGGGTTTTGTAGTTTTTATAAATACCAATACATCTCAACGGACTTTAGAAAAACTGTCAAGCCATTTTTAATTTAATGAAATGCTTAAGATAGCCCACAGGAAGAGATTTTTTAAACAATGGAATTCTAAATTTAGATTTTCCAGTTCACGAGTACATTATTCAAGAAAAAACCTTCAGAAAATCTACAGCTATAAAAAGAGTGTGTTCTTAATAATTCAAGTTACAATGGTACTGTATTTGTCATTTTACAACACAGGGTTGCACATGTGAAATTAAAAAAACCATGCAAACAGTAATTTCCATACAAATCCTTCTAGAAGGATAAACTCCTTCTTTAAAGAGTTTGGTTCATAGTGGGAATGCCGGTAGTACAAAAGGAAATAGCACTAAAAATTGAGCAAATATTACATCCACTATCAAACATCTGATGTAGGTTATCAACTCAGCTACTAAATGAGCAAAATGAATGTAAACTAAATGATAAATGATGATTTGTTTTAATAATCCTGGATTTAAAGCTATATTAATTGGTTGTGCCCTAGGTCTATTCCAAGAAAAATGTACACTGGTGCTATCAAGATTCATTATTTTGTCCTTTAAAACCCTTGTGATGTATCTGGTACTGCACTTCATAAGGAGCAGAGACGATTCATTGATAAACCAATGAAAAGGTGGCTGCAAACAGCAACAGATGACGTCGACGCCCACTCCGTGATTGGCGAAGGTGACGCGCGGGCTGTTGCAACGTCAAACATCGTCCCCCTGGTCGTGCCATGCGCACTGACGGTTGTTGTTGTTGAGCTGGTTGTTATGGCTGGACAAGGCCTCGGACTAAACTGAGAGTGGTCCCCCCCTCCCCGCACCACCCCGTCTCCGCTACGGGACACCCGCCACCCATGGAGGGCACCGACATGGACGTGGACCCGGAGCTCATGCAGAAGTTTAGCTGCATGGGAACCACGGACAAGGACGTCCTTATTTCGGAGTTTCAGAGGCTGCTGGGATTCCAGCTCAACCCGGCCGGCTGCGCCTTCTTCCTGGACATGACCAACTGGTGAGTTCGGGGATCCGAGGGGCCTGTTGTCGGACAGCAACATTATGCTAACATAGCCTGTATAATTAGCTAGTTAGCATACGATAAACTGCCAAGAAAATGGAGGCAGACACACACGGTTCTAAGTTAGCGTTGTTCAAACCCAGGGAGATAATTACACCATTCCTTCACGGGAAATGGTAATTATATAACGTAACTCCCGACGATCGTTGCGGGGGCAAGCGGAAGTGAAACGGTAAAGTTCAGCCCCAGCTGTGAGTCATAATAACATTAAATTACTTTAAAAAAGCAAAGAGCACGCTGGCTAACTAGCTAGCAGGCTAATTTAAGCGCAGGGAACTCTGTAGATTATCTGCCATATTACATAAGAGTGTTCACAGCCAGTTACACCGAGCTGCTCCGGGAAGACACAACTCACGTTAGTCTGATGACGTAACCAGTCGTGATCTATCGACGGTGGACAACAAGTAGTCTTTGATCAATTCATTTTAAGATTTTCGTTAATCTATTGCTAGTGGCCGTGATCACATCATTATTTTAAAGGGAGGACCCAACCAGAAACACAATCTTGTTCAAGTTTCATTTTGGAGTCTGGAATTCGTCACGGTATACAAGGTGACATCGTCACGTGACAGTTGCTGGGATTTGACCACCGAAACTAGTTCACGAGTAACACTCGTTTTATTTTAATCCAGAGTTTATAATTTCTCATGATTATTTTAGGATATCTTGTCCAACTTCAGTACAACCCTTTTTTGTACACGATCAGAATTTCCCCCAAGATATTTTAAGGTGATAAAAAATAGCTCCATAACTAGCTCCTGATGCAGTTTGTCTGATAATCAGTTAGCAGATGACACACAACTCACTTTCATTAAAGGGTTTTCACCAATTCTACACGTAAAAATCTGTTTAATAGTCATAGCATGTACGGTTTAGCCTGAGGGAACAGTTGTATTGTGTCTTCGGTGGCTCTGGAAGCGTTTTCTCAAGGCTGAGAATGCCAGGGATGTCATCAACTTGGATACTAGAATTTATATCAATACTTTGCAAACTGTGGGTGTGGAGCTTTACAGACATGGATGGCAAGAGGGTCTAGTGAAAGACGTTATTGAGTGGCATTATGATTCAGTGTCTTTGCATGACCCGTACCGGGCATTAAACCGGTGTGTTTTACACGTAATCAGATATTTATTTCAACAGATATCTTCCTCTGCCTTATGGCCTCTTGTCAACACACAAACAGAGTTTTAGGTCACCAAAAGGGATATTTCTGAAAATAATAAAATCTCAAAAAAAATCTATACTGAAACAGAGGTGTCTCATGCGCCCAATGTTATTTGGTCCACCTTAGCTATTGCTTTACTGTGGTTTACTATTTGTTAACAAAGGGAAATAAACCCTACGCATGCTCACAACCGTGCTCTCTGGTATTTGACTTATCGATGACGTAGCCTACTGGCCCGGTGAGCGCTTGGAGTCGTTTTTACGCTCTAATGTGGACAGAGATATTTTTTTTAAACAAGGGTCGTGTGGACAGAATTCTATTTTTAAACGTAGAGGGAAATATCTGTTTTAAAAAAACAAATATGTATGCAGACGGCCTAAACCAAAGTGCTTGTTGTAAACAGGGTTTGAATCCCCCTCCTCCTCCCACGTCTTTCCAATGTTTGATTTGTCAAGTGTCCGACAATTCTTGTAACTTTCCAAACTGCCACCTGACAAGTATGCCCACTTTTCACGACATGTGGCCCGGTGTGCTGATGTGAGCATGTAATTATGGTTTTCACCTCTCTCAAACTCTTTTAAAATAAATGTCCACACAACTACTTCCGTCACTTTTGTGTATTCTGTAAAGCAGAGTCTCTGCCCTCTTTCCCTCAAGGGATTTATCTTCATAACAGTGTATTCAAAATGGCCATTCCCAGAGGCCTGGTTGAATATTTAAATTACTTGTTGTGTTCCACCTACAGTCCAAAGTACAAACATATTCAGTTTTGTATCATAGCAGTCCAAGAAAAAAATCGAATCATCAAATTTTAGAAACTGGATTCAGTAATAAATAAAAGTAAGCATATTTGTTGAGAAAAGGACCTCAGCAATTAATCAGTTTTATGTATTATTCCACAGATTCATTTTATTTTTGGTTCAGCTTTAGTATGAAGCGCTTCACACACAAGTAGAAGAAAACATGGTTCAATGAAAGAGATCTTCAGAGATGCTCTATTGTTCACTGACTTCTGAGCAGTTCCAGTACGTCTCTTGATGCACGGATTAAAAAGAGTCAAGATTGTAAGGGAATTACAGTCTGTGAATCCTATTTTAGGAGTGATCCTTTTTTGTAATTGTCAGTATCAGATTGGTGGATTGTCACATTTGATGAAATAGTTTGTGAGGCAGGGATTAGAGAGACAATATCTTTTATTATTGTGCATTGAGAAAAGTATTCTAAAAACTGCACAAAAAGCAAATGTTTTTCTTGATTAATTAGCTTACATTCTAACTGTCAGGCTCACATGTTTAATGTCCACTCCTGTTAACACCTTGCTCTTCCTTTTTGTGTTGGAACAGGAACCTGCAGGCTGCTATTGGTGCATACTATGACTTTGAAAGTCCCAACGTCAACACGCCTTCCATGTCCTTCGTTGAGGACGTGACGATTGGGGAAGGAGAGTCTGTTCCTCCAGATACGCCGTTCACAAAGACCTGGAGAATACAAAACACAGGTGCAGAGCACGTCACCGCATTCACATGTGTAGCTTTCACAGTATGAGTAGCGTTTCTGAATCTGCATGCAAGAAGACCAAATGTCATTTACCACGTCATGGTTTTGTCATTGAGCTGTGTTTTGACTGCACTCATCTTTGTGTACTGTAGGTGCAGAGTCGTGGCCACCTGGGGTTTGTCTAAAATACATCGGCGGGGATCAGTTTGGGCACGTAAACACAGTAATGGTGAAGTCACTAGACCCCCAGGAAATATCAGATGTGAGCGTGCAGATGCGAAGTCCCACAGCTCCAGGCATGTACCAGGGCCAGTGGAGGATGTGTACAGCCAGCGGACTATTCTACGGAGGTAGGAAATCACCAAAGATTTCTGTCTGATCGGGACATTTGTTAGAGCTACCATGGAGCCCACACTGTCACTAACTACAACTCCATGAACTGCTATTATTGGGAAAACAGAGAAGGCGATGCCAGAGAGAAGTAGGCCAAAGGGTCTCTAGACTACGCATTTCAAGGATACGTCCAGAATGTTACATTGATTCAGCAGCGAGAACGGGTTCACAAGATAGAGCTTGAAACTAAATGCTACAGATCACCACGTAGAAGTGAAACCACTACATCACCTAGTGGTCATGACAGAAAACAATTTAATAAAGCAACTCAAGATCTTTATTCATTGTTACATTCATTGAAAGGCAAAAGCAGCATGTGTATACATTCAGTAGCTCCTGAGCATAGAAGTGCTAACGTGCTCTGCTAATGTTAGCTCCACAGGCTAATGTTAGCTCCACAGGTTTTTATGTAGAAACATAACGTTTTAGAAAAGTATATCTCCTTCCAACCTCTCCGGGTGACTAGTATCACTATTACACAACATTTAATCATGACCAGCTCCAAATCCACAACACCAGCCTGATAATGAAGAACATATGGAACAATTGCATGAGAGTCTATGGAGCTGGCTGATGCCATGCAATGATTGGCCAGTCTGCTTTTTAGGGGAGGTACCTGGTGAAGCGTCAATTCACAATGATGCACTGCAATAAGCATTCTGTGTCTGCGAATGCTTCTTTTCTCCTCAGATGTGATCTGGGTGATTCTCAGCGTAGAGGTCGGCGGTCTCCTCGGCGTGACCCAGCAGCTGTCATCTTTCGAGACGGAATTCAACACCCAACCCCAACGCAACGTGCAGGGGGACTTCAACCCCTTCGCCTCGCCACAGAAGAACAAGCACGACGCCACCGACGACAGCTTCAGAGATCCCGGCGGAGCATGGGAGCGCACACAGGAGCCAATCCAGCAAGATCAAAATGGACTGTCTCATAATGCTGTAAATAGGCCGTCTAATGGTCTCCAAACCAATCTTTCCGTGGTGACTTATGGTCAGGTATGTATGCATCAAACTTAGGGTTTTGCGCTTCACAAAACTGCCACTTTAAACCCGTAAGAACTCTCATTTCACTACATAGATGAGTTTAGCTCATTTAAGTCACCTTTCGGATTTACTGTGGGGGTTCATGTGCAAAAATACAGTTTCCATTAAGCCTGCATCATGACAGTGGGACTGTGTTGTATATGAAGTGCTTCTGTAAGATGGGTTGATTTTCTGGTTAGGTTGCACGTGTTTGAACTTTCAACAGTCAAACCGTCAACATTTAATTCCAAGAAAATCAAATGTCAATCCACAGGTTCTGGATCAGGACATCTGATTAACAGTGGGTGTCCTGTAGTACTGTGTGTAGCATTAAAGCAGAGGAATCCACCCCACTACAAAGGAAGCTACTGTAATTTAAAATGTTATGAAAACCATTACCATATTTTCTTAACCTTTTTTTCAAATGTTATTAGAAAGATGTTTTTGTAGCACCTCAAATATTGTGATATTACCCATTTTTGTCCTGAACTTATGTCCTGAAAAAATGTGCCATTTGAAGGTACAAATTCAGTTCAGAGCTTTTACTGAGTAAAATATCCTAATTGACAGTCAGTCAGGTGTTATTAATTTCCAGCAACCCTCAAATCAAAGAATAAAGACAATTTAGGTGTATTTTTCCTTTAACTCACGAGATGCAGGTAGCATGTTTTATACTTAATGTGAATATAATTAATTTAATCAAATTTCCATTATGCAATATTTGTACTTTGTTTGGATCTTATTCTGACAACCGGATGTTTCGTCTGAAGAAACCGGATGTTGTCTCACGTTAATCTTTCCGTTAACTTTCAAAGTCCTTTGCTCGCTCCCGATCTGCGCCATTTGAATGAGTTTAGCTTGTATTTCAGCATATAGGTGCACTACAATTTAAGTGTCTGCTGAGTTGACCGCAGTCTCGCAGTCACAGGTCTGATTAAGAAGCGCTCAGTTTTTTTATTTGTTAGGAAGTTCGGGGGCATTTTTTGCCCCTCTCCTAGTGATATCGGGGGCAAAATGATATTTCTTAGGGCCATTTTTGCCCTTTGCCCTCGTGTATTTCCGACGCTGAGCTAGAGACACTTCCCTTTGGCAGTAGCGCGTATTGAGCATGAAGGAAAATAGTCTTCCGGTTAGTGTTTGACAAACTGTACTTAGCCGTGGACCAAAGTGTCGGTCAGAGAACGGTCACACCTGTACCGGTTTGCATGGCAGCTTGGTCTGCTGCTGTTGAGATGTCTCTGAGACATCAGGTTCTGGACAGCTGGGGGTAGCATCAGAGTTTAGGTTGCAGCGATACGACATTGTTGGGTTCACACTGTTGAACAAACTGGTTTAACTGCAATAGTTTCACGGCTTGGTTAGTTATTGCTCGGCCATGCTAGAGACGTGGCTGTTGGTCCTTTGAACCAAAGTGAAATATCAGGACGGCTGTTTGATGGATTGCCATGATGTTTAGTCCCTGATTTATCTCAATTTGTCTCAGTTTTAGATTGTCAATATAGATCAATATATGGCATTTATATTGATATAGCCTTTCCTTTGGCTGCACACTCAGACCAAATATTTGTTTTGCCCCGCTAGTGGTGTTTTAGGAAGTTGTCATTTGTTGTCCGTCTTTCAAGGTGTATAATGATCATTACAGCCCAAGGAGGCAGCTGCCATGGCTTTCAGTTTTGCTAAATAGTATATCAAAGATGATATTAATGTGACTAAAGGTGTGATGATGGAGTATGAGACGAGTCCCTCACGTGAGTATTGCTGATATCCATTTATTAATTCATTGAGCTACAGCTTCCTTAAACATATTTTTTAGTTTGTGTAAAGGAAAACGTCCATCATCACGGCATCTAGCTGTTAGTTAGTAACAACTCCCCCGTGTGTCTCAGGTGGGGCCACATCAGTGTAGACTCACGTATCACCTCATACCTGTCATAGCTGAGCCAGGTTCAGCTAACAGCCTTTCCTGGGTGGCTGAACTGGACCGTCAAAAACCACTTACTGGTAGTCATCCAGTCGTCATTTACATTTACATTGACTGAGCTTCTTTCATGTCATGCCGCTTTTGTTTCCGCCCTGAAACCGATGATACCATCGAGCGGTGCAGTGTGTGTTGATTCGGTTTTAAACGACTTATCTTCACATATATTCATTCTCAATCCGGATAAACTACTGTTAATTTCCCTTTCTCTCATTTCCCCCCCCCAGGGTATTCACGGACCCTATCCATTTGGACAGAGCTAGAATGACAAAGACTCCCCTCCCCCCTTCCATCATCGTGGATGATGAGCTCAACACCCTGGGAGTCCTTAAATGCAGAGGAGTCAGAAGGGGGGGGAGGAACTGTTGTTTTATATTGACTCATGACAACCTTCTCCCCAACCCCCCGAGGCCCTCTCCACAGAGACACAAACTACAGTGAGGTGATGGATTACATCCGCTACAGCGAAACTTCCCACCTGACATCAACACCCGGATTCGCATGTGTGAATGCTTCATTTAAGAGTGCTAAAAATCCGTGAGAATAGAAACGCACGGCCATTTTTATTTCCACTGTAAAACACGCAGAATTAAAAAGGGAAAATCAACCCTCAACAATCTACATACAATTTGGTACAATTGGATACTTTTTTTCTTTCGGGGTTCCTACACGGGGCTGGTAATGTTTTGGAAAACTGCTGAGAATAGCACAAAACTAAATTGATCATTAATTCACGAAAAGACCATTACTAAACCACAGACTAATGCCGCGTTCACGTCATATGGGACGGATGGTGGAGAGAGATTCCCATGTTTACATCTTGTGAGCGTTCACATGTTCGGACAACTTTAAAACGGTTGTATGTTTACAGATTTTGCCGTGTGAGGGTTAAATATATCCAGTAAAATTTGGGTTTAATCACCTTAAAACATCTGACTTTGACCAACGGCGTATTTAAGTGTAGAGAAGTTTCCAGGTGCAATAACAAGGTTGATGTTGATGTGAATGCTATTTTCAAATTGGGAACTGTGAATCTATAAAAGAATACGGAGTCAGGTTTAGCATTACGCGCACCTACCTGGTATTATTTTCTTTATTCAATCCGTTCAACAGCTCGTGCTTAAAAGTACTTTGAGAACATGTAACGTACGGTCATGTTTCAAGTATTTTTGTGATGGAGAATAGTTTTATTTATGGCAGAGTATTACAAGTTATCATTTAAAAGTTATAAACAGTGTTCACCTATTACGGTTAAACTGAGCAGTTTTTGACCCTCCTTGAACCCAATGCTTAGCTGGATCGAAGAAAAATATATTTATCTTTTACTCGCATAATGAAAAACAACCAGAATAAACAAAACAATTGTTATTCGACACATTCGACCTTTTTTGACATAAACTCACCATCTGTAACTTTAAATAATCGATGACACATTTAAAATGATGTCACATTATAACATTAATAACACATATTGAATACCACATTCAAAGATACTCAAATATGGTGGGGGCAAGTATTCTCCATTTCTACTATCGCAACAAAAATATGGACCATGCCTGTGTAGGAACCCTGTGTCCCCCAAAGATAAAACCCAGAGAACCCAGACACGAATCTGTTCTGTCTGCAGGTTTCTCCATCCAGACAGCATGGGACGTGTGCGTGTGTATGTGGTTTTTTTAGGGTGGGTTTTCGCTTTAAATAGATGCTGAAAAGCAAAAGGATGCGAGTGAGTTTGAGCAAGTGAGGTGTGAGGAAGGGTTTAAAAAAGCCATCTAAATCTATTTTGCCTGGTGAGTGACTGTAGTTTCCGAGTCAATGTCTACAGTAAGTGTACTAGATATATATGTCTGTGTGTGTGTGTGTGTGTGTGTGTGTGTGTGTGTGTGTGTGTGTGTGTGTGTGTGTGTGTGTGTGTGTGTGTGTGTGTGTGTGTGTGTGTGTGTGTGTGTGTGTGTGTGTGTGTGTATGTGCCTGTTAAGTGTGCATGTACGTTATGGTTTCTCTTTGGATTTAACTGACATAAAAATGGTGTATACTACTTGGGCAAAGGACGATGTGTCTATTGACATGCGCATCGATATGGAGAGCGCTTTACTGGGCGTGTACCTCTGGAGTATTGTTGAGTGATTCTGCACCGTTTGGATGAACTGACTCACTAATTGCCCTGTTTGTTATTATTTATTTGCGGTTGTCCTGTGCACTGCAGAGGCAAACAGTCCCATTTACAGCCAGCAGGTGGTGCTAAGAAATCAAAGAAAGAGAGTGGCGAGTTGGATTTGAATATGAAAATTAATGGTTTGCATCAGTTTTTACTAGCACTGATGTTCTGTTACTGCTATTTGCACAACACTGTCCGCCTCATCTGAGGAGGGAAAGTGATTTCTTTTTTTTGGGGGGGGGGGGGGGTTGTTGAGGATTGTGATGCCAGCATGTTCCAGAAAGTATTGTTGGTTTTGGTTATCTGCTCTCCCCTAAAGGCCTTTGTTCCTCACAGCTTTAAGTTTTGTTTTCATTGTGTTAACCACAATGATTTAGACCGTAGTTTCATCACTTCACCAATGTCTCATTCTAAAAATTAACATTGATTTCCGTTTATATTGATCAGGCATTTAGGCTTTGCATACCCGGAAATGAGTTCTGCTATAATCACACCTGGATTTTCACTTCAGCTCTGCTGCGTTCATCATGTCAGACGGTGCATTTCATCCTGTATTTTGGCTTAGAAATACAATGGGGAAAAGTTGTTGATGCAACTTTTCCTATTTTCTTGTCTCGGAGGATATTTTAATTTATCAAATGTTATCCTAGTTGTAACATATGAACATATTCATGACATTTGGAGTTCATTGCTTCTACGATCATGTGTACCCGGCTCGTGAAAGTCACCAGCATTGTGTTTTGCAGCGCTGCTGTGTTTGTTTTTGAGAGTCAGCTGAGAGTTCTCCTCCCAAACAGTATACACTGTTCTCTGTTGCCTCTTTTAGTCACGTCAGTCTTTTTATTCTTTATTTTTGTGCGTGTGTGTGTGTGCGCGCGCGTGCTTACTTCTTGTGAGCGTGCTTGTGTGTGTTTTGGTGAGCGAGAGAGAGACACAGGTGGTGAGAAATCGGAATATTGCTGGATTCATTTTTTTAGTTTTAGTTTGTGACTATGTACAGATTTGAGATGGGTGGCATGGTGAATGGATGAGATGAAAGTTTACATAGTCCTAAAATAGCACATTTATCTGAAGAGAAACTGTCAAAACAAAGCTTTTTTTCTTTTTTTTCTCCTGTATCTATAATTAAGCATTTGTATGATTAAATTAACACTGAAACAATGAGTAAGTTGTCTCTTTCTATATTTCACTTCCTCAGACATTTTAACTGCGTGCAGCAGGCTCGGCCAATATCATCTAACTGAAAAGCTACAGTGTCACAATCTCAACTGTTTATTGCCAAGTACAGTACGTCACACATACAATAAATTTGACTCGGTGAATGGTGCGTAACAATAAACACAGTGCAATAGTATGAGAAGCTTGGAGCTTGGAGTGGCTTGCCCTGAAATGTGTCCAGATGTTCATGTTGGCCAAAGGAAGAGTCCCTCTGACTTTGGTGATCCCCTCACTGTTCCTTTAGTGCCACCATGAGGTTGATACTGAGTGTTGTTTTGTGTGAAATTTCTCTGAAACTATTCGGTTACAGATATCACTAGTGCCCAGTTTATCAATTTGGGTGGTATTTTGGTTAAAGACCAAACACCTGCAAATATATTGACATTCCCAACACCCTCAGCTGTGTGTTTAGAGCTAATTAGCAAATGTTAGCATTATAACCCACTAAACTAAGCTTTGAACGAGGTAAACATTAGCATCCGCTTGTTAGGCAAGGCAAGTTTATTTGTATAGCACATTTCAACAACAAGGTAATTCAAAGTGCTTCACATAAAACCATTAAAAGCATCAAAACATAAGGCAAAATAAGTTATCGTTGTTATTGCGAGCATGTTAGCATGCTAGCTTTAGCATTTAGTTCAGAGTACAGCTGTGCCTATGAATACATCCTCACAGAGCTGCTACCTCCACTACAAGGACTAAACACTAAAATATGAAGTACGAGAACATTATTCTTTCACAATTCCCTCTTTGGTAATGAACACAATATCTCTCAACTTAAACGGCACTGAAATTAAGTTAGTTTTATCTTATCTTCAAATCAAATCTTCAAATGTGGTCACATGGCATGAGTCTGAAGGTGCATACAGTAATACTGGCATACGGTGTGTGTGTGTGTGTGGGGGGGGGGGTGTGATGTCAATGTTCATGCAGGTGGAAAGCACTGAGGCAATTATTTGAAAGGGGCTTGTGTAGACATCGTGTGACAGGGTAACTGAGGGCAAATATTGACTTTTGCTTCGGCGTGGGTTCTCCAAAGCTCCCATCATATCTGAGATCTCTCATCGCACTTGAGTCAATAGGTATGTTTTGTTAATGATGGATAACTGCCCATCATTTCTGCAAAGACAAACAGACCTTTACCTCGAGGCCTCGAGAGCAAAGTGAAGGAATGAAACACAGGTGTCAGAGGAGGGCGGGGGGGGGGGGGAAGCGAACCACAAATTACTGAACATCCTTCGTTTGTCAGCAATAATGTGGAAAACCACTGTTGTGCTTTTTAATATTTTTTTAGTAACTTCAGTGAGTTAAATGTGCAGAGAAAATGAACGCATGTATCGGTAAAACAACAAAAGTTAAAAATAAATAGTCTGCTTTTTCCTAGTATTCAGGATCACAGGCGATTCAAAATACTAAGTTAAGTGTAATATTTAGTAAATAACTGGTTTCTGGAAGACACGGGAAAATGCTTGAGGCAAACTTTAATGTTGAATTTAAAAATCTCTTCCGCTTATCTTTTTCTGTCAACACGGAAACTAAACTTTCCATACATTCTTGCCCCCCAGCAATTCACAGCAAATACCACTCAACAAATACACGTATGACTACACGGCAGTGATATTACAGTTCACTTCAGCAATTTCAAATCAAATATTGGAAGAAGACTCTCACATTGATTCTATCAGTATAATGTAAAAACTCTACAGTGAGCCTGGCGGGTCAAGAGGTGCAGACGGTGTCGGAGACAGGAAACAGCCGAGTGTTGTCATACGCCATCTGGTTGATGGAGTTCCTTCTGCCTTCGGAAGTATCGGCGTGATTAGATTGCAGATGTTATTTGTCTGGGTGGGGAGCGCTGCGGGCATCGTAAACGACGACCAACGTGTGCCAAACCTTTTTAGTGAGGAGATAGCCCCGAACATGAAGAACAGTGGGAGATCATATCCTGAAGTAAAAGCTGGGATACACTGATGCAGTTAAATAAGGCTGCTGTAGCAAAGGCAACATATGTTATGAGACCATGACAAGTTTTGTCTGTAAAATCTTTATCTCCAAAGGTAAATATGCACGACAGCTGTTGGGTAATCATAGTTTATTAAAATGCAGATCTCTCTTAAACGTAGCAGAGTGGTCGTATAACGTTGCACAAGAGAGAAATACTGAACTAAAGTAATTAAAGCACCTCGGACGCTTTATTTCTGTATTTAAAGTTGAACTGATCCATATCTGTATGTAATAAAATTGGATTAAATGACACGACCAGCTCTGCAGTTTGCCTCATCTCGTGTTTATATCTTTTGTTAACTCTTTGTTTATTAAAATAACTGAAAGCAGCTGTTTTATTGTGAAAAAGCTCTGATAAACCAACTGTATACTTCCTGTCCAGCACCACACTGCAGACAGACACAGTTGGTAACTAGCTGGTGAACATTGTGCAGCATTTAGCCGCTAAAGTGCCAGATATTCATACCAGGTGTTGGTGGAGACCAAAGCAGAGTGAATATTAAGCTGCATGAGCATGCATGTGTGTGTTCATGCATTCGAGACTGTCTATCTAGTTTGTGTGTCTCTCTGCCTTGGAAAAGTTAGTCCTATTGAAAACTGCAACATGGTGACTATATTTGAGGATGGTTGTTGAACTCACAAATGGCAGATTGCATTCAAAATGTCACCAGAGCAATGTTTAGCAATGTGAAAGCAACTTGTCTAGACTATCAGGGGCACAGCGATAATATCCATTCATCAGTTTATTATGTTTGAATAAAAGCACAATCAATTATATTTTGTATGCTCAATAATCCTGAAACCAGATTCACTTTTTGTGTGACGTTTGTGTGAAGTCCTGCTGCAAAATGTTGGGAATCTTCTTCTGACTGTTTTGTAAAAGCATTCTAACTCAAATGCCACTTTCATATCCTATCTATTTGATGGGATTGGACTATTATTATTATTATTATTATTATTATTTATTTACCAAAGTAGACTACGGTCAAAAAGGAAGGTTGTCTCTGCTGCTCTTGCAGTAATTACAAACTGTCGGGTGTCTTCATGCAATTCATTGCAATTAAGAGGTGTATACATTTGAGGTTTCAGGCTTCCTTGACATGGATCCAAACCTCATCAGAAACCTGTTTCCAAAAAAGGTGTGAAGCCTTTGAACGTCTTGTTTTACCAGTTTCTGTTCCAATCCAGGAACAAAGTAGTGAGCATTAATATAGTCCAAAGGGTTTCATTTGTGCAAGCTGCTTCCTATGTGAGCACGGTTCACCTGCTGAGACAGTTACAACTTTAATATGCGTCTTTTCACCCCGAGGCAGGAGGCGTCCCTCCCTTCTCTTCATCAAGTGTTGGCGAATACAGTTGCTGTATGTTGGGTGCTGTGGGCATGGAAACAACTATTGTTCTCTGAAATAGACTTCTGTGTTTGGGGTTTTCTTCTGTTGGTAAAAGCTCTACCTTCGACTCCTGAGATTCTTATTTTCATTATTTTGGCCGCAGGATGCCGTCAGGAGTGAAGTCTGCAGGTTACCTTAGCTCGTTGGGCAGCAGTGGTATCGTTGCTTGTGGCATTGTGATTGGCTGTCTGACAACACAATAGTAGTGTTTGTGTTTTCAGGCATCTATTCTTGCGCTCAACAGTATGACACCAACTTACAACTATCTACTGCTTCAGTCCTTTGTCTGGGACATGCAAAGATGCACCAATGCAAGTTGAGAAACTAACAGGATGTGATCATGATTTAAAACTGTAGCTTTCAACGTTCAAACAGAAAAGGTGACAGAGTATCTACCGGTAGATTTGCATTTAGGAAGTTGTTTTCTTGCTGTTGGTCTGGAAAATATCTCTCGATCCAGTTACGTGACACTCTATAAATGATTTAGCACTGTTAAACAAACAGGTGAACATTTCTCAATAGCAGAGTAAAGACCGTGAAGAAAACATGAAATGAACAGACATGTGTAGGAGCTAAAGAGAGGGCGGAAAAGTTTCCATCTCAACACGTCTTTTTTTTATTGTTTGGTCCTGGCTTGACCGAACAATGAAAACTAATAATTGTTAAATTTGTTTATAACTTTAAAAAAAAATCAATATCACGAAAGCAGCTATAATCAATAGTTTTCCATTAACAGTGTATCACCTGACATGACTATGAAAATCATGATCCAGTAAAGATTCATGACCTGACCCTGCACTTCCCCGTGACTTTACGGAGCTTTTTTTAGCGTCCTTCAGCTCATTGTTTTGGTTCACTCTCCCCGCTCTCATCAGCGTTGTTCACATTGGACATGCACATTGACATAATCATGTCTGGGTAGCAGCAGGGATGGCGGATGTTTTGATTCGTGAAACGCGTCAAAATTGATGGGAGAAGGAATTATCCTCTGTTGCAAATCACAGCTTTTCTCCAAATTTGTTGAAACAGGTTCCTGTTGTGTGAGGGCCTTAATAAGACAAACTCTGGTAACGTTTCAATGTTTTTCATTTGGTGCACCTGCTACATACATACTAATATTTGGATTTATACACAATAATATTTGTTAATTACATCTTTGTACCTCTTTCTATATGTTCTTTCTTTGACACTTTCTTATACGTGTCTGTATATTTTAAGCAAGGTGCTTATTGTTCCGTATTTGTATTAAAGTTCTGCATCAAAAAGCACATGCTTTCAAAGTATATTCTTTAGTCTCTTATCATCTTGAATTGGCTGTCACCTAAGTACTGAGGTCAACTAGTAGTGTTTTAGAAAGTTTAATCTGAAAGACACATGGCACTTCAGACACACACACACACACACACACACACACACACACACACATTTTACATGCTTTAATTGAATCCAGCATTCACATCAACAAACACATTTTGTGACACATGCAGGTAGAGAAAACCCTGCCTCTACCTAAAACTGTTAGAGTTGACATGGAACAAAAAAACTGTCCAGCTCTTCTGGTTTGCCTGCCGATCATTCAGCTTGTTGTATCGAATATGTATGTTCTAGCTCACCGATATTTGCAACTTTATGGGCCGGTATTTGATAAGCTTATCACTATCATAAAAACTCCACACACTTCCACCACTGCATGTCACATCTGTGCCTTCTGTTACGTAACACGACATAGCATTTGCCCTCACATCTGTTGTTTTGTTGCACATCTGCAGGACCAGGCACGCCTCTGCAGCGCTAACTGTTTTAAATGCAGCACCGTGCTTTGGCAAGCTGCCTAGTTGTTGAAGTGGATCATCAGGAAGTGGAACTCGATCTCAAACTGTCCTTGAGACGAGCAACAACGCATCACTGTCAACAAACCTCTGTCGGTTTTCGAGAGAAAGACATTTAACAGGCCTTCATCACTCAAAATGCACCATTGAAATGTTATTAGCTGTATCCATTACGCCTGTCATGTATTCTATCAGCAGCAGTTATGTATTTGTGAAACATGATGCCACATCAAGGTGAAATCATTTTTACAAACAGACTCAGAACTATCGGCAAAAACAGTTGGAAGAGCTGTCATACAATGAAGCTCTTATTCACTCAACAAAGCTTATTTAACAAAGTCAATATACCAGTAATATTGACTTTGCTAAAACAACTCCGTTATTGGCACCCGTTTACAGTAGGGGCACCTGCACAAGCATCACCTATTTCAAGATCACAGTGGACCAATTGCTGTTTGGTATTTGACATCCAGTTTGTTGCTTTTCATCACTCGTTGTCTTGAGTCATGCGATTATTGTTCCAGAGCCAAGGTAAAGGTCAAACACTTGTTGAAGAAACTGCCATGCAAATTTTATTTAAGTACCACATCCTAAACTACAGATTTGTGCGTGTAAGCCCGCCTCACACAGTATGAATTAAACACATACGCAGGGGTTCATGCACCAGCACGCAGAAATACATACAATTTCGGGTGTAATTGTCCAATGAAAGGAATTTGTCATCGCTCAGAGTTTGATTTTGGCGTGTCTACAAACACACTGCTGCTGAGAAGCCTTGACGCAGTTCGTACACGCCCTCTCTGTATCTCACAATTAGTCCATTCAGACTGTGTGGCAAACAATATCAAACCCACAGCTCCTTAACTGGAAGTAACAGAAGAGAAAATATGTCCTGGAACTGGAAAAGAAACTTGGATTCTGTGTGCTGCAATCAACAGACCATTTAATGAATTACATGGTGAATTAAAAGCAAGATAAGAGGGGGAAGATTAGATGTGCAGTAGTCTTAAAGTACTTTTATTGTTGTGGGTTACCACAGTTTTGCTAATACCAAGGTGTTTTACAAACACCTGTTCTTTCTTTGCTTTTGACGGAGACACATTGTTCAAACTGGCATAAGTTGCGCAAAGGGCTCCTCTAAAAAAGCAGTTCAAACTGAATTACACAATACTCACATTTGTGGCTAAAATACACTTAATTAAAGGCAAATAATCAAAATGTCAGAGGTAAGATGTGTTGTTGACAATGCTTTCTTTGTCCGAATTAAAGTAAATATTTAAAAGTACTGTGCAGTGATAAAGATCTCAATATGTGCTTGTTTTTTGTTATTGTTAGTCATGAAATGACCCATGCAACTGAAATGCTGCTGGGAAACCACTGTAAATGAGGCATAATCTTATCGTCCTATAGTCTCAAATGGAGTCACTTCATGATATAGCCTGTATGTAAGATGATGATGAAGCTGAATCGAAATACAAGTTGTGACACCTTTTTAACAATCATCAAACTTCCTATGAATTATTGCAATGATGTTTAATACAAAATATTATGGTATAAGCGCAGGATGTAAGTCAACATGGATTAGAAGTACAGTTGTATGATGGTTATCAGCACTTATAGGCCTATGCAGGCCTTAATTAACAAGGAGAAAGACGTTGTTTTGTGCTGTTTAAACAGATCATTTTTCATGCAGGCAGCTCTTTGAAAGTTTTTTTATTGATTAATTAAATTGCTATTGATTTTCACAAGTTTTCACTGAAATCGTAATAGCCATACTGTAATGTTTAAAGAGTATTATTTTACGACTAAGTCATTGTTAACACTTAACTTATTTTCATAGGCATGTTGTTCCAGTCTCCCATCTCATCACAATCATTCGTCATCCTCACCGGCAAGCACGAGAGGCGCTATTTTGTATTATACATATTGATAGGATTATTTTTCCTCCATCCATTTTAACTTAACCATTCATTAACTAGAGCTCTGTTTCTTAGAACAGCAGCAGTCTCATTTTAGTGTACAGCGTCAAATTGGATTGACGAACGCACCCTTAATATCAATTTACCACCGCTAGCTACCACTAGCTACCGGCAGCTACCAGCTAGCTAGCAAACATAACCACAGCATAGCTAACGCTAACCCCAGATGAATCTTAACATTAGTCAAGTTGACACTGAACTCAACTGATAATATTTTGATGGTTAACATTAAACTGTTCGAAAGAAATGAAAAACAACAGCAAGACATGTTGTTTTGTGATAAATGTAAGCACAATAGTCACAATGACTGATTAAATGATGATTAAACAGCTAGCCGCACATCAACTGCTACGCTAGCATCCATTACCACGGCAGAGCTCACGCTAACCTATCCCTTGACGATTCTTACCATTTGTCAAGATGACACTTAAGTGACTGAACTCAGCTGATAAGTTTTCAGACAGACACTGACGAAAGTGAAAACCTGTATGTAAGTCATGTTGTTTTGTGATAAATATAAGCAAAAATTGCCACAATGACTACATTATACAGCTATACGCATGTTATAGCTGACGCTTACGCTAGCTGTTGATAATAAATATTAAACTGTCCCAAGAAAGCAAAAACAAAAGCAAGTTGGGTTGTGTTGTAAGAAATGCAGAAATAGTCACAAATACAAAGTTACAGCTAGCCACACAAAAGCAGCAGAAATGCATTTTTGGGGAAATAATACGTGTTGAGGGTGTGGTAGGGCAGCGGTGAAGTGGAGTAAGCTGCACAGTAGTTTGAGATATTTTCTATGGACGTGTGGATTTTATTTTTCATTGTATTGGACATAAATTCAGACTGACCACAGAGACTATTGGCATCTACTTACTATTTAAGTCAACAGTAGGTATTTTGATAGCCTACCAACACATGCAAGCTATATACATTAACTTAAGTATAGTTTTCAACTTTACATGTATTTGAATAATAAAGCAGTTAGAATTATCTCCACCTCCATTAGCTACATTATTGTGCCTGGCACACCCACACAGGTGTTTTTACTTATTCCGGTTGATTAGAGATCAGCTGATCAGGAACCAGGACCTGTAGGACTGAAAGTGTTGTTACTGAGTGGTTTATACTGGTGAAATAGAATAAATTGAAATTAGTTTAAAGTTGGCCATAGCTCCTTTGGAAATCACACGAGGTCACTAAACTTAATCTAGCCTAATAAAAGTTATTCTACAAAAGTGCATCACAGTACTGAGAAGAAGTCTTATCCTGGAGATTAAATAAAAACACCTGTAGGCCCCAGTGTTCGCTTTAATTGTTCCTCCTGTCTATACTGGTTTTAAGACAGACTTGAAGTAAATGTATCTATCAAGTAAAGGCTTTCACCACAATCTGTTAATGTTTAATTTTAAAGCTAGTGTTCCAAGTTTTCTAATAACATATTAATATCTTGGGAGATGAAGTTTTTCAAATGTTGTCTGAGCCTAATCACCAGCCATTTATTTCTCGTAACTGCAGGTCACCTGAGAGTCTCCGTGAAACCAGGAAATGTAGACACATACAGTGAAGTATGAGAATGTAAAAACTCAAAGTATCAATTCCACACCGTAAAGATGTCCCATTACATTGAATAAACAGTAAAGCTGCATTGGGAGTATTTCGATTGCCTCTCAACGGCTCTCAACATGGATACACCTGAACCCGTGGCTCATAGCTAACGGTGCTAACGGCGCTAAACTTACAAACTACGGTAAACATGCTGACAGAGCCAACAGTGTTTAGCCGTGTCAACTGTAACCGCCGTATGAGAGCAGTGGAGAGCGGCGGCCGTGAGCGAACCAGTGGGGCACGCTCACATGCTCTAACATGCACTAACATGCACTAAAAGCATGCGTGGTTGGCTCGGCTATGTCATCAAATCAACGAGAAGCTCGGATAACAACCTACACAGAGGGAGAGAGTCATTCATTCTCTGCTCAGGTTGACATTACTCCACTATTTGCTGCTATATTCATGTTCAAAATGTGGTATATTGCTCCTTTTAAGTAATAGTGCAAAGTATTGTTGGCGAAATGTACGTAATAAAGTATAAAAAAAGTAAAGGTATTTGTTCTACAGAAAAAAGGGCTCCTGTGGCTGATATATCATTATGTATGCCATAGATTTGTAATACGGATGCAGTGGTTTCCAACCTAGGGGTCGGGCACTTCCGAAGGGTCACCACATAAACCTGAAGGGTCGTAAGATGATTAATGGGGTAGAATAAAAGTTCTGCTGCACAAATTTGTATTGGTATTTTAGACGTTTCTGTAAAATTTGTTTTTATGAATGAAATATAAATACAAATCTTTGGGTATCTGACAGTTATTTAAATAGAACCATGTGAGAAGTTTAGAGCGGGAAAGTGTCATAGACATCATCGTCGTCATCATCATCTGAAGTCATGGACTCTTGGCCGTTTTTTGTGGGAACCACTGGTTTAATCTTTAATAATGTATTGTATTTCATAAGCTTATGCTTTAAGTGTTAAATATTATTCTTAGAAATAGTAGTTACAGCTGTTAATTATTGAGTAATAAGTAGAATATTTGCCTCTGAAATCTTGTGGTGTTGTGAATGGAAATACTCAAGTAGAGTACATCTACTTTCAATTTGAAATGAAGGAGGTCCATAGTACTTGGAAAGAAAGCTTTTTGTTTTCATAGACATTTTTACTTTCAAAGTATATTCTTTAGTCTCTTATCATCTTGAATTGTCTGTCACCTAAGTACTGAGGTCAACTAGTAGTGTTTGAGAAAGTTTAATCTGAAAGACACATGGCACTTCAGACCAACACACACACACACACACACACACACACACACACAGAGTAAACACGACTGGCCTATAAATATAAATTGCAGTCAATGGAGCTGGAATTCCTTTGCACTCACTCACCGAGTCACTTGCCCTCACTTCTTTTCACTTTGTACACACCCCCAGCAGGTGCTTTCACTTGAAGTTTAGTTTGCAGTTGAGCTTTAGGCTGTGACTTTCAGTTTAAGCGTGATTCCACCAAAGAGCCTGGGAGGATCCGAGGCCTCGAGGCTGGTGGGCTCTGCTGACACTCACAGGGTGGGGTGGGTGGGGTGGGGGGGGGGGGGGGAAGATTGAAGGGCGCCCACTGCCATACTGCACCTCTGTTCTCAGGTAACACCCGGGCACCCCGTCTGAGCTGAGCGTCGGTCTGCAAACGGGATCAAAAGGCAGTTGTTCATCCTTCAACAGGACCAGAGCTGCATCGCATCTTTCATCACCCAGTCAAGCCTCTGCCTCTGGCCATCAGAGCATCTTTGCCTCGGTAAGAAGACACTGCTTTACACAATCATCATCGCATCTTTCAGAGAGCACAAAGGGCATCTTCTGCGCAATTTACCTGGAACAGGATTAAGAATATCTAGAGAGGTGACTCATGATTGTCTATGATTATTAATGTATGGTTGTACACACTTAAATCTTTGGCAGTCAGTTAAAAATATTATAAATATGATTTATTGCCAGAATATTTTTACTTTTTTGTCCACAATTGTCTTTAGCTTCAGAACACAGGATTAAAAACAACAAAAGACAATTGATGAGGACAGAAAAGCTGTTATCTCATTAATTTACTGAATCATTTCTGTTTAGTTTTCTTTCTGTTTGCTCCGTATATCTCTGGCATGCTTACTTGTTTTTCTTGTTTCTGTACATGTATAATTTGTGTCAAAACGTGGACAGATAAAAGGTGTCTGGCAGCGTGGTGGTTTGATGCCCAAAAAACGATGAGCTGTCATATTCAAAAGAAATTTTTCACTGCTGCCAGGGGGATTTAATTACGATTTTTATGAAAGGTGAAAATGTAACACAGATCCCCCAAGACAAGACTCTAACAAGAGTATACATTTCGAACAGACATAACATAATTGGACTGTTGTTTCTGAATGTGCAGGTCTCTGTTCCCCCTCTCAATCAGATCTTTAATGTCAAGCTGATCTGTATCATTACTCCACAGCATCACTCTGGTTTAGGTTATTAAAAAACAGATTTGGATCTTTTTTATGGAGCATGTTAAGCTGCTGTGACTCAGTAATAGACTAAAGGAGGTTTTACTGTTGGACAACAAACACACCATAGAAGGCTGAACTTCAGCAACAAAATGAAGTTTACAGCAGCATCCACCTTTTCTGAACCCCACTTAAAAGATGACTTTTTGTACCACAGTTGTACATATAGTACACTCAAGTGGAAACACTGTTTCAACACTATTATGTGTTAGGAATCAGTATTGGGTTACAATCAATTAGAGAACAGTTCTAATGACATCTTAAATATGATATTGGTGCACATTTTCTCTATTCCTCGTTTTGCACTTGGTCGTTCACATAAAACAAATGATGGAAATAGCTGTGTCAAGAACGAAAAAGCTTGAGCTTGAGAAAGAGAGGGTCAAACCCCGGCTCCTTCTCGGCTCTGCACCCCCAATCACGTTGTAAATGTTAGATCGGCGGTTTCGAAATGTTACAGGTCGGACACAGAAGGTTTTGGGAAGGAGACCATCTGACAAACACCTCTGATGAAGCATACTTTAGTAGAGAGAAGATTCTGTCCAAATTTAGCAGAAACCATCATGTCGACAAAAAGAAAACGAACTAAAATGATGAAAACGTGATGGAGTATAGCATTTATGTTGGTTTCATAAATTGGAGGAAAGTCTCCTGATTGGTCCACACAGATGTGATTTTTGTCTCTTCAGTGGACAGTAAAGTCACAGTTTTCATGTACATCATGATATATTTACGAGGTCACATTTTGCTTTTCACGTGACATTTTATAAGCGTCTCCACTGAGTTAAAAAAAAATGTACAAATGGAAAATATGCACAAAAAAAAGAAAGCAAATGGATAGAAGCTGACTTGTGTCATAAATCAGCCCATAAATCAATCATAAGGTAGTTAAATCTACAACTGGGTTTTAAATGACACCTTTTAAAGCAGCTGCAGATTAAGCCAGATATTGTGGAACTTTTTTAACACCCTGCTCCTTCTGAACTTCCAGCTGCGTGAGCACAAGCCTTAGGCCTCATGGTGAGTCCTATCTTCACTATCTCTGCAGGTGACAGGTTTAGTTCTCCATCCGTCCGTGCTACGCCTCCAAATCTCAAGGTCCAATCTCAGCCAAGTGAAGTTTATCATCTGCATCACTAACCGTAAATATAGCTCTCCACCAAAATTCATTTTCACCAACAGTAAAGCTTTTGCACTGGTTCCTGATACTGGCCCAATGCCAGTGCACCTGACGATCAGCAGTAATGAATCACCGGGTGCACCAATATTGCAACAGTGTTTCCCCCTTGTTGTCGGGAACAATGACTTTCTTAGTTGATCCAAGTTTCCCATGAGAAACAATAACAAGAAAAAGAAAAAGTCTCCCTTTAATGCTCTCATGGCAAACAGTCACGCCTGGCTGTACACACTTTAACTCCAGACTCAAACAACACAGAGCGTTTCTTTTTCTTTTTTTTTGTGACGAGCCGAGGAGCTAATAAACATTTTGGTTGCTATTAGATAGATGATCTTAAATCTCACACATGACCTTTTCTTTTTTTTCAGCTCAGATTGAATCAACCAGGTTGAACAGACTTTGGAAGAAAAATATTTTTGCTTGTTTTAATCACTACTCATTAACTTTAATCTAAACACTTCAGCCAACTCCTGTCACAAAAGTGTTTCATCAACAGTGATGAATGGGCTAACACGTTCATTTCAGGCTCGATTAGTTGTGTTGGTCTGCAACTTTTAACCACTTTCACATTGAGAGAGGGTTGGGAAGGTATCACCAACTCTTTAACTCAATTTAAACAGCTGTTTCCTGTCTGGTTCCGCATCAAAACTCTGATTGGGGCTTCTGATTTTTTTCCTGTTGATATATAACATGTCACACTTTGGTCAGTTTTGTTCCTTTTTTTTGTAGAACAAAAAAAGCAAACGTGATTCCAATAACACAGCTCCAATCATATAAAATCCAAGGTGATGATACCCCTCAAATAATCACCCTCTCCATGTTAAATGAGACCAAGCATGTGGGAGAAATATGGTTCCCAGGGTGGACGCCGGCATGGAGGGAGTCCTTTTCCGTCGGTGTCAAAGGGTGACTTTGCTGAGTAAATGGAGCAAGCTCTAATGCTCCCGAAATGAATATCAGCGATCTGACCAAACTCATTTAGAGATCAGTCAGGGTCTTAATCCCTCTCTGCAGGGGTGTGTGTTTGTGTCTTTTTATTGTGCTCCCTCTTCCTTTTGGAAGAAGGTAATATGGCTAAATTTGCTTCGCTAATGGGCTTAGCGCAAGCTGTTACAGAGCACAGTTGACGCGAAGCTGCCAGGCTGGGATACCAGTGGCTTTTAATCTGACTCCTGGTGGAGTGAAAGGGAGTGTGGGTGATAGTTTACGAGGAATTTGGAGATAAAAGGAAGACTGGGGAGGAGGTTTTACAGTGGGGGGTTCAGGACCAAAGTCTGGAAGGGTAATCTTTTTTAGGGGCGGGGAAGATAACTTCATTTCACTTTTGGAGAAGTTTGGCAAATGTGTCGATAAGAAAAAAGAAAAGAATCACCTGATAGCTTTTTAATATCAGCATTAGGAAAGGGTTTGGGCCAAAATCCTACCAAAAATGAAGAAATGTGCAATAAAATGTGAAAAAACGTTCTCCTGGTGATTCGCTACAATGATCAAAATGTTCCACATTTCTGACTTCTGCACAGTAGGTTTACATTGTTTTGCATCTGTAGAGCATTTTCTTGTAGAATAAAGATTTAATGTCACCTGGATTACTTTCAAGCTCCCTCACAAATGATTTTGCGTGATGGGTGTTTATCATTTCGCCAATTTTACGACACTTTTAATTTCAATGTTGTGTCTTGACAAATACAGCCGTGACCCTCCTTGAACATGTGTTCTGTGGGAGCACACTTCCTTTACAGTGGCGTCAGCCACAACCACCGATAACCCGGTGTGTGACAGCAGTGGGCCCTCCCATGTGCCAGCTGTGGCAGGTACACATTATGGGTGCCATATGCGAGTTCGCCCTGAGATTACAACACTTGTGCTACAGCTGACGTCCATAAATGCTTATGACGGCAATTTCCTGTTAAGAGGAAAGCCGTGGCAGCTATCGGTCGAGTCTTCATAAAACTTGATTGTTTTGAAACATGTGGTTTCAGTGGACGCTCTTCTCCACATTATCTAACTTGATTAAAAACTCCAGCTGACAGTGGAGACAGAAAGGCTGCAGAGACGGCACCTTGAAAGCCGAGGCAGGCGGCGGAGCTGCTTCAGGTCTCAATACAAGTCACCTACCCCCAACGCATCAGCCATTCTGGGCCACTGACCCACAAATAAGAGACTCAGTCAAATCCATTTTGCCCCATGCCTGTCAGCGCTGTGTGTGTTTTAACTCTCTTGAGGGTCATTTCCCCAGTACCTCCATCAGGCTCAGGGTTCTTATAGAGCGTCGAGCAGCACGCCCTCAACTCAGTTCTGCTCATAACACACGACGGAAAGGGGACTCTAGTCTGCAGCTGCTCGGATGGAGTTTATTACTAAACTAAAACTGTTGCTGGTTTAGCAGCCAGAGAATTGCAGGAGAGGAACTGTCTGAGAAGGTAGTGTCTTTTTGACTTGAAGCATGAAATGAATATAATCGAAGGGACAATGAACTGCTTGAATGTTTTAAAGTTTTTCAGATTTAAATGTTATATCTACATTTAAAACATATTCTCCTTTCATCATTGCTGAAAGGATACTTAAAAACTTTTGCACGGTTCTCAGTTCATGTGCAGGTTAGAAATATAGAGTTTAATGTGGCTTTTCCTGTCTCCAGGTACCAGTTATGTCAAATCCAGGGAGCAGTTTATCTGAAGGCACAGTGTATGGATCGCGGATTGCGATGACAGAGGACTCCCTCGCCCTCCTGGAGCGGAACAGAGGCTCTGCAGAACCCTGGGACCTTGGGGAGACCAAACCAAGTGTGGAAGCCCTATGTGGCGTGCCGGGCCTCTACCTGTCCTGCTTCGACATGCTCCTCACCGAAGACGCCACCTGGCTGGTGAAAGTTTCAGATGCCTCCCCGGCGCTGGCTGTGCCCATGACTCGCATGGAGCACGAGGACGAACCCGAGCAGTGCCCCGTCATCGATAGCCAGGAACAGGGACTCTCTCCTGGGCTGGAGGGACAGGAGGAGGAGCGGTCTCTGGAGCAGGTGCAGAGCATGGTGGTGGGAGAAGTGCTGAAGGACATTGAAACAGCCTGCAAACTGCTCAATATCGCCGCAGGTAGGTTACCTTCCACCACACCCACTACTGCAATTTGTTATCCTCAAAAGCCCGTTATTTGCAAGTAAAGGGATATAGATTTAACTTAGTAAGCTACTGGATCGTACCCAGACAACATGACAGATCAGATCATATTCGTACTGACGCAAAGCCGTGTTTGCCTGCTCCAGGATGTCTTTAATCCTGACATTTGCATGAGTTCTCCTGGATTGTGACAGTGATGTTTCTCTCCTGCCGGTAAACAGTGTACACAGTCTTAAGGGCGAGGTCTCCTTGCTGCTTGCAAAAAGCAAACAGAGGAAGCAGTATGTATTGTAAAGCTTATGGCTGTCATAAAGCAGGCATCTGATCTACTGATTAGAATTGTGCTGGCATGAAGGTGTGATTACCTTGTGGTTTCAGTGAATGTATCTTACGTAAATGTAGCAGATCATAATACACACAGACTTACCTTGACTCAATATGACTTGGATGAACAACCTCACGCAGGGTTAGTTTTCTCACCATTTTCCCACCATGCTCTGTTTTCGTAGACCCTATGGATTGGAACTCGGGGAACGTCCAGAAGTGGCTGCTGTGGACTGAACATCTGTACAGGTTGCCCCACGCAGGAAAGGCCTTCCAGGACCTGATAGGAAAGGACCTGTGCGCAATGAGCGAGGAGGAGTTTCGCCAGCGCTCGCCGCAGTGTGGCGACACGCTGCACGCACACCTGGACATATGGAAGTCAAGTGTGTGATTTAACATGAACATAAAATAACGTTTGGCTGTTTGAGTGTGTCTTTTATCTTTATATATTTTTTACTTAAATGTCTCTTTTCTCTCTCCAGCTGCCTGGATGAAAGAAAGGTGTTCAGTTGGAGAGACGAAAACTACCGGTAGGTTTGGTTTCCTCATACACCCGTCATTTAAATGACAATAATAAACTCTACCAAATAAAACATGCATTGTGACTTTGCTCGGAATAACGCAAAATGAAATGATATGAAGCATTTACCATTACACATTTACGTAAACTTACTTTTTAGTGAGTACAAGATTTGGACTGTCATGCAAAATCAAGCTCCTGCTTTGTGAACCTCCCGGTTAGTTTGGAGACGACTTTGCCTCGTAATCCTTTGGGCCTCTGTGTGCTTTTCTCTGGCAATCCTTAAAGTCTGAATGTTGTTTTTGTGTCATCTAGGCTGTGAGGATCTTTGGTCCGAGGCAGATTCGTCTTGTTCCGGTCAGCCCATTCATCTGTGGCAGTTCCTCAGAGAGCTCCTGCGTAAACCTCACAACTATGGACGCTGCATTCGCTGGCTCAATAAAGAAAAAGGTATTTTCAACTTTTTTTTAAGGCTACAGTATTAGAAGCACTCTGAGGTTTCACTTTGGGAATTGTATTGCTTCATTTTAGTATCAGAATGCACGTTGGAATGACGGGGAAAAATAAAGTGTCAATAAGCTCATAGATATCTATTATTATATCTATTTTACTTTCGTATTTCAACTGTGTTCAGCCTACTCAACTGACAGTTCAACTACTTTCAGAGCTTAAAACTCAACTCAATTTTGTTGTGCTTTCATTGCTTACACGATAACTGACACTTCATTTGCTCACACTTGTTGCATGACAACTGACACTTCAACTGTTACTTTTCAACACATTGAAGTAATTGCTCATTCGCCAAAAGTTAAAGTGTTTTCCAGACTCTCACTTCAACTGAAACTTCAGTAATATCTTACGCTTTAACTGAGACATAAACTCCTTCACATGCTTTCATGTGCTTTCAAGTCCTTGATTTGAAACTGTAACCCTTATTCAACATCTCACAAGCAACAATGTATATTCATACTTTAGGTTTAACTTGTTCACATTGTTTTAAATTGTTAGAATTAAGAAAAATATTTTCAATAAAATTGTCTGTAATGCTTCCTTCTTAATCAGGTCAGTTTAGACCTTAAAGACGCTTTATTCTCAATGAGACTATTGGTTTGAATAAAATAAAATAAGTGTGCACGTAAGTGGAAGACATTTTTCTTTAAATTGTAAACACCGGCCGTTAAGTTCACTTTGTGGCGCATCGTTACGAACACCATGTCTCTTGTGATTCCCACCAGGTATTTTTAAAATCGAAGACTCGGCTCACGTTGCGAGGCTGTGGGGGCTCAGAAAGAACCGACCTGCCATGAACTATGACAAGCTGAGCCGCTCCATACGCCAATACTACAAGAAGGGCATCATCCGCAAGCCTGACGTGTCTCAGAGACTGGTGTACCAGTTCGTTCACCCAGTATGAGGCAGCTGCCTATACTGGGAGGAGAAGGAGGAGATGGAAACCTACAAAACTAAAAGGACCCACTGTCTCACCATGCACTTGAACACCTAAACCGGAGATGAAAAGGTGACAGTAAACGCCTGCACCGACCAACCCCAAGTACACACTTCCACTGCCAGCACTGAAGCAACAGCTGCTGCTTGAGGGTTTGTCTTTGCCGTGAGGAAGAGACAAAACGATGTGGCTGTTGAGGTTTTTTTCCACTGCAGAATAAAAAGAACCACAAATTTTAAAAAACAAAAACAGAAACTGCCTTTGCATGATCTGCCTGTTTATTTTTCCATAGTGTGATTCTCAATTACCTTTTACTCATCACAGCAAACAGTTAGAACTGATTGCTCTTACGGACACACTTCAGGAAAAACGCCCACAGCTACATTTGCTTTGTCTTTTCGTTCCACTCAATTTGATCAATGTCTCTGTTTGAATTAGAGCCAGTTTTCCTGCCACGGTTGGTTCGGAACATTTTGCTTTTTTGGGGGGTTTGGTCCTGGCTCTGCTATACACACAAGCAGTGAGTCAGCTCCTGTAATCCATCAACCATCTTTTCTCTCATCTGAAACGTACAGAGAGGGAGACTTTTGACAGTTTGCCGGATCCAAGAGTGAAAACCTGTTGTCAAAGGATCTTCAACACTAGTGAATTGTTTTTTTAATAAAGGTGTAGCTTGGTAAGGAGCGATGCATTTCCTAAGTATTGTTTCACTGCCAAGTAGCCCTGCTTTATATTGTATGCTGTAAACTTCTATGTATTGCTTTGTATTGCTTTGTATTGCTGTATATTGCATTTTATATTGTGGATGTTTTATTACGAAGCTCCAAAATGTTCAGTAAAATAAAGTACAATGAATGAACATGAAATAAATAATCATAGAAATAAATACAAACAAAATGATACAACCGTGAAATTGTAAAGTAATTTAATGAAGGCTCTTATTTAAAATGGATTTATGGTGAGTACACCACAACTTTGGTGGAGTGAAAGATCTTGACATTAGAAAATTCGAAGTTTCTTATTCTGCAGAAAGCGACTCCTCTGGTTGCAAAAAAAGTCTGATTGTATCTATGACAAAATTACTCTCCTCTCTTGATTCATTCCCTCAGTAAACATTGTAAACATGAGTTTATGGTCTCAATCTCTAGTTCAAGTCTTTTTCAATACAGCATGATGTTCATTTAGTAAATGATGGTCCATTTAGAGGCCAACAGACCATAAAGCAGGGTGTGCTTTTGAATACCTTGATTGAGTGACAGGTCGCTGGCATTGCTTTGTCCAGTCTGGAAGTTGTCCTTGTTCTCCTCATCGATCTTTACCCCCTTTTAGTGTGTTTTCAGTGAGTGAAAGTTAATTAACTGTAACATTTTGGTCGCATTAATATGTCTTATTCAGCATTTAGTTCTTCTGAGCTCCACCCTCTCGTGTCACTTCTGGTTGCAAAAAAACAAGATGGCGACGGACAAAATGCCAAACTCAAGGCTTCAAACCCGTAATCTACAAACCAGTTGGTGACCACATGCACTTCTTATGCACATTCCTGATTGACAAACAAAGACGTGATTAAAAGTAACGTTATTGAACGAAATGCTAATTGGGGAAAATACTGTTCTGGAACAACAGACTTTGAAAATAAATGATTTTGACAATGAACTGATTGAACGCAATAAATATGTCCTGCAATAGTCTTTTTATTGGATTATTTCATAATTTCATGGTTGTGTCTTATGTTTCACTGATTCATCAAATTTGTGAAGCTTACTTTCAATTATTAACATCTGGATATTGCCTTAATTAATGTCTGCCTGAGGAAGGCAAGGATATTCAAGCTTCAAGCAAGACTTAATAAACTCTATATTTAAACTGAATATGCATCTGTGTGGTGTTTCTAAGTCATGAAGGGTTTATAGTGCATGTAAATGTAACCAAGTGTGCTTTATAAAGCAGGCTAAACAACTTTAAACAGTTATTAGGAGGCACTAATCAACATAACCTTTTTTTCATGTGTGCAGTTTTCTGATTCAGGTCTTTTGTTGACATTTTCTTCTGACGACTAACTGTTTCTTTCATATCTGCCAAAAAAAGCTGGCCTTGGGCTATAATGAGCAGTTTAATCCTGCAGGTAAGAGTGTGTTGTGGAAGGTATATGCTCATCCCTGCATCAACTTGAATACCCAGTTTGCCAAAGTTCCTGTCTTTCATTGCTGAACAGGCGTTGAATTCATTATATTGGTTGAGTAACTTTCCCCGAAACACTTTATTTTAGAACTTTAACAAGTTCTGCTACTTCAACAATGAATCTTCTCCCAACGCGGCAAAATTAGGACATTTTTGAACTGATTCTCAGAGACGTATGCTTTGGAAGGTAAAAAAATAATGCCAGTAAACGATAGCAGCTAGAACTGTCTGTGTCTGTTTGTTAAAGGTGAAAATAAAACACACGCACCACCCAACCACAAAATGTACTCAGAAAAGCAAATAGCAACAGTTGCAATGTTTTTTCGGGCTTGATGTCCCTGTAAGTCATGTACAATCTGTACTAGAATAAAATAGAAAATACACAGAAAATACACAAATAATAACTACAAATGTAGTCTAAAACGATCTGCATTAGTTGACTGATGTCTGCACAAACAAGTAGCATGTCATGCAAGTTTTGAAGAATAAAAATGAATCAATCTGTCTACGTTGGGGAAAGTCCTGACACACTGTGGGAATCTTGATAGCTTGTGTGTGATGTCCATAAACTGGCAGCACTGAAGGATTCTTGGTATTTGTGGGATTCTGACTCACATTATGATGATTAAAGGGACAAAGAGCTGAATGTGGTTACTGCTGACCTCTAGTGGCAAACTCGGGCATGACGTTCGACGTTAAACCCAGGGGACACAGACTTAACCTTAATTGTTGGAATGCTGTTAAGTGATAATGCTATGACTTTTCATATTTCTAACCTTTACACTTTTTGAATTATTAAGCTTTTTATTTTCAATGGGATCTCTCCATGGAGAATAATCCCTGTTTTATCTCCATGAAATGGCTTCAGGCACACAGGTGTTCGCGATTGAGCCAATTAGTGATGTTGATAAACACACAGACTCACAGACACACGCGCAAATACACTCCTCTCCCTCTCTCTCTCATACAGTCATTCAGGTCTTTGGGATCTTTAGAGGTCTTTCCCCCCTCCTCCACCCCCCCCCCCCACACACACATGCCATTTTAAAATAAAAGCCCCACAGAATGAATCCTAACTGAAGTGCTTGTGATGAGCCTGTCATTTAATAACCGGTTTGTGTTTATCTAACATTATGATTCTGTCTCGTCTCCCCTTCTCCCCCACCCCATTTCAAAATAAAAGCCCCAGAGAGTGAATTCTAACTGAACTGCTTGTGATGAAGCCTGTTATTTAATAACCTCTGTTTATGTGTGTCAAACATTATGATTATGTCTCCTCTCCCCCTCCCTCCCCCACCCAGCCCCACCCAGCCCCCAGTCTGGAAAAGACTGCACAGGAAACGGGCCAGGCATCTCTGGCCTCGGCCCCTCCCCCGCCCTCAACTGGCCTGTATCCAGCACTTCCTCCGGTTCCTCCCCCATACTCCCCTAATAATCCATTTATACAAGCACCAATGAGAAAAGTAAAGGGAGGAGTGCTCACAGGAGCATTCCACATGGCCCTGGATGAAGGGTGCACCATCGACACAAGCTCCACCTCAACAGAGCGAGCGATGAGAGGCATGATGGAGAGGGTGAAAACATTGGAAAGAGCTATGACAAGAGTCCCCATAGACGAAGAAGATCCTGAGACAGCAGAGAGAGGCCAGCAGGCCAACAAGGATGAAGCAGAGGCCCAGCGGCAGAGACACTTCGATCAGGAGTGCAGTCAGCGACTTCGCGACGAACTCGCTGCCACAACACCTCGCCCCATGCTCTCAGAAGAGACCTATGTGACAAGCAACCTGTGAACTCCAGTGAACCAAGACGCAGTGGCAGCATTCATCTGGGCCCCGGGAGAGTCCCCGCCCCTGTATCCGGCCAGAGCAGAACGGGTGTGGCGTCAGGCCTTCAGAGAGCCACATGATGGAAGCGTTACCACAGTGGCACTATGGCGTGCAATGGTAAAAACAGGCCTCCCTGAAGGACCTCGCCAGTACATGGACGCAGTGGTTGACCTTGAAGCAATGACACAAGACATGTGGAACGCCCAGCTCCGACATTACCTCTCTAAGCATATTCAAACTGAGGCGGGTAGCGATACAGAAATTAAGACCTTGCAGAGGGCCCTACTCAAGAAACAACTCAAAGAACAAGACGCGGCTGAGGCCGCCAAGAAATCTAAGGCTGCCAAGAAATCTAAGGCTAAACAGCAACAACAGCTGGTAGTTCAACAAGCACCGACTCCACCTCCAACGGCACCTACTCCCTCTGTCCCACTGGAGGTTATGATGGCTATGATGTCAGCAGGCGGTGAACAGTCACGCCCATGGGTCCCACAGGGCCAATGGGGTGGAAGAGGAGGAGCCAGAGGAAGAGGAGCGCCTGGAGGCAGAGGAGCGTCCTATTTCTGCTACAACTGTGGGAGACCGGGACACTTCGCAAGAGACTGCGTGTTAGCACCGCAGCAAACACAGAGAGGAAGAGGACAATACTCCAGGGGAGGAGGCGGACGGGGCTATGACAGACAAAGACCACAGCAAGGGGCCCATCAGGCTCCTTGGGACGAGGGACATGGTCCCCAAGGCGGGGCCCATGCCACACAGGCAAGTAGCCAACAACAATGGCCTGGAGGTTACAACAGTCCTCCCTATTGACACGCCCCTCAATCACTGGCGTCACACACTCTACATTTCGGCTTCACCAGCAAACCCTTAATCAGGTGCTCAGTAAATGGACAGGATCACATCTTCCTCGTCGATACTGGAGCCACCTATTCGAGTGTGATGACTATGCAGCCGTTGTCGGACCGGTTTGTGTCAGTGGTGGGAGTCTCTGGCACTCCAGTTCTACAATTTTACACTACCCCTCTCCCCATCACGTTTCACGATGCAACCCTCATGCACAGCTTTCTCTCTGCTCCAAATTGCCCAGTCAACCTGCTGGGACGAGACCTGATGACTCGCCTCAATCTGAGCATCTGGATGAACCAAGACGGTGTCCATGTCTCGTCCAACCCACCAACTAGTACGTTGTCCATGCCAGTACGCATTCTCTCCCTTGCTCCCGTTACAGAGACGGTGTCCCCCACAGACGAAGAGGTTTACTGGCTACGCTGTCTTCAAACTGGCCCCCAGACCCCTGCCATCCAATATTGGTTCAACATTCTCAAACCAAAAATCACTCAGCTGTTCCCGTACAAAACTCCTCTGGACCACGTCCATTGCACTCTAAATGTCACACCAGACCCCGACGACCTCTACACAGAAGACTGGGATGAAAACATGTCTCACCTTAGACCCACCATTCAGTGTCTACACATCTTTTGTGGCCAGGAAGGAGTAGCATCAAGAGTCATTCTATCTCCCTTCCTTCGCTCATGGTATCAGCTAGATGCGGACTCATCACCCCATGTCACTTTGGCTGTTGGTTTTGGCCATGAGGCCAGAGGTCTGGGACCTATGATCAAGAGAGCACTTACTCTCACTTGGGAACCAACCACTACTGAAGGTCTGCTCAAAGCCAAGGAGGAGACCATGTGGAGATAGACAGCCCCTGACACTGTTGAACACACTTTACCGGAGCACCTCCCTTTGCCTCGTCACCATGGCAAATCGTGTTCAGATCATCCAGCTACAACTGCCTGTTTGGCTCAGGTCCCGGCTAGGTTGTGGACCTCAGGGGCCTATGACGTTGGCCGCCTGACTACGGAACCCATCAAAGTCACATTCACAGACCCACAGCAGCTTCCTGTGTACAGACCCCAATATCGCCTGAAACCAGAACAACTGGAAGGCATTTGGCCAACGATTGAAGGCCTGCTCAAAGCCGGAGTCATCTACCCCACCTCATCAGAGTTCAACACTCCCATACTTCTGGTTCCAAAGGCAGGAGGAAAAGGCTGGAGAATGGTCCAGGATTTCCGCCCCGTGAACGAAATCACAGTTCCAACAGGTCATCCGGTTCCAGATCCTCATCTCTCTCTCAGCAATTTGAGCCCTGCACACACCCACTTCACAGTAGTGGATCTGGCCAATGCTTTCTTCAGTATCCCATTGCACAAAGACTCTCAGCCCATCTTTGCCTTCACCTTTAATGACCAGCAGTATACCTATGCCTCCCTACCCCAGGGCTACAGGTGCTCCCCAGGTCTATTCAACCACCACTTACGCCTGCATCTTGCTGACCTCGCCCTCCCAGGAGGCGCAGTTCTGATTCAATATGTCGATGATCTGCTTCTGGCAGCAACGTCAGCAGCTCCCTGCCTTGATTCCTCCGTCCAACTCCTCACTCTGTTGGCCGAAAAGGGCTACAAGGTCAACCGTTCAAAGGTGCAGTTCGCCAGACGCCAAGTGTTGTTCTTGGGTCGCAATGTTTAATCAGACGGGCTATGCCTGTCACACACGCACAGGGCCACCATCTTGCAACATCCCCAACCGCTCACTGTTGCCGCTCTCCTCTCATTTCTGGGCTTAACAGGCTACTCACGAGCCCATATCCCAGACTACACCAACCACACCACTATTCTCAGAGAGATGTTGAAGGAAGTGGGCACCAGAAATCTTACTGCCAACCTCACATGGACAGCAGAGGGTGAAAGAGCCTTCACCCGCTTGAAGCAAGCACTTGCACATGCCGCCGCACTCATGTCCCCAGACTACTCCCTACCGTTCCACCTTGATGTTTCTGAAAGACACAGCCTACTCAATGCTGTACTCTTCCAGAAAAAGGGGGGTGAAAGAGAAGTACTGATGTGTCATTCATCAAAACTTGACGCTGTGGAAAGTGGTCAATCCATGTGCGCAAGATATGTTGCAGCAGTGGCTGTTACATATGCTGTTACATAAACATGCACACGCACTGATGACGCAGAGAAGGCGGTCCCGGGACGTGAGCCAGTGTGGGTGGAGATGCCCAGTGCTCCAACGAGGCTGTCTGAAAGCTAGAAACAGATCCGCCTCCTACTTTGTATTCCACCAATAGGCTCCATAAGGGCAACCTATACACCGCATGCGCACTCTGTCTAAGCGTCTTTTAGCTTTCACTTTTCTAGGGTCCGTGCACATTTAACTGCTGGACATAATACTTCTGTTACAAATAAACCTTATTGCTTGAATTGAGCTAAACGCCTCGATCTCAGTCTGTTCACTCGAGTTACATTCTCAACATGTCCCCTTACTTCAACACGTCCCCAGTTGTCCCCACCTCTCGTTTTACAGGGTCCCCTGATTGTCCCTCTGTGTGTTTAGGTGTGTATCCCGTCCTGACGCCAGCCTGGGCTCCGTCTACCCACACACCTGACACCAATCAGCTCGTCACCGCGCCCTGCACCGCACACACCTGTCAGCAATTCACTCATCACCTCCACGGTACAACCCTGGCTCTCCTCCCAGGTCCGTGTCTCAGCTAAATGCTTCAGGAAGCAGCAGCAGTCTATGTTTTTTTTAAGATTTTGCCTCATGCAGGCGTACTCCTGATGATTAATACTTTGTGTTCTACCACTGTTGTAAACACTGAAACATCAAGGCTACTTTTCTTTTTTTTTTGTCTCATATGTGCCTCAGTTTTCTGATGACATCTTTTATTTTTGCGTATGCAGACGAACAGGCACTACAGTTCATAAATGACAGCACTATATGCTAAAGAAGGAAAGAGAAATCCCTCTAAAAAAAGTTCCTCTCAACATTGCAGATCAATGTTTCCCGACAGAAAAGAAAGAAGCATTTGAGTATTTTTTGAAAAATATGATTTTACCATCCGTCAGTGTATCACCGGGGTTTCACAGTGGATGCCGCAGTTGTAACTCTTTTACAGTACACTTGTCAACCGTTCTGTTTCAAATGAAAGACGCTGAAGTCTTTAAATTCATATCTCCAGTCAAGACAAAGAGGAACTGCGTGTCGTGTCGGTGTAAACTGAGCTGCAGGAGTTGGATTCGGTGGAAGGGAGCTCTGGTTCACTTTGTTAAACATGATGGTTGAGTCTTTGGAGTAGCAGGGTGGTAGATTTCGGTATAAGGCAACATTTATGTCGACCCCTGCTTACAAGGAGCAACAGTTCTCAAAAGAGCATACAAGAAGCACAAACACAGAACAAGAGACCTTTCCCTCCTGGATCTTTTCAAAATAGACTTCTCTCTCTTGCAGCAGAAAAGCCCGTCGTCTCATCAATATTTCAGACCTCTTCCCTGCTTTTCTGTGCAGCGCTCGTTGCAGCCCCTCTCAGCCTGCGTCAGTAAGACGACACCAGACTTCCTCGTCGACGAAGGTGTACTTTTCACCAACACCTGTGGTTACCAGGAGCAACAAACCAATCGACGAGTGCTGCCACGTGCGCTCCTCAACTTTTTTTGTTTGTAGGAAGTTTAATTTTCTGATTAAACTATAGAGATGTGCATATGTAACGCAGCTTGTGGTTTTGGTGCACAGCGAAATAGACCAATCAGGATTGATTACGTTACACAACAAAAATAAAATCAAATGGCATCATCATCATCATCATCATCATCGTCCCGATAAGAGTTTTAATTCGATCAAGAAACTGTTAGTAATTTGGAGGAAAGAAATTGAGGCCATGCACCGGATCGGATCAGAGCGGCACACAGTGTGTGGGAGCATCAGCATGCACACAATCACAGAGATGAGAGCTGGAAGCTGATAATGCCGAGTCACTGACATTCACTCATAGTAAACATGTAACTGCAGAACTTTAAAAAAAAGAATAAATAAAACCTTGGTTGTGAAATGAAGCTAGTTTCCAGGCCTTTTTTTTTTGATGGCTCCTGTGTTATTAACAGTCTGCACGTAAAGACAGAGAACTACCACATGAAATGCTGTAGTTATAACCGGTACCTTGTCAGTGACAGGTGGGACAGCAGAGGTTAATGTATACAGTTCCTGCTCGGTTTGGTCGAGTACATATTTCCATTTCAAAGAGGAGCTCTGCTTAGTGACACTGTGTGTTTATTTTACTGATGGTGAGCGGTCTTTTTTTAAAATCTGGTTCAAAATGCTAATTCAGTGACATGCTATGGAGTGCGGCAGGAAAACAACGAAATGCATCAAAGGAATAGTTTGACATATGCTTATTAGTGTTGGAGGAAAAGAATGATGCCACTCTGCACTGTTTATGCACACACGTATGAAGCCAGAGCCAGCAGCTGGATAGCTTAGCGTAGCATAATGCTGCGTTCACACCGGTCGCGTTGATTTTTTGACGCACTGCAAAATCGCGTCCAACGCACCGCCGGTCATGTTCACACCAAACGCCGCCAAATCGCTCCGTGCCGGAGACAGAAAGCAGGGGGAAGGAGCTAACCTGGCTCCGTCCCTGAAGCTCACTATTAACATCTCGCATCTTGTTCGTTTAATTGGCAGAAAAAAAGGTTTTATGGGGGCGGGGGGTTGTGCTGTAACTCTTTCTTGGCCAGGGACAATGATTGCCAAAACTGAAGTGTATAGTCCATTCACTTACATTTTGTAGGGATTAAACAAGATATTTCAAAAGGCTGACACTGAAAATCCTCCTCTCTGGATTTAACAAATGAGATATAATAAGTGAGCTTTAGATGTGCTGGCAGGCCGATTTTGTTCCCTTCAAAAAGAGTCGAGCTGTTTCCCATTATTTCCAGTCTTTATGCTAAGCTAAGCTAACCGGCTCCTGGCTGTGGCTTCATGTTTACCGTACAAACGTGAGAGTGACATCGATCTTCTCATCTCACTCTCAGGAGGAAAGCGAATAAGCACATTTCCAAAAAACTATTCCTTTCATGCTAAACATGTAAATATTTCACAGATATTCAATGAGAAAAAAAACAAAACTGTACAAGCATCCAGACTGTAAAAAAAAAAATGATTCAAATATATACATGAAATGCACAATGCACAGCTCATTGTCGCTATCCAGGCACAACCGACGATGCCATATCAATCGGATGATGAGAGAAGATACTGTATGGCATGTTAGCGTCGCATCTGAAATCAAACACAGCCATGCACAAAAGAGACTGAAATATTATTTGTTTTGCTTCAGTTGCAGTGTGTGGATGATGACGATGTGATCCTGAACTTGTTTCAGTAAAGTCTTCTCTGTGATGCTGAGATGAAGACAGGTCACCATGCCCGACGGGAAGAGGAAGCTTTGCCTTCAAGTCTCTGGCAAATGTGCAGTCATGACTGGACGGTTCAGTCCGGGGTCTTCTGCCCTCCGCTGGAACGGCTACATCGGCTCCACGTAATTGGCCGGGTAAAGACCCAGCTGCCCGTTGTCTAGACGGCCTTTACACCAGCCCTGCTCGTCCTCGTCCTCCAGCTTCATCAGCTCGTCTCCTTCATCCGTACAAGGAGACAGAAATGTACAGCAGGGGGAGATTATGTCAAACACTTCTGATTAATATAATACAGAGTCAATGTTACATGGGTCCTACAGCTGTAAACGAGAAGATTAAAGGACCACTCCACCAAAAATAACTAGTGTGTAAGATAGCTGCTGTTTACCGGGGGGACAGTAAATGACCAGTTTAATGGCAAAACCAAAGTATCAAGATATCAAAACCCCCTTTTTCAGCATAATTCACGAGTCATTTTGTAAACACTGGTGGTCAGTATGGATACAACCTTTTACAATAGTTACTCTAATTCAACATTGGGGCCTCTCAGTTTGGAGTTTGCATGTTCTCCCTGTGCCTGTGTACAGAAATGTACCAGACGTGAATGTTGTGTTTTTGGTGAATTGATTTGAAGGAATAGTTTGACATTTTGAGAAATACAGTTTTTTTTTGATTGTCAAGCGTTCGATAAGAAGACCGATACCAGTGTCAAACACTGTCTGTTAAATGTCAGGTTACAACCAGCGGCGGGTTAGCTTAGCTTAGCATAAAGACTGAAAACAGGGGGAAACAGCTAGCCAGGCTCTGTCAAAAGGTCACAAAATAATTGCCGTAAAGCAGCCCTGCGTGCTGATTTTTAAGTATTTCTTTCACCTCATAAAATATGTATAGTGGTATCATCCAACTGTGATGATAACTCATAACATTAAACACACAGCTTCTGTTTGTCGATAATGTTTATTGTGTTTATTACACCAACTGCAGTTTCTTACATCGGTCATGAGCGACACAAAGGTTGTTGTTTTTTTTGCAATGCAACTTGATTACTCCTGTAATCCATTTTAATTGTTGATTTAACGAATCAATGCTTTATTTGCCATTGATACGAATTTGCTTTGGTGAACTAATGCGATACAAAACGGTTACAACGTGTATTCCTTTGCCATCGAGCACTAACGGTGACAGCAGCAGGAACTGTACTTGCCAAACTTCCATTCGTTAGTGAAATCGTCACCATTGAGTCGTTCCTGCGCTGTCGGGGATTCATTGTTTGGTCAACAGGTGTCACACTCACCTGATCTGAAGCTGAGCTCGTCCTGCTCTTGGCCTTCGTAGTCGTACAGCGCTCTCACTCTCACACCTTTCCCCACTTCCTCGTCGAAGGGGTTGGTCCCTCCGTTGGTGTCGTTGCCCGAGTCCGGGGCCGTCTGGTCCTCGTCCGGGGCCACCTGGTCCTCGTCCGGGGCCGCCTGGTCCTCGTCCGACCACTCCGTGGAGGCCGTGTACGCCTGGTTCTTCTCGTAGCTGCTGACACTGCACATTTCAGCAGAACGTTAGTGTTCAGTCCCACCAGTTAAATATCATGACGTCCTCATGCTGCGGCTGTGTATGTTTTAGTGTGTTGTTGTTTTTTGCGCTATCTTATTGACTTGTGAACCATTTCTGCTGTCACTGCTCATACCACTACTGCTGCAATAACTACTATTAATATGACAATAGTTACTCATTTATAAAACACTTGAAAATGAAACTAAATTACATTACAAATGACATGAATACAAACAAATATTAAATATAAATGAGACACCATACGGTGAAGGAAGACACTGATTGGTGAACTGATGATTTGCAACATACATTTAGAAGATGAGCATCTGCTAAATAAGTGTGAAAATGTGAAATATGTGGGTGTTTACCTTCCCCGGTCTACAGCTTGAGCCTGGTCGACTGCTGTTGTGACGTTCGTCAGCATGACTCCATCGCTGCCTTTCTTTGACTTTTCTTTCTTCGAGATGTTATGGGTAAGGTCTGGGTTGTACTCCTGCAAAACATACAAACTACTGATCAATTCCAGGCACATCACTCAGTGTGAAATATTTAAGGAACAATCAATGCTGGACACTGCATAAATATTCCATAACCAACTTTTTCTACCACTTTGCAAAATGGTCGGCTCTCCTTTTAGTATCATCGAAAGAAAAACACATTTTCATTATGTTTGTTATCTGTTTTTATTGCTGTTAAACTAGGATAGATCGAAATTGTAATATTAAAGGAATAGCTCAACATTTCGTAAAGTATGCCTACTTGCTGAGATTAGAAAAGGTATCTTCCTGGAGAATTAGTCCAGCACTACACACATACTTTGATTGAACAAACAAGATATAACATGTTAAATAGTTGGATTTTGTTCCCATTGAGTCAGGCTAGCTGTTTCCCCCTGTTCTCAGTCTTTATGCTAAGCTAAGCTAACAGGCTGCTGTCTGTAGCGTATCAATCAAACTCTCAGCAAAAACAAATGCCAACTATTCCTTTTGATGATTGGCCAGTTTCTATACTGCAGGTCTCCAGTGATGTTTTAACGTCTTACAACTTAAGCCTGTGTCTGTACCTCAAACTGGGGCCAGTTCATATGCATGCCGGGGCCGTTGGTGTTGCTGAACCACTTCAGGTCTTCCTGCGGGCTGGACGACGTGATGGTGCGTTCCAGTTCTCCGTACACTGTAGCATAGCTGTGAAAAGACAGCGAGGGGTTAGCGTACGAGTGAATGATTACCTGACAACCGTCGCCTCGTCGTATTAACTGTTATCTGAGCGTCTCAGACCTTTGGTCTTCCGTGAGGTTGAGGTGGCGTTTGACGTCCAGCAGCACCTCCCTGAGGAAGCTCAGCCTCTTCTCCTCAAACTGCTGGCACTGATCGAACACCTGCTCCATGTTCTCCATGTAGTGTGGAGTGCACTTACTCAGCTCATCCAGAGCCTTCTCATACTTCTCCTTGGCCTTGGTGGGAACAAACACACATACAAGACTCACTCAACAGCCTGAAATGAATATGATGTTGTTCGATATCACAGTGGTCAAATGTGATTCGTATTAACCTTGAAAAGGTAAATAAATGTGTTTTTAAGCACAACAAAGAATCGTGGTTCAAGAGCGTGAAGGCCAGTCCAAGGAGACCGTAGTCCACTTCAGCCCAGAACAGCTGACGTTGGATTAGTGAGGGAGACGCATACATGTAGAGGGGGAGGCGTGGTATTCAGTCACACATTAATAATGCAGCTAAGAGGCCTTTATGACACTTGGCCCGGTGGAACCAGCTCTATGTCTTAAAATAGCCTGCGAGTTGATTTGCTTTTGGGCTTGAGTAACTTTTTTCCCCAACGAGCTGCAGCAGTCGATGCTCTCACCTTCTGTGAGTCCTGCTTGCATTTGTCCAATTTCTCGTGGAGTTTCTTCTGCTGGTCAGCGGTCACCGAGGCCTCTCCCTTACCGTTGGCCTCTCTGGTGGACGCCAGCTTCTCCTCTTTGCAGGCCATGTGGTAGGACTTCTTGGCAGCCTCGAGCTAGAGGAACAAGATGACATAAACACATTCAATCTTGTTTGATCATATGAGAAATATACACATAAACTCGCCATATGATTATTTTCACCACTGACTAATATCACCGTTATTTTCTTGCTAATAAAATTGTGAAAAATGCTGCAGAAATGCAGGGTGATAATCCTAAAGTTATTCAGTTAATCTTCACAATTTGCAAGCTAAAAATAAGAAATGTATGGCATGAAGTGGTTAATTCTTTATAAAATTGTGACAAAAAGTAGTTCTCTTAATTGTAGGAAAAATGACTTGATGCTAATATTAAAAGTTTCATAATTAATCTGTTCCCCGAAATGACAAAAAAAACAACAACATTCACTATTACCAGCAACAAGTCATGTAGATAGTTTTACTTTCATTTGTGAAATATCTGCTGCCACTTGAGTTCAAAATGAGGTGAGAATAGTTGCACAACAACAACACATCTCAGAAACTAATTAACACATTTTCAGAGCTGTCAGTTCCCCAAATTAAATCCCATTCAATATGTATGGCAGTCTCCATGAAACCTCTGCAGCTAAAACAAACTGTTGACCCTTTTAAAATGAGTTCAATATCTTTGGACAGTCTGAAAACGTGTCCACTTAATTGCACATGCCTGGATGAGTCAACAATAAAACTGCCTCACCTCTTTCAGCTTTTTGGCCCAGGGTTTCTGGGCCTTCTTGAAGCCCTCGTCTGCCTCTTTGGTTTCCTTGAATCCTCCCATCATCTGTTTGTGGTACAAGTCTTTCTGCCAGTTCTTCACCTTCTCAAAGTCCTCGTTGATCAGGTTGTTTTTCACCTCCTGGTGAAGCTCGCTCACCTTCTCCGCCTCCGTCATCACCCCCATCCAAGCTCGCTCTACTGAGCCGTACTGAGGCCCTGGTAGAGGAAGGGAAGGGTCAAGTCAAGCATCGTATCCCAAACAAATACAGATGTTGTTGCTGTTGTGAAACATGTGAATTTGCACCACATGACTGTGAGACAGCGGTCACCTTTGTCTACCAGCTGTCTCCACCTCTTGGACCACTCCGTCAGTTGCTGCGAGTAGGCTTTCTCGATTTTGGCACGCTCCTGGATGCAGTTCATCAGGTCATTGCAGAGCCGGTGACCGTCGTCGATCCGCTTCACTGTGCGTTTGTAGTTCCCAACCTGACATGGAAACAAAGTTACTGTCGGTCAAATCGATGGTATTAAAGGAATAGGTCGACTTTATGGGACATAAGTTGCTTTCTTGCTGACAGTGTGAGAGGATCGGTGCGAAGCTGCAGCCTGGCGGTGATTAGCTTAGCTTAGCATGAAGACTAGCCTGGTTCTGATCCACCAAGAGGTGCTGGTCGGTGGGTTTTTTAAAAGGGAAAGTCTCGCTGTTTCCCCAGACTTCCAGTCTTTGTGCTAAACTAAGCGAACCAGCTGTAGCTTCTTATTGAATAGATAGATGTGAAAACTTAATTTTTATCGCCTTGTACAACGGTACACAGCACAACGTAATGACCCTTTATATGAGGTCTTCACTTCCTGGTGCGAGGAGAACATGTTCTCTCAATTTCCTTGAGTTAAACAAAGATAATCTGTTAGAAGATTTGTGGAGATTAGTTGAGGACTTTGACATTGATGCTCATTTTTTTAAATCCTTCTGCTGTTTAAAAAATGAAGAGATGACTCTTAAGAGGGGATTTTCATATTGTTTCTAGTTGGTAGAAATGATCCGCTAATTACATCAACAACAACAAAAAAGGAAATTCCTCGTTATTGACCGTTGTGGCAGGAAGACGGCATGATTTGTGTTGCTCACTGTTACAGGAATCACTGTGTGTGAGGTGCCTCCTCTAAAAGGCTGCAGGTGATGCTGTAAGAAGGCAGGTGGAAACAGCAGGGGAGAGACTGCTGGTAAGAATGGATCTATGCACTGAACGCAGGGGGTGCGTTTATGTCATATAATTCATCTATAACTCTCTGTAGACGCAGGAGCAGCAACCTCCCAGAGCTGTCTGTTTGCTTCAACCAGAGACAGAGTCACAGAAAAACAGAGAGAGGATAAAATCCCACATCACTGCATTCATGTCACACATTTGTGAGAGAGAGGAAAAAAAAGGACTGCATCTCTGCCGAATGTGTAATAGGTGTTTACCGATACCTCACTCTGACAATGACACTCAACAAATCTCACACGTGGACTAATTGAAAGCAGGCGGCGGGGGATGATTGCATTCCACACCAGCCTCCTGCTTCAGCCGAGTCAGCGATCGGCGGGCAGCACTGCAGCAGCTCCACTGTGGAGCGATGAGCGGCGGTGATGCAGCGACTGTGTGCTGGGAACACGCGCCTTCTGCTGCTCCAGCTGGTCGGAGAGACGCGGAGAGAATGAAAAGCACAGCCGAACCTCAGAGGACATGGATTATAACACCCTGAACGTGTGAAGTGACGATGCGTACGTCTTCAACATACTCACTGAGCCCATGCGTCATGAATAAACACGCAGCAACGTGACAGTCAATATCATCTGTAGCTTTAGATGCGTCACACTTTGTTTCCTGCTTTGAACACCGTTGAACCGGCCTCATGTGTGGAATGATTTGAATGAATGGAACGTGTCGCTGAAATGACTTGGGACTGTTTGAGCTCAGGAAAGGTTGTTGTTGAGGTAATCTCGAGGGAGAAACCCAGTACAACATACTATCATCTAGACTAGAGCTAAAACAATGAATCAATGATTCAATCAGCGAAATAAACTGTTCTGACAAATGATCACTGAAGTCCTTATACAAACAAACGTGCAAACATTAGTCAGCTTCTAAGTTGTGATCATTTGCGGATTGTGTTTGATTCATTTGACAGTAATCTGGGCTCATTTTGGGCTCATTAATATGTAATCAGAGGATTTAGAGAACAGTTTTCCCTATTTGCAGACTATATATTTCATCCTTAATAAAGGTCATTGTTACTTGCAGCCCTACTATCATCCATCTTTTAAGTTGTCATCAGACAGACAGCGGATGGCTTCAATTTGCTACACTTACTCCTATCTTCAAACGCAAGACGAGTCAGTATAGGAAGTGATGGAGCACACTGGAAAACCTGTACGTTGTAGCTGTCATTGCAGCAGCAGTCCTAACAAGCTCCAGACCCACATATATGTAGAGGCCAGGACAACAACGTCAACCCCAAAGGCTCAGGCCTCATTTAAGATGTGATGCAAACAATGAAAAACCCAACCTTGCTCCACACACAAGCTCATTAGCAAAGGCTCAGTCGCTAGCACCCACAAATGTGGGACAACCTAATTGAAAAAATGAGAAAGTGGGGAACAAAAGGAACAAAAGGAAGAGAAACTTCAAAGACAAAGAGGTTGCAATACATGAAATGAGGTTTAATTTGGCAACTTCAGCCTTTTTACAGCATGAAGGCAGGTGGTGATAAATACAGCAAACTGTATCATCTCTTATTAGAGATGATACAACTGCAGCTCATAAAAGAGACATTAGTGTCACCTCAGTGTCATCCATAGGTGAGAATAGAGCAACCACCTAACAGGCTGAACCAAAGCAGGAGATCATTTGTTTGATAATTGTTGCACTCATTCTAATAGAAGATTCCGCTGGCTCGGTCAACTCCATTAGATAATGGCACTAATATTTACAAAGCAGGTTCAGTGAGAGTTCATCACCACCGAGCGGTATTCAGTTCCCAAAGACCGTTCCCTGCCGTCTCACCTCCCAGAAACTGTCCGTGGTCTCCTCCAGGCTGGCGGACTCGTCGTAGGCTCCAGACATGGTCTCTCCAGATTTGGCAGGGCGGCTTCAGGCGGTGGCGGTCTGCAGCAGAGTAACGCTCCTCATGCACTGGAAGAGACGACGAGCACAGAGGAGCGTGAGCACTGTGAGCAGTAAACGCTGAGATTGTAAGAAATTTGAGCATAGAACTGTGTGTTTAGTAGCTGTAATAAAAGTGTTCAATGATTCATATTTAAGAATTCATAATTAGTCATAATCATAAGGGTTTTGGAAATGCATAATTAAGATAAGCATAAAGTGTTTTAGGATTAGTAGCTAGAAGTGGAATTTGAGACATGAAGCTTTTGCCAAAGTTGCAAAGTCTTATATATTATATGGAATGATTATCATAGAAGGGATTAGACAATGACTGACAGTCATTGAATGTGTTAGTAAACGCAGGGACAGAAAGGCAGACAGGCGAATACACTCCTGGGAGTTAGCCAATAGGAATCGGGATAAACGGAAGAGGAGGTGTTTCGAACGGATGTGGGTGGTTTAATTTCAAGTCTTTTTCTCTCTCACGTGATGGCTCTCAGAGGACGGACGGGTTTTATACCTGAGGAGCTGAGTTGAGTTTTTTGCAAACAGGGTTTTATTGATTTAATATTTCATGAAAGAGTGCACTTCACTGTAAATACTGTACTTGCATCAGTGGGATTAAATTCCTTTTAATTGTAAACCAGTCTTGGTAGATTTCTTATTGCAGCGTGTCGACTGTAAAAGCAGCCGGACACGTGCTCCGGCCTCCTCGCTGTGGAACAGACTCAAACTTCCACAAGATTATAAATGTGGTTATTAGCTGCAAACGATGTTGCTGCATACGCTGGCAGCAAACCACGACCAGGGCACCGCAAGAGATCATTAAGCACGCAGGATTACATTAAAAACAGAACAGAACATATTAAGCAGTTTAAAAAAGAAGAACAACAGATAATGTGACTCTATGGCTGAGAGATGAATAGCATATTCACTGTCCGTATTATCCATGTTTTGGAAAACTGATGAAATTTAGTACAAAGCCATTTTCATTGTCTGCTGATTGATTCGATTGTTAGTCTATAAAATGTCTAAAGATTGTGAGAAATGTCTCATAGTTGACAAGCTGGAACCACTGAGTGTTTATTAGAACACGATTACTTCAACGATTCATCGATGATCAAAAATTGTAACCGATTCATTTTCTTTCAACAAATAAATTGACTGCTTCATAAACTGTTTCAGCTCCAACTAAAACATTTTTGAAAATGTTGATTAAAATATATGCCCCTCATAATATGTGATGCTTGTTTTGTATGACCAACAGTCTAAAACACAATCATATTCAATAAACAATGATATAAGCTGGAGAAATTAGTGTTGAATTCAGGATTCTTGCTTGATTGAATTTCAGTTCTGTCAATCAAACGGTTGCTTCTGCTCTCATAACTTTCTGTAAATGGACTGTACTTGTAGAGCGCTTTTATGACCACTCAAAGGGCTTTAACACTCCACGTCATCATTCACTCTTTCACACACCATGCAAGGTGCCACCTGCCCAACATTCCCACACCGTAGCCACAGCTACGGGAGCAACTTGTGGTTAAGTGTCTTGGCCAAGGACACATCAACTTGGAGCCGGGGATCGAACCGCCGATGCTCTGATTGAAGGACGACCCTGCTCTACCACTGAGCCACAGATAACACGTCTGAATAAGCGAGCACACATTCGTACAAACTAAAGGTGATGACATCAGTGATTATCAGCAGTGGAAATCAAAAAATCACCTCCCCAGCATTTTCTGTCACACAATACTTTCCACACACTGATATCAGGACGGCTCAGACACGTACAAAACCACCCCTTCTCCCCAGAGACCTCTTTGCTCATCGATGTAATGACTGCCTGGTAACTAGTGGCATCAACTCACCCAGCTTCTGTCAGAAAGAACACTGTCGTCTCACTGCAGAGTAATCATCCCGCATGAACATTATCACAACGCTGGAACACTGTATGCTGCTGCAGAAAAATGAATAGCTCTGACATGACAACATGAGGGAAGGACGATAGGAACTCTAAACGATCCACTTATCAATCCATCCATGGATCGACTGTTGAGCGGGCCTACCAGGCACAGGCACAGGGCCCCTAGTTGGAAAGGCAATCAAACAACTACAAAGACACACAAAACAACCACAGAGATGCAAAATGATAGCAGAACAACTACAAAGACATACAAAACAACCACAGAGATGCAAAATGATAGCAGAACAACTACAAAGACATACAAAACAACCACAGAGATGCAAAATGATAGCAGAACAACTACAAAGACACACAAAACAACCACAGAGATGCAAAATGATAGCAAAATCACCACAAAGATACTGAATGACCACAAAGCGTCCACAAAATGACCACAAAGTGACGCAAAGTGAACACAAAGAGACATGTCTGGAGGGGATGCAAAATGAGAAGCAAAACAACCGCAACCACAAAGAGAAACTAGACATGACTGCAGAGAGACGAAAACGACCACAGGGACGCAAAACAATCACAAAGCGAAGCAACGATCACAACAACAAAAGAGACACAAAACGACGACAGAGAAATGCAAAAACGTCCACGAGGAGACACACAATGGGCTCTAGGTAAGAGGTAATTAGCCGCTGCCGAGGAGTTTTGTAACAGCTTCATATAATTGGAGAACCTCTGTTCTGGTCATCTACCATTCCTGGCAAAACTTTTTAAGTCCATTCGACGAAATAACATAAAAAAATAAAGGGTCATTTGTGTTGTTTTACAACGCCATCATTCAAGATGGGCTGACAGTAAAGGACCTTACTTTTTGGGGTTTTGGGAAATACCGAGTCTGGCAAAACATTTTTGAGCAAGCAGCATGAGCCTCCTAAAGCTTCCCAAATAAACTTCAATTCTACAGATATAATTTCAAACACTTGTCTCTTATTGCAGCTGTGTGCACAGGGAGCTACTTAGGGAGGAACCAGACGACTTGCCCCGTATTGTTTTCCTGGATCTCTACAGCGGATGTGGTGAAGGTTAGCGTGAGCCTTTGTCAGAACGGATATCAGAGCGTCCCACCTGCACATGAGCTCCACAGACCCTTTTTTAATCAATCCCCACTTTCAACTGCACTACCCCACTATGATATGAGGACAAAAGTCCAGACCTGCTGTTACTTTAGATATTTACACAAGCATAAATCACTGAAGGGATACATTGAGATGAAAAAAAAAGATTACACAAAATATTAGGTCAGAAGAGCGACAAACGGAAACCAACACACACAAAGAAACGAAACACAGATCGAGATAAGATGCAAAGTGAGGATGCAAATGAGCTGCTATTTGACTGTCCTGCTCTCAGCTCAGTGAAATGTCAGCTGCAGATGGAAAATTGTTTCACTGAGCAGCGCTGTGCCAGACAACAAAATATCAATGAACAGATAAAACGGTGAAAGCATTTGACAAGACAAATGCATGCTGAGTCATCTCGCCTACGATGAATAACTACAGCTGCATGTTAAAGGAAAAGTTTGACATTTTGGTAAATACGCTTATTGACTTTCTTGCCGAGACTTCGATGAGAAGATCAACACCACTCACAGGTGGCAGTAAATAGGAATCTTCAACCAGCAGCTAGTTAGCTTAGCACAGGCATGTCCAAAGTCCGGCCCGCGGGCCAATCACGGCCCGAGGTCAGATTTTATACGGCCCGCGCCTTCTGTCTTAAAATGCATTATTTATGGCCCGCCAGCACAGTCAAAACGGAATGAATAAATCATACAAATTCAACATGCAATTCCTATTTTTACCTCATGGTGGCAGCACCACTCTGTAACTGTCTGGCTGTTTGAAATTGGCTCTGACCCTTGAACTGTCATGGCTACGGCAAGTAAAAAAAGGAAAGTCGATAATGAGGGCCGCCGCTTCCAGGAGAGGTGGAGATCGCAATATTTTTTTCACCGAAAACCGAAACAACTGTGTCTCCCTAATTTGTCATGAGACTGTTGCCTTGTTTAAGGAATATAATGTAAAGAGACACTACGAGACCAAACGTGCTAATGCTACAACAAGCTATCAGAGAGCGTCCGTGCTAGAAAAGTGAAGCAACTCCAAGATAACTTGGCCACACAGCAGCGGTCCCTTTCACATGAAAACATCATCAAAGTAAGCTGCGGAGTGGCCGTGGTAATTGCTAAACATGACAAACCTTTTACGGAATGTGAGGTTATCAAAGACTGTGTTATGAAAATAGCAGAAAACATTTGCCCCGAGAAGAAGACAGAGTTTGTTAATGTTTGCCTGGCTCGTAACACTGAAGAGCTATCATCAGATACGAAGGGACAACTTGATTTTTTTCGTGAGCCTGTTTCATGTGTGTTGAATTTAAATGTTAGACAACTTTTCATCACCCTCACTAAGTCATATTTAAGATTGTCTTGAGGTGAGAATATTGATCGGTTCCTATGTAATTAGCTTTTAGATGGCTTGTTCTTTGTTATCTGACTTTCAAGATGTGAAAGAAAGGCAGAATAGTTGTTGAGATGTGTTCAGACATGAATGCTTACATTTGGTTACATTGCTATTTGCTGTCATTGAAAATAAAATGATAAAATAACAATGTATGTATAGGCTACTTGTATTGTTTAAAATAATGTCAGCAGGGACTGTTGGCCCTTGGGCATTTTCACATTATCAAATTTGGCCCTCTTTGAAAAAAGTTTGGACACCCCTGGCTTAGCACAAAGACTGGAAACAGGGGGAAATGGCTAGCAGCTACAGCTAGCTGGTTCCCCCTGTTTCCAGTCGTTATGCTAAGCTGCTAGCATTAAGCGTGAAGACATGACAATGTTGACCTATCAAAAAGATAAAGCTCATTTTTTGCTCAAAGTCAGCACCATTTGATTTGCCACACAAGTCTATGAAGCATCAAGCGGCTGTTCCAGGTCAGCACTGTCCACGCTGTGCATGTTTATGTGTCTCTGAACGGCCCACACTCCACCAGCTGATCAGAAATTGACGGAGAGAAGATTGTCTCGTAATCGACAAGAAAAGAAATCTCACTGAGCCAAATCTGCAGATGAAGAGGGATTTGATGCAGAGGAGACAGGTGAAACAATAGAAAGAGGAAGTCAGGGATGTGCTTTGATGGGAGGTCAGGGGGAGGGGTGGGAGCTGCATGGGTATTTGGGTCAACCGTGAGCCGACGCATGGAGCGACACGTCTTTGACAAAGAAGGGCAGAGATGAAATGACAGAGGGGAAGTGAAGGAAAACTCCCAAATCCCAAATCCTGTTAATTGAGGGGGAATTTGCACATCGAACCCAACGGCTTGGGGCAAAACAAGCGCCTCGGCCGGATGCAGCGTGGAGCGTGGCATGAGTGGGTGTTCATCTTGCTTGGTGAATCCATTAGCTACGTGCCGAGAGGGGGCTTTTGTTCAGGCGAGCCCTTTGCTTGGCTCGCAGAAAGGCAGATCACAGTGTAGGGAAACGGTCACCGACTCGCTTCTTCTACATTTTTTGTTGTCAAAGCCAACAAGTAGAAATAAAACGACAGAAATAATGACATCAACCTGACTATATTTCTAATTCAGAGTGCACTATCCAGTGAGTGTTTCACTGTGGTTAGACAACCCCCCCCCCCCCCAACACACACACACACAAACCCAAACATTGGCAGCACCCTCCAAGGTTTAGTCACCACCACATTGATTCACTCTTCCTCCCTTCTTTCATCAATACATCCTGCAGTCCAAGCAAAAAAAGATCCACATCCTCAAGCACTAAAGACTAAAAGAGCATCACAGGGGATCCCCATCCCTTAAAAGCAAGTGCACCACACAGCACCACAACTCGCAGCCGGCATAGCGTCAACACGTCAAGAGAGCCCGAAACCCCCAAACAAAGACCCTGAACACAGCCGGAGAGAGGGAGAGCACAGCCCCCCGCCACAGCAACAAAAGCTTACCCCCAGTCCTCCATTAACGGCGGCTAAGGCTCCAGCTCGGAGAAAAGAGACACGTGGGCTCCTCCAGCAGTCAGCCTCTCTCCTCCTCTCCTCCTCTTCTCCCCCCTTCCTGATTGCTTATTTCTCTCCCCTGCGCCGCCCGCCGTCCTCTCTGACTGGCTGGGCGTAGGAGCATCAGCGTGCCGAGCAGGAGAAGAGGAGCACTAATCTGGGATCGGAGATCTTCCTATCCCCGCAGCACTGTGCAGGGAAAATAAAAGAGTGTGTGTGTGTGTGTGTGCTTTTTCAATGAGTGAGGGATAATCCTGTGGTGCTTTGCTTGAATGGCTCAGACAGAGCAGCAGGCCAGAGAGGAGGGAGAGAGAGAGGAGGGAGAGAGAGAGAGAGGAGGGAGAGAGAGAGAGAGGAGGGAGAGAGAGAGGAGGGAGAGAGAGAGAGGAGGGAGAGAGAGAGGAGGGAGAGAGAGAGAGGAGGGAGAGAGAGAGGAGGGAGAGAGAGAGAGGAGGGAGAGAGAGAGGAGGGAGAGAGAGAGAGGAGGGAGAGAGAGAGGAGGGAGAGAGAGAGAGGAGGGAGAGAGAGAGGAGGGAGAGAGAGAGAGGAGGGAGAGAGTGAGAGAGGAGGGAGAGAGAGAGGAGGGAGAGAGAGAGGAGGGAGAGAGAGAGAGGAGGAGAGAGAGAGAGAGGAGGGAGAGAGAGAGGAGGGAGAGAGAGAGAGGAGGGAGAGAGAGAGGAGAGAGAGAGAGAGGAGGGAGAGAGAGAGAGGAGGGAGAGAGAGAGGAGGGAGAGAGAGAGGAGGGAGAGAGAGAGAGGAGGGAGAGAGAGAGAGGAGGGAGAGAGAGAGAGAGAGGAGGGAGAGGGAGAGAGAGAGAGGAGGGAGAGAGAGAGAGAGGAGGGAGAGAGAGGAGGGAGAGAGAGAGAGGAGGGAGAGAGAGAGGAGGGAGAGAGAAAGAGAGGAGGGAGAGAGAGAGGAGGGAGAGAGAGAGAGGAGGGAGAGAGAGAGAGAGGAGGGAGAGAGAGAGGGATGAGGGAGAGAGAGAGGAGGGAGAGAGAGAGGAGGGAGAGAGAGAGGAGGGAGAGAGAGAGAGGAGGGAGAGAGCGAGAGATGAGGGAGATAGAGAGAGAGGAGGGAGAGAGAGAGAGGAGGGAGAGAGAGAGGAGGGAGAGAGAGAGGAGGGAGAGAGAGAGGAGGGAGAGAGAGAGAGAGGAGGGAGAGAGAGAGAGAGGAGGGAGAGAGAGAGAGAGAGGAGGGAGAGAGAGAGAGAGAGGAGGGAGAGAGAGAGAGAGAGAGAGGAGGGAGAGGGAGAGAGAGAGAGGAGGGAGAGAGAGGAGGGAGAGAGAGAGAGAGAGGAGGGAGAGAGAGAGGAGAGAGAGAGGGAGAGGAGGGAGAGAGAGAGAGGAGGGAGAGAGAGAGAGAGGAGGGAGAGAGAGAGGAGGGAGAGAGAGAGGAGGGAGTGAGAGAGAGATGAGGGAGAGAGAGAGGAGGGAGAGAGAGAGGAGGGAGAGAGAGAGGAGGGAGAGAGAGAGAGGAGGGAGAGAGAGAGAGAGGAGGGAGGTAGAGAGAGAGGAGGGAGAGAGAGAGGAGGGAGAGAGAGAGAGGAGGGAGAGAGAGAGAGGAGGGAGAGAGAGAGGAGGGAGAGAGAGAGAGGAGGGAGAGAGAGAGGAGGGAGAGAGAGAGAGAGAGGAGGAGAGAGAGAGAGAGAGGAGGGAGAGAGAGAGGAGGGAGAGAGAGAGAGAGGAGGGAGAGAGAGAGAGAGAGGAGGGAGAGAGAGAGAGAGGAGGGAGAGAGAGAGAGAGGAGGGAGAGAGAGAGAGGAGGGAGAGAGAGAAACAGGGGGATGGAGTAGGTGGGCTGCTGCTGCTGTCTATGAACACTGTGGATGCTGTGGTGTGGACGTGTGAGGTGTTTAATGATCAGCCTCTGGTGGAACTGGTTATGGTGGAGGCGTTTGAACGCATTAGGTCGTTGATTGCTTTTTAAATGCTAGGAAATGAACAAACTGTTTGGGTTCCTCCCTCAAGTAGCGTCTACAAGATGAGAAGACTTTGATATGACATTACATATACATATGACACGCATTCACACCAGTTTTTTCAGGTTGCAAAGATACACGTGAGTCTTTAATATTTTGGCTCTGGTCGTGCAGTCGCCCGTTTCAGTTTCAGCTGCTAACCTTCAGGCCGTCCTCTCTGTGGTGTTCAAATACATGCTGAACCTATGATGTAGATGTTATGAATTAGATATTTTTCAGTTTCTGTTATTCTCATCCTAATCACACAGCCCTCAGGGTTGCCTCATTGTGCTACTACAGTTTCATATAAAGGGCAGCTGGATTTCTTTTAGATTTATACACTCTTAAAAACGATGGAATTTCAAATGATCCCTTTGTTCTTCCATTCCTCCCTCTCAGAAAATGTCCGTACTTAGTCAAACAGAGAAGAAGGTGGAATGAGGGAATGTTTAAAATATGTGGTCCATTGGTCCAGATAATAAAGGAGGCTTCATTCCAATACACCATAAATTCCTTCAGTATAGGCTCCAGTACAACACAGGCAGGGCGGGGGCTAACTAACAGGAGATTACGACGATATCAAGCCGAGCAGATGAAGGGTGGAGGAGATCCCAAGGTAGATATACGTAAGCTGTTCTGAATGTGCACCAAGGCCAGAGAGCAGGTGCGTGCTGTTGACATGGCAGCCATAAAACGGTTAATAATTAGACATCAAGGTCGGAGCAAAAGGTAAGCTATACAGCTGTAGAGTCTAAAAGGGGTAAACTCAATAAATTCAAAAATATGTTGATCACAAATGTTACAATCAAGCATAAAGAAAATGGTCCTCTACGACTCACACCGGGACATTTCACCAGCCCAGAGTCAGAGTCACCCGTCGCCCTGCCGACCAGACTGACACGTTGTCGCTGTCTGATGGCCGCACTGTCGCGATGAGAAGAGACCCGGCGGATCACAGAGCGCAGACGGCTGTGTGTCTCTGTGTGAGTGTGTCGCGAAGAGGACAGGTGAGCTGGAGGACACACGGGCCACAGAGTCCACTGTTTAGCGCGAGGAAAATCTGAGCTTCAAATCCAAAAGCTCAGGCAGAAGAACGTGGTTCAGCAAATGTACTTTGTGCACTGCAAACTCAAGAGATCAATGTGAGAGCTCATTTGAAACGTTCTGTGGTTTAATATCACCGCTGACAGTCCCTGATCAACATACTGGCGTCTCAGGCTGCAAACACGAGCGTTGCAGGTCAATCAAATGCAAATGCAATTCTCAGCTACTAGCAGGACACGCTCAAACCTCCCATCAAACTCTCAGCGGTCTAGTTGCATTGTGGGTAATGCAGGCGCCGGGTTATGATGAGGAAGAGGAATGCATGGACTAAAGAAAAGACGATATCTCTGGTTCTCCTGCACTGATTCTGATCCTTTTTACGAGTGACAACAGTTCAGAGTGTAACGCTTTATCACTCTTTTAAAGTCCATACCGTCTATATGACAGGGGGAAAAAATGACCCAACTACAAATGCAGGTACAAAAACTACAAGTGTACAACTTTAAGTTCTTAAAGTAGACACTGAGACGTGTCATTACAGATGGGAGCAGTTTACTGAACCTGGTCCGTCCTCTCTGCGGCCGCTCGGTCCTCGACGGCGTGACGCCTGGTGCTTTCTGACAGCCTTTCAGGAGAACCGACACCTGCAACTCCACGAGTCGGATAGCGTCACTGCTCCACTGCAACCATGACACATCCTGCGGTCTGCACCACGCACGCACACACACACACACCCTGAACCTTGACATATCCCTGAGAAGACAAATTAAACCATCAATAATTAGCCAGCTGTGTGGGAGGGTGGAGGCCTGAGGGCACACACATGCATTCGTCGTCAGGGAAAGGAGACTCTGAGACAGACGGGGACGAAAGAGACAGAAAGTTACTCGTGGCAAAGATAGAGAAGGCAGACAGGAAGTGCAGGGAGCGGAGACGGGCAGATAAAACGGGGATGAGTCAACATCAGGTGAGCCGCGCTGCATCCACTCAATCAATACAGGTTTGCTGATGTACGACGAACGCCTCATGTGAAGGATGAACAGCCTTATCGCTCTCAGCTGAGGAGGAAACACGTACACATGAATAGAAATAACTATCCCGAAATAATGGAAATTATGCCGGGAGAACAACATGTGCGTCAACACATTTCAAACACTCAAAGCCCTTTTGTTATTCCGTTATAGACGGCCTCCCACTGAAGCGGGTAAACCATCGGGGGGGATGACTTGCAGGACGGACGCCTGAAAATCCTTTAAGTCACGACGGACTCAAACAGAACCAAGTTGTCCGCCCACTATGAGACAGACGCTCGTCTCCACCATTATGTGCCATCTGTGTGTCATCTAATCGTGTGTCTCCCTGCGGGGCTCATTCCGTTTGACCCCGGTGTTCCATCCCATTGTTGCAGGCAGTAATATACGACCCCGGTGCGGGCAAAGGGAGAGCTGAAAGGGGTCGCAGGTCTGGTCTTGTAAAGAAAAACACACTCTTGTAATTGAGGCTGTTCTCCTGCTGTGATTTGACAACATCCGACATCCTGAAGTCATTAGTCAAAGTCCTCCTGTTCTTCTTTCTCTCTAAAAGCACTCAAATTGTTTTAATTGTTTGGATTATTTGTATTTTCTTTATTCAATTAGTGACTATTTGCTGGGTTTTTTCTCTGGATTTCAACAAGTGCTTCGAGGTAAAGTCAACTAACTAAAGTGTATTTGTGATAACAACATATAACGATTGAATTAGTGAGCTTTCGAGGTGCTGGTAGTTTATTTGTTTTGTTTATCTTTGGACACAGCCAGGCTAGCTGTTTCACCCTGCTTTCAGCCTGCATGCAAAGCTAAGCTAACCGTCTCCAGCTTCATATTTATGGTGTGGTATCCACTTTCTCATCTCATGCTTCCTCTTACAGTATTTTCTAAAATGTCGACCTATTCCGGGGAATATGCGGAGTGCTGTGGTGCCCTTGAGCAAGGCAAAATGTCTCTTTATCAATAAAGATTCACATTTAAAGAAACAAGTTGAACAATCTGACTGAGCATTCAGTCCCAACTGTCAGTAAACCACATTCTCTATGTTACACACAGTTTGGTGAGTACTTAATAAACAGTGAGGTTTGATGCGCGGCACCAGTCGCATCCTCTGACGTCCCACAAATATTGATTTCAACGAAACTCAATGGGAGTATGGGAATTCAATTAACTCAATGCAAATCAAAAGAAAACATCGATGCCTTTAAAGTGGCTGCTCTGGAGCTTTCGATCACACCACAGTCCTCCGTGACATTGCAGAGATCTAAATGAACATTACTCCATCAGCTTAATCACAACTGAGACTAAAAGTTCACTCTTGGCCTTAGAAACATAGACCTCGTGATATCATTTCACATCGAAAATGTACTGCAGAGTGAGGTAATTAAAGGCAGACACAGACTGTGGCCTGCATGGCCATCTCTGGCTGATTAAAGACGGAGAGAAAGAAAACATGACTGTGATATTTGTGTGTGTGTTTGTATGGTTGAACAACGTTTAATATTCTGTGTCGAGACAATTTCTCACACTCCAGGGTTAAAAGAATGCAATCAATACTCCAGGGCGAGTGAGGAGGACCTCTGTGCTTCCCAGTGTCTTTGTGATCAACAACCTTTTTATTCTTCTGCTGCCCACCCATTGAAGCTCTTATAGGTTCAGCTGCTGGAGTCAAAGCGTGCTCACACTGAAGCTGAAACATGGCAAGAAAATGGAAGTGACTCATTCAGTGACAGTGCAGCTGCTGAAAGCTATGAGAGCCACACACACACACACACACACACACACAACGCCTCTGTTGCTGTTGTCCTGAATGAGAACTCCTCTGGCTGTTAGCAGTGAGAGGAAGATGTGAGAGGAAACCCCATCAGTGATGCAGTCAGTATGTAGGCGTCTGTTCAGTCAGCGAAGGGAAAACAGCTTTTTCCAGGTAAATTGTAAGCAAGCAACACCTGCTGTAGCAAACACACCGATACACACGCCGTACTGAAATAAACTTGTGTGGAAATGATCAATGAATTGATCAGTCGAGCAGCAAATAATTTGAATATAGATATATAGATTGGATATATCGAGTCATTGTTTGAGTCATTGTTCACACATGCCAGATATTCTCAGGTTCAAGCTCATCAAATGTGATTATTTGCTGCTGTTGTTAATCATATATGACAGGAAACAGAATATAAACATTGTATATATATATATATATATATATATATATATATATATATATATATATATTGTGTGTATATACACATATTATAAGCTGCAATCATGAAAATGATTTTATCAGCCGTACTTCAAACATGCACACGCACACACACTGCTGCACGCACACCACACAGACGCCATCTTTGACAAACCCAATCGCCATGGCAACACCGACAGTGGCCCTCTACAGCCCTTCACACTAAACATCTGACACGCTGGAGCCTCAGAGCAGCAAACCTGAACGACCACTACAGGCCTCTTGTTGTTCCTCTTAAGCTGTGAGAGCCGAGGAGACACAAAGTCGATTACGTACTCGAGAAAGTGGAAGCATGCGCGACTCACAACAACTAACCCCCCCCCTCCACTCCGTGAAACTCTTACCAGCAGTCAAACATACTCTGTACATCTTGGGACTGTCCTCAACCTGTAGTGTATACAGTGTTCATGAATTCATCATCACAAAGGGACCAGGATGCACCTCTGGATTAAAGAGCAGCACGGCTGGACTGTGTTGCCCCTGGAGCTGTGTGCTGCTGAGCTGCACCGTGCAGCTTGCTGGTTGGATTCTGCTGATTCAGCATGAACAGTGCAGCAGAGTCAGACAGCAGAGGCACAACAGGGAATTCATGATCAGTGTCTGGGAAGATGCTTTCCAACACATCACATGCATAACACATTTCCCATGTAGATACATATAGTAGATTTCCCTCGTTTCGGATTCTCAAATGGGAACATTTGATGATTTGCTTGAGTTGCATCCAAAATCCCTCCTTCATTCACTGTTCTTCCTGTTTCGTAGACACTCAGCGGGTCAAATCATATGTAACTAATATCATGCACATTCAAATGTCTTAATGTAATAGGATCGGGTTCATCCTGGCTTTTCTTTCTCCATCACAGAGCTGCCATCTTTCACAAAACACTAAACAATAATTGGCATTTATTCTGTGCCAAGGCACTTCTTCTTCTTCTTCTTCTTCTTCTTCTTCTTGATATTTCACGTTGGTCTGCAGCTCCACAGCTCAGCAGTTGCATAACGCAGTATGACCCTGGTATGTGATGGCAGCTCTGCCCTTGCAAACCCCCGGAGCCTTTAAGGAAATGCAGCCGGCCTTTCTCCCATGAGCCCCTGTGAGGATCCGATCTCAGGCTCCAATTACCTCACAGTGCAGGCCCAGTCCATGGCCCTGCTCGCTCACCGTTCAGTCTCTGAACATGTACACGGGGTAAATGATTGACTTCAGTGTTTATCCATTGACGTTAGATGCAGAAGATGCTCCAATCTGCTCGTTCAGATGCTTTTCACGCAAGTTATCGTGTTCAAATTAAAATTTTGTCTGAAGCCACGTTCTAAGTTTCAAAGTTTCAAAAGAGCTCCCGTCAGTCGGGGCCCGTGAGCACCAGATGTGACGCGCTAATAAGCTCGTAAGAGCAAATGGAAATTGGAAGCGAACAGAAGCGTCCACTGGGAATAACGTCGTAAAATCCATAGTTATTTATACAGAAAAAGAAAAGAAAGACTTTAGGTTTTAGTCTAATTCATTACATTAGCAATGACGGCTCATCTGTCATTGCTAAACAGAAAGGAGTTGAACCGGGCACCGCAAATCAAATGAGTGACCCTCATTTGTCACAAGAATTAATCCCATTAGGCTCGCTCTCAAATACAAGCACTCCAACATGTGTGAGGAGGAGGATTTTCTGAATAACAATTTAATTTACAATGATTGGAAAAACAGAGAAAGCATCAAATCCTCATGTTTGACAAGCAGGAAGGAGCATTTTTGCTTGATAACGACAAAGCAATAATTAAGACCATCATCAATTAATTAGTAATGAATCAACTGGTCATTCCAGCACTAGCTTTATCAGCCTGGCAGTCTTTTTGTCCAGCACACAGTATTGGTGAAATATAATCTGCTGCAAAAAGTACTCAGTTTCTATGCACAGAGTGACAATCTCCAGCATACAGGAAGTGGAAAATGACAATATTAGTCTGTTGAAAAGACGACAGACAAATAAAGTTTTCTTTGAATGAATTTACTTATATTTTAGGGCATCCACCAAACTTTGGCTACAGATGGTATTCAACTCAGCAGATATACAGATTAGACAGGCAGCCTGCTGTACTGTCATGTACGCACAATGCAGCACACCAGTTCAGAACCGTGGACAGCGCTCATCAGAGAGCCTCACGTGGAGGTCAGTGCATCACAGCAGCCCTGATCTGATCAGACACCAGCTGCTCTCCACTGATAAATCAAAGAAACGTGCTGGTCTGGAGGAAACACTGGCTCTCTCCCTAGTGATAGCTTCTCTTTTTCTTATGCTTCAGACATCCCTCCATGCCCTCTGCTGCTGCTGCTGGGTGTCTCACTGCCTCCTCTGCAAACCAGCTCCTACTAAATATTGTTAAATGCATCTGCTTACGTCAAAGTGTACACCTTGATCACACACGGAGCACGATTCCTCCTCATTTGAAATGAGTGTCATGAAGCAGGAGTACGTTACAGTCTGGCAGTGGTTCAAGTTACCCGCTCTCCAGCTCAAAGCTGCAGGTTTTTTATGATACAGAGAGATGCTGTAACAATGACGTTCCCTCTCAAAACGATACACTGTGTTATGGGCTTTAATCTAGTGGGGGGAAACCGCCTGTTCTCACCAATAGATGTAACGGTTCATAGATATCAACAGTAAATTAAGCTACTTTTCCCACAACAAACCTAAGCTAGCTGTTGATCGCGGATATGTGGTTATTAAAAAAATCAAGAACAACGTACCTAAACGATTTTTAAATCCAGCTTCTTTGAATGTTTTTTTAAAATGTAATCATTGTCTTCATCAGCAGGAGCTGCCTCCGTTGTATCGCCGGTAGATCTGTCGCTGTAGGAGCCGCCAGATGGGGGATGGTCCGTGAGTCAAGGTAGCACTTCCGGGATGCCCTTTCAACATAAACGTTTTGTAAGGTGGAAAAGTATATTGTCCAACAAATGAATTAAAATGAAAATAATGAAAATAATTAAAAAAAATTAAAGAGAAAAAAACGGAGTGAATGAAATTAACGAATGAAATCAACAAACACAATATAATTAAAACTAGGACTAAAAAAGCAAATAGATTTGAACCGGTTTCTTGCCAAGTAGGTTTTTAAGTTTTTTTAGTACGTTACATAACTAAAAACGGAAACTGCAAGAGTCAAGTACATGTGTCCATATAAGCACATTGGCTTGCACAAACAAACATAGCTCCATCATGTGGATGGAGGGAATCATAACTGGAGTACAGCAAGTGAAGCTGTGCTTATCACGAAACAAGAGAAGTAGTATGAATTCATTTTAAATCAAGTTTCTCACAAAATGTATTGGTAATTGCTTATTTTCAGATGTTTTCAGATCCTTCACTGAAATAAAAATAGCAATACTACTAAATCTTAAGTAAAGGTATTGAAAGTTCTTTGGAAATGCTACTTAAGTAGGCTGTATTATTAGCTAAAAATAGGCCTACTCAATTTGCAGGCCCTGTAAGTGTTACATTATTGTATTATATCATGGTATTAATGTTTATATGTTTTGTATATAAAATCTTAATTTGTAAAGTAACTAATAACTTAAGCTGTCAAATGAATGTAGTGGAGTACAAGGTGCAATGTTAGCGTCTTAATGGTTCTGGAGCAAAAGTGTTATGTAGCATGAAAAGGAAATTGTTGTACTTAAATTAAGTACAAAGTACAGCAAATCTGTATGTGCAGTTTCTAAATAACTGTACAGTAGTTACATTTCACACTACATTTATTCCAGATTTCATCCAGTTTTGAAAACGATTATTTTACATATTATACATTATAATAATAATAACAATAATAATGTCATTATTATTATCATTCTTATTATTAATAATAAAAACTATAAATAAGGCACATTGGAAATGAAACAGGGTTCTAATATGAATAAAATAAAATATGCTGTATGCTTTTATTTTGATGAAATTCACGAGAGCCTTGAAAAATTAACATGGCATGAAGGCATTATTTTAAAATAAGTTTTGTTTAAAAAAACAACTAATAACGTAAAACGTTGTTTCATGCAAAGCACAATAAATACAGTATTTGGTACACTACTACTGTCGTACTATACAGTATATTCACCAGGCTGCTCTGCCCCTCCGCACCAGCAGGGGGCAACAATCTCCAGCAGGCCCGGGTCGCGAGGATAAACCTTCCCGATCGCCGCAGGTCGTTCCTTCCGGCTCCGGTCCCGTTACAAGTGGAAAGGTAAAGACAGACCCGGCGTAGTAATCTAAATATATCTTAAACATCTCATATTCTATAAAACAATAATGCTTAATGTTCGATAGCTGTTAATGTCACAACAGATTCATTCCACGTATTTCAGCCTTAAACGATTTACAATCGTGGATATTAGACTCAAAAGTGGGGAAGTGACAATGTTCACGAATGGCTGCCATTTTTCTCTGTTAACGCGGGCCACCTTAGTCAACGCTCAAGTATATTAAAGTGTTTGACTCGAGGTGTTAACACGTCAAACAAACCTACTGTATTTATTTAGTAAAGCGTTAGTTTGTAGGCTTTCCCCTGCATCGATTTGTATCAGTACATGTTGCTAAGTTGGCTAACATGCTACCCTGCTAACATGCTATCACAGTGGAAGCTACTGCTGTCTGTAACGTGTACTTGTGGAATTGAATGGATGAATATGTCACTTAACACAGATGCTGATGCCCAAGAAGAATCGCATTGCTATCTATGAGCTCCTCTTCAAGGAGGGAGTCATGGTGGCCAAGAAAGATGTCCACTTGCCCAAGCATCCGGAGCTCGCTGACAAAAATGTGCCCAATCTTCATGTGATGAAAGCGATGCAGGTGAGAGTCTGGGTGATTGCGGTTAAACACTGAACATTTGAATGTTGTTTTTATGTGGATATAGCCTGACTCAAGCTGTACACATGAGCAGTGACCTGTTGTGTCCCTCAGAACAAAGTAGTACTGACATTAAGTGATCAGTGTAGGTTTTAGTACTTTGCTGAATTATGCTCTTTTCTTCTTAAAGTAGTCTGTTCCTAAAATGAGGGATATTTGGGGGGTGGGAAGTTGAACTTGTATTTTTCACCTGCAAAAGTGAATCTTACTGAGAATCATGCAAGTAAAGAAACTGTTAATGTTCCTGATGACAGTATTTCAATAACATTCAATGGGGCCACTATTTGTTGAACATGATTTACATGGCGGAGAATAAGTCTATGCATTGCTTACAGTCATGAGTTGGTAGTACTCGATCTAGTGTGAAAACGACATGTTTGTTTCCCTGCAGTCCTTGAAGTCCTGTGGGTATGTCAAGGAGCAGTTTGCCTGGCGTCACTTTTACTGGTACCTCACCAATGAAGGCATCCAGTACCTGAGAGACTTCCTCCACCTTCCCCCTGAGATCGTGCCCGCCACCCTGCGCCGCCAGACCCGCCCTGAGACCGCAAGGCCCAGGCCCAAGGGTAAGCTTGCTGGTTGAATGCTGCTTGCTTCTGTTAGAATATACTGTTTGTCAAAAAACAGTCATAATCTGCAGTGAAGTCGTGATAACTTCTGATGTTGCTTTTTAAATTAATCTTACTAACAAAAACCACGAGTCATTAGCTGTTAATGTAAACCTGCTGAGTGGAGGCATTCCGTTGAGATTAGCCTGATGGAGTCAAAGGGCTGCAGCCAGAGCTCAGTGTTGAGTTCAGCAACTCTTAGTCGATTGTTTCCAGCTGCGCGTTAGCCTGAGATGACCGGCAACTGTTATTTCATGTTATAGAATTGGAAAATGTAATCAAGTCTCAATTAGATTTTCTGATACTTTAGAAGGAAAGGCTGAGACTTGTGTAGGAAATCACAAGCCAGATAATCCTCCCTTTAGCAGAACATATGTCTGTTGTTGATTAGTGCTGAATCTTAGATTTAAAACAAATGTCATGCAAGGTCTGACACCTTATTGAGAACAACTGATGCTTTAAGTTAGTTGGTCATTTTAACATAAATATCTTGCCATATTTGCTCAAACTGTCACTATGTTGTGACGGTAGTACATGAGGAAGATAATGTGGGGAAAAATCAGTTTCCCCTGCCTCCTGTTAGTTCAAAAGCTTCATTCCACCACACTGACGAAAAACAGCCAATCACAGCCGCAGTCTCTAACACAGCTGTCAATCACAGCTCTGGTCAAACCAGGCAGCGCTGATCAAATATGAGTCAAAACGTTGAATATTGATTTTGAATCAAGTTACCAACTGTAGCCTTAATATCCTTTATAAAATCCTAAAATAGATGGCCAGACATGTGCTTTTGATAATTTGAGGGTGATGTATTTACAGAGACCAATACAATATAATAAATCTATATGAAGAGGAAAATAAATGTAGAATTATCAGATTTTAGTTTATTTTTACCGTACAACAATAAACCTTTAAATACATATATATTTATACAAATATGCTGTGAAGGGACTTGCTGCTTAAAGAGAGAGGTGGACACATATTTAATCCGGCTCAACAATCAGCTACAATTAGCATCTCTTTGTAGAGTCTGTGTGAACATATCTGGTGTGGGTTTAGATGGGACAGCGAGGTTGGAGATGTTCTGTTTGTTGTCTGATAAGTTGCTGGTACTCACTCCTGGTAGACTTTGTTTCACTTATGACGATCGTTGTCTCTGCTGTCTGCCCTTTTGTTGGTGTGTTTTAGCGTTGTTGGTGCAATAATTACATTTTCTTATCTCCTAATAATATATCTGCCACCAACATAGCGTTTGTCTCTCTTTAGAGTTTAGGTGTAGAATAAAATGTTGCTGTCGGACACAGTGGTGCATTCTGGGATAATGTTTCCCCCCTTAAGCAAACCAGTGTCTTCAAATTTGTCATAAATAATGTGCTCATGACACTGAAACCACATTTATATCCAATACTGTTCTATCATAGCACCTGTGTATTTAGTGAAACGTTTTGACTATCTAAACAACTCTCACTTTAAAGTACACAAAGTAAACCTGAATTCTTCTTATTTATTTCTGCAGGAATGGAAGGAGAGAGGCCGGCCCGCCTTAACCGTGGGGAGGCTGACAGAGATACGTACAGGCGCTCTGCTGCACCCCGTAAGTATACTTCTCACAATGTTAGTCAACCGTCTATGTAGTGCTGTTGAAATTAGCAGCGATGCGTCTTTGAGAGGCAGGTAGAAATGGTCCATTTACCATGAATTAGTTCTTATTAGCAAAGTTTCACAACAATGGAAAAAGAGTTATTTAATTTGAGTACCTTTAGTGTAATGTAGCGGAGAATGCTTTCTTAAAAATACATTTACCATTGTGTGTGTTTAAGAACCTTTTGTTTAGCTTGTTTCTGGGGGTTAATGTGTTTGTTGACACAAAGATGTTGACTGACTTGTTCATTTGTAAATCTTCCATCAGCTGGTGCTGACAAGAAAGCAGAGGCCGGTGCTGGAGCTGCCACAGAATTCCAGTTCGTAAGTACTGCTGCCATATTTTCCCAGTGAATCTTCCTTCAGTCATGAAACGTGACTGTTTAGTTGAGCGATGTATTGACAAACGTTTCCTGTTGCAGAGAGGTGGCTTCGGACGCGGCAGAGGACAGCAGCCTCAGTAGATTTCACTATCTCTTTCTGTACAATAAAGAAAATCAAAATACAACTCGTCTGTCCCAGATTTGTTTGGTATCAAAACCCTGAGTGGATCCCAGTCCACATTAGTCTTGAGGTGACCCTTCACCTCAAGGTATCTGTCTAAAATAGGTTCTCTGGGTACCACCAGTCTCCTCTTCACAGACATCCCTGTTCAGAATCAGCTTTATTGGCCATGTACGCTGAAGCATACAAGGAATTTGACTCTGGTTTTTCGTTGCTCACGACATGCATGCACAGAATCACGTGCAGTTTTTGTGAAAAACCATTCTTTTGCATGCAGTAAAAAAACATTAATCTATTGTAAAGTATGCAGTGAATGTTTCTGCATACTAGAGCCACTAGATTTTTGGACTTGCATTGATTGTGTGTGACTGGAAAGCTCACTGGAGACTCCAATCAGCCCAACTGTTTTCATCTGACATTAGTCCCGTCATGAGCCATTTCACACTGAGACCACATATGAAACGTCACATCCAATTGCCGAGAAATAAAATTTGTCAAATGCTGGATATGAAATCACAGCCTGTTTTTCATGGTGTTCCTTAATGTGGTGTAACGGAAGGGTTTTATTTTACGGGAACCTTTTTTTTTCTCCATTTTGGTGGTGGTCAAAATAGTCCAAATCCATTTAACAGATAGTACCTTTTTAATTGTCGATTGTTGGACTTTTATGACTTGCTGTCCTTTCCCTGATGTGGCGTGTTTAATGTCTTCTGTGAAAAAGGTCAGCGGCTTATTTGGCAACATTGTTACGAGTGTGTCTGATGATGGATTTGAGGACACCCTGTACATCCCTGGTATGCCACGTCGGGTGTTTGCACCTTTTATAGTTATTTATTTGACGACGTGAGTCTAGCATAGCTCTGCCCAAACATAGACAAGTTTTACCAAGCAGCAGAAGTAAAAACGTCTGTGTGGGAGTCTTAACGTGTAAAGTTTAAAGTGAAGCTGTTTTATGCCAACATCTAAATAGGAAACTGGTGTCCATATTGAATATTGTAAAGTCTGTTTCTGAAGTACAAGGAACAGCTTCTGCTTCAGGGCTAAACATTTGTTACACACAGGAAATGGCACATGCAATTGTTCAACTCTTAATGTGAAATAACACCCACAAGCTGTAACTGAACAGGTTCAGAGTGGGTAGTGTGCTGTCGAATTGTACAGTACTATCCCACAATGCAATACACTAAGTACTGTATACGAATGCTAAAAGTATTGTTTTTGCATTTAGTGTAAAAAAGAAACAAACTTTTATAACATGAAATTAAATGTGCCAAATATCAAACCACAACTTAAGCATTAAACTGCCAATTAGACTTCACAGAGAAACTTTTTCCAAACAATGAAATGTTTGTTTTCTGTCATTGTTTCACCACCATCCACATGCATGTTCAGTTTCTCCAGCTGTGAGCAGCTCTTCCTTTTGCTTTGTTGGTTGTATTGTGGAAGAGCAGTGTACAGTACATCGACAGCCTGCAAGAAAACAAAAATCAATATAGGGTGCACACTGAGCGTGAACCTAATTTAGTTTTTACTTTGTGTCCACTTTTCCATCATGGTGTTGATTTGGACTCTAGCCACAGCGACAGTTTACTAAATGCAAAAAAAAGGATCACAAAATCAATGAGGCCGTCCTGAATGTGAAATACTGGTGTTTATTTGTTGGCACATTTATATTACAATCTTCAGTCTTCTCGCACTGGTTTTATTCCACAGTCCCAAATGACAAAAGGGAAAAGAGAGAAAAATCCAGTGACACATATACCTTGGAGAACAAAATTACGAGTCTGCAACTTCAAGGCTGAGGTCAGGTGCACGCGTTTAGTTTATTCAATTACTAGTATCTGGGGAGAACTTTTAACCGTTTATTCAGTTGTTAAAATGGCCATCTGACCATCACGCTAAAGGAAACGGAATATTACAATTCTCAGCAGCAAAGTGATGTGCTTTTAATATACAGTATATATGGGGTTTTTTTGGCCACAAGATGGGGCAGTACATATGTATACCATCACCTTTGGTAAATGAAAAAGGAAGTGACTATCTGAAGCTGTAATTGTTCTCTGAATAATTCATCCTCTGTGTGTTTCAATATCATACAAAAGAGCCAAATGTTCTAGAAATCTGCAGGGACTCCAATGTGCTTATATGGACACATGTACTTCATAAATCCACTCCTGAACTCCAGCCCAGATCACTGTATATATGACAGGAAGTGCTTGTATTGTGAGTTAGAAAAAAACAACAAAAAAAGGACACTAATCCTTATTGTCCAATGTGCGTCCTCTGGCTGTAAGGGTGCTGTGTTAGCTATATACAAGACACAACTGATTAAAGAACGGACAAAAGAAATCATATGGATCAAGAACAAGTGGTCATTAATAATGAAGTCCCTGGCTGTTACTTGTGGACATCCTCCTCACATTCATTTTGACAGTACCTGTCACGTGCGGCCAACCGCCGAGAGGGAATGAAATCATCGCCAATTACTCACTTTTACATTTGTCTTTTTTTAAGCCATATACAGATTCAAGCCCTTGGCGTCCGATTGCACATTTCAATGAAGACTTGGAAAAAGGGTCTCTTTTGAAGTGCCGGGTGGTGCGTCGTAAAGCCAGACTTCGGCCACCGCGCCTTTCCTGCTACACAGCAATAAAATCAAAGTCTCAACCTGTTGTAAAGGAGACTTTAGACTCCTTCCACATACACTTTCGGTCATGGAGGGATAATACAGGAGTCCGTCTGAAGCCTGATTTGCTGGGAGAAAGGACCATGAATAAGACAACCACCACCGCAGAGACACTGTCTGCCCCGTCTCTGGGGATTGACCCCCCAGATTTCACTTCTCAGTGTCGTTTCCCATGAAGGCTTCTGGACGACTGAATAATGATCCGATAGTTTTCTGCCAATACTTAATAAATGTGCATCCCATAATTTTAACCAAGAACAATTTTACTTATTTTGTTGGCATTAAAAAAAAAAAAAAAAATACAGCTCCCATGAGTCTTAGCAGTATCAAAACCTAAGAGAGCCGTTGTTTGTGAGAGTTTATGAGAACGTTTACTGTCCATAAATCATACTCTATCTTTAAAGCTGCTATCGTCAATGTTTCTATACAAACAGTGGATCACATGACTTCTGTTTGTTACTTGAAGTCATGAACCTGCAGAGTATTATCAACCGACAGTCCCAGCCTCGACGGGGCTAATAGAATCTTTCAGCGCATTGTTTTGATTTTATGGCCCAACACTTTGATGTTTTAATTCACCAACTGCTAAACACAGTTGTTAGGAAGCCTGCTATTTACATCAGGAATTGGTGGACCAAAACCGAGATAAAAGAGGATTGAATATTGGACGAACGTTTATCAGATGGACACAAACGCAACAAAATGAAAGCCAGCGTTGCTCTTTAAATGGCGGATGTGTAAATAAGCAACAGTTTCTGCCATGTAGACTGAAATGACTGACTCATGATTGCTGCAGCAGATTTAAATATGGACAGAAAAGCACAGCATCATGTGAAAGAACAATGAAAGAAACCCTCTGTGGGAAACACTCGGACTGAACAGTGAAACAGCTGCTTTACTTCTACTAATTCGTGGTTTGGAAACTCGCTGAGTCAAAGAACAGTAATCCTTAACTGTTACAAGGTTGTTTTTTTGTCGAAAAGAAAATCAGAACTTCGAGAATATTCGATTATAAATAGGCTCCTCCCTCTCACCAACAACCACATTCCTCGTCCTTTGGCCTCACACCGATGTATTCTATCCCAACAGCTCCAACGCCACGCCTTCAGCCCGTTCTTCCAGCCTCAGTTGAAATGACATGTCGGACTCACAGATGAGTAAGAGATGCTTTTTGTCATTTGTACTCTCCCCTTTGATCTATACAGAAATAAACAATTTACAATAAAAACCTCTAACATGCTATCTACAGCGCCTCCAGTTTCACAGTATTGAGCCAGCTGCCTGAGGCCCCGTGACGCAGCTCGGCAAAAGATACTTTTGCCAGACGTTAGAGAGAAAAAACAACATAAAAACAAACAAAACTAGTATCCAAAAGCATTTTACATGTTAAAAACAAGGTCTCAAACTGTACAAGGCTTGTTTGTTCTGCACCAGCATTATAGATTTGATTACTTTCGATGTCAAGCAGGTGTTTGAGTGTTTTCGGGGATGCAGATTAAAAAAATAAAAAATAAATGATCACGAGTGCCCACTAAAGTCACCTGTGCCGTTCCGAGCAGTGTAAACAATTGCTTTTTTTTTTTATAACCCAAACTGAATGTGAGGAGTAAAACATGGAAATGGGAGTTTAATAACTTAAGTGATATGTGCTGCAATGAAATTCAAAAGTCCATGAATTTGAAATCTACTGTCCTCTCAGCATGTGGAGGAAGACCTTGTAGTCAGTCAAAGGAGAGCAGTTAAACAAAGGAAAGGGATTTAAAAAGGAGGTAAAGACACTGAGAAAAAAAAAGAAAGAAAAGGTGGTTCATTTGACATTGTATGTTGACATTCCTTCACTCTCGTTACCGTGTTTGTTACGCTCTGCTAGAGAGTGAAACCTGTAGTGCTTGGCAAGCTTCCCCAAATAAGAGAGAAAGACACTTGACACTTGAAAAAAAAAAACTAGCGAGGGGGGGCGTATCCTTCTGATCAGAGAGAGGTCAACAACAACGATAAGGAAAAAAATGGAGAATCCAAAGAGACCTCACCACAAACAAGTCTGTTTGCACAGTTAGGTCACCCGAGCGAGTGAGACACAACATGACGGTGCTCATGCAAGAAAAGTCACTTCCCACAATGCTGTTCATTCCGATACAGACAACATTTGCTATCCTTATTTAAATGGGGGGGGGGGGGGGTACACTAATGGGCACATTCATTCACCACAAAAAAAATATATCAGAAAGCCTTTCCGCTTAAGCACTAAGTATACACTTTTACATTACAACAGTAAAAAGTAGTTCTTGCATTCAATAAACACCACGCTAAGAGGGCGTTAAGGGGGGAGAGTGAGGGGGGGGACATTTCATGCAGTTGTCAGTAAAAAGAAAACAAAAGGGTCAAAAATTACATTTACAAAGTGTTTCAGACTATTCACCCAACACTTGTCATCAAGTCTGTGCCACAGTTCTGGCACAAAGCAGTTGGCAAGGCAAACCATGTTATTGAGACAGAAGAGAAGAGAAAAAGAACAAAGAGGAGAGAGAGAGAAAGAAATGACACGAGTAAGAGCGCAAGTGGTGAAGAAAGCTCCCCGGAGGTGTCAGAGTTAGGATTTTAGTTATCTGATACCCGACACGGAGCTCTGATTGATGCTGTAGGTCGGGGACAGGTCCTCGCTTATCGTGGCCACTAGAGGCGTTCCGTTGCTGGTCAGGCAACTCTCCCGGAGAGCCTCGAAGTAGGTGGCCTGCACGGGCTTGTGACACTGCAACACTCTTATGGCATCGTCTATTTTGAACCATTCCCTTTGCCTCCCTGTTGGGACAGAACAAGACGCCATTGTTGGAACAAGTTAGGACATGTGAGACACAACAAACAATGAGTAATTATCAGTACTGTGCACAGCGTTCAAATGAAAATCAGGAGGGCAGGAACAAAGCTGCTGTTATAATCCCCCCCCCCCCCAACAAACGTACAGTAAAATCCCTGAACTGTAATATCAGTAAAGCCTGGGAAAGAACAACAGAGCTACAGACAGCATGTGACTGCCCCGTATGATCCCTAGTTTTGCTTTTACAAGTAAACAAATGCGAGGCTTTACCAATGTTGACCGAGTCCTCCCAGTCCTCCAGCGACTCCGTTACGATAAGGACATAGACGTAGGTTCTGTGTTTCCTCTCCTGGTTCTGTGAATATTTTCATTCACAAATCACATGCGTCATGGTCACGGTTGAAAAACACACAGAAAAAAAGGTCGACGGCAAACAAAGCTCACCTCAAAAATTCCAACTAAGCGACCTAAAGTGCCCTTCACCCCAGCCTGTAGAAGAGAGGAGAGTTATTCAAATGGAGTAAATACATATCGCAGCATAGTTACAGTTGGACAACTCAGGGCTGTAACAATGTAAGCTAACAGCCCAGCAGTCAACGTTGCGTGCTGTAACCTTGTTGTGTCATTTCTAAATTGTTTGTGCTGCAGTGGATTACATGACATCATAAGACTGTTTTTATCCCCTTCTAATTCCCGGGTTGTTGCGGGAATCCTCCAAGTAACACACGAGTCAAACATTCAAACATCAGTGACTTCATTGGAAGCCATGTCTTATATGTACCGATTCCTCCTCCATCCATTCATTTCACACTTCAGTGCAATGAGGTGTAATGTAGCCAACAGGAAGTCATAGAAACGAGTCCGACGGGCTACGTTCTGGAATCAGACATCTGAAGTCACAACAACTCAGTTGGAAATCAGGCTTTTTAAAAACCATTAGATAAACTATACAAGCGTGACAACGAACGATTATTTTCTTTATTGACTTCATCAATAATGAAAATAATCGTCTAACAACACACACAACTACTTTCACTGTCTGCTCAGGTCGACATCACTCCACTATATCTTTGCAAATAGTTATTTTCTGCTAAATCAATGTTAAATACAGCTTCTTTAACAGATAAATCCTTTGGTCTACAAAAACGTTAAACGGTGATAAATGCTCATCACTATCTCCTGGATCCCAAGCCGCACGTATCGGTTTGTCCAACAAGCAGTGAAAACCCACAAGATGTTTGACTACAATTGTAAAAACAGAGACAATCCGTTAATTGACACATCTGAGGAGGTTTGGCATTGTTCCCCCGCTGCAAGAAAAACTTGCAATTGTTGCGGCTCTTATTTCTACAGCTGCAAAAAACACCTCTGTTCCGCTATCACTTACTGTCACATACTGATGGCTCCTCTACAAGATGTTTGGAGTGCCATAAAGATCAAGTGTAAAGGTCACAAGCAAACAGATTCACCGTTTCTCTTCCTGTGACCCTTCACACCCAAGCCATGCAAATGTCACAACCTATCCCAGACAGTGGATGACTTGCATGTTACCTTTAAAACATAATGGGAAAAAACAATAATCTCCAAGCTAGATCTCAACTCCCAGAGGTGGTCAGCAGGTCAGGTTTAGATACAGAGCCAAAGCCACTTGCTGACATCTTTGCCGCTTCTTCTTCTTCAGGTTCCAGTTTCAGTCTATAAATACATGTTGACTGCACTCACGACACCGTGGACTCAAGAGTTGGACTCTTGCAAGATCATATGTGAAAGAACAGGCCCACCACTGGAAACCCTGAAGTCATGCCAGGGATTAAGCAATAGGCCAAAAGTCAACCTGTACGTTTCGAGATGGAAAATGTCTCCCAACCCAAGCATTCACATAACTGAAGACTACTGGCCATCGTCTTGGGACAGCAGATGCAAAGCATTGAGTCCTGTGTCTTCCTGGTGTACGACTATCGAGCACAAGCCCAGGCTGTGAATGTGTCAGACAGACCAAACGAACTCTCTGTCATCGTTTAACCTGCTGCGGACTGGCGAGAGTTCAAACCAATAAGCAAAAGCAATCACTCATATGGTCATCAGAATAAGCCCGGCCAGGATTAGGATATGTCCTGTTACACCACAGACCAATAAAAAGCCACAAGACATGGCGATGCATGAAAGTCACCTCAAAAGGGTCGGAATGCGGCCTTTTACCACTTGTTTTTGACAAACATCAGTAGTGATGCCACAATGCTTTTGACCCCTGTAGGAAATGTATTGGCAAGCCGCAGCGTCCTGCAACCGTCAAAAACTAGCAAACAGCGAGGAGCCAGGATAAGGAGTGGTATCAGCATCAATCAGTGTGATGATCACACACAGAGAATAGGCTTTGTATGGTCAGTGACACGCCAAGAGCCCCCAGCCGGGTGAGATTCAGTGTCTTCAGCACCCTGTCGCCATTCTGGTCAAAATGCCCAAGCGATGAACACGAGGTACCAAAAGGACAATAATAATTCAAGGGCCGGACGTTAGAGGCACAGGCAGTATTATTGATTTCAATGATCTGTAGGACTGTTTACTAATTGTGACCTATCCTCATAAATACACACACACACACACACACACACATACTTTGCCTTTTGTAACAAGGTACATGTGGTAGAAAATAGATAAAATAATAACTAAGTATGAAAGCGGATTGTTTCCCTTGGCTTGCTGTATTTGTGGGTTTGGATAGTGGTGCAGTGCAACTGCTGGGCAGCCAGTGTTCAATCTCAGTGTGACCTCCTTTGACACCCAAACACTGCTTTGTAACATGATGCTATGATGCAGCTTACATGTTGCTAGGCTCTGTCTCTCTGTCCGTGCAAACAGGATGACTGCACGAACAAAATGGGTTTCGACAGCGAGGTATTAGGCCCGGTGTTAAATGCAGACATGATTAAGTAGATGAAACACAATACATCTTATGAGCTTCAACTCAAAACTAATTTGCCACGCTGCAAATGGAAATCTACTCTCAGAACAATATTCCTGGCTATGAACCAAGTTCAGAGAGGAATATTTTTACATTCATGTTTCAGACACATGGGTCAAGTAAAGTGCCCAGTCAACATAGGGACTGCATTAGAAAACGAGAAGGGGCCCACAATATAGGCTGAATTCAGATATTATAACTATGAAAAACAGTTAAAGAACCAACCTCTTCACACACTTCTCGAGCTGCAGCAATGTTGGGCTCCTCCTCGGGCTCCATTCCCCCTCCAGGAACTATCCACTTATCAGGATGTCGACTACTGCTCACCAACAGCACCTGTGAAGCGTCCCATACAAACCTGGTTAGGCATTACAGCCTAACTCCATGCTGTTTGTTAATCGTGTTAAATGGTTTGTGTTCACATTTAAACAAGTGTTGCTGCTCGAGCAAGATGATTCAGTGATCTGTGTTCATAGCACTCACAAGAAGAGCCAAACACCAACATCTGACACAATAACTACCAGTCAATAATGACACTGAAAACTATCAAGTGAAATGAACTGGGGCCAAGTTATCCAGCTGGATGTTGTTGTTTTTCCCCCCAATAGCTAATGTATGAATCACTAACTTTGCTGTTTTGTATCTGCAGTAGTATGGTGAGTTCATGGTGCGTCAACATGTTCTGGCTCACTGTCTCGGGTAAAGGTTTCCAGCTATGTGCAGGTCAGATGTGTTTCCTGTAATCAGCCCATGTTCACGATCTGGCCTCTACTTTTACCGGAATGAGGAATTAAGTCTCTGATCAGTCTGCCTCCCTAGTAATAATGTTTCAACTACAAAGACATCTTTGAGCGTGTTGTTGACATCAGCTTCCCAAAAATCGCCTCTGATCTAAATGAATCCTGTAAAGTACTAGTTTCATTGATTTTTCGTGGGAGAGCGCACGATGGTAGCGAGTGGCATATAAACAATTTTGGTAACTACGTGGTGACATTTGGACACAACGAAACAGGTTTCTGGTTTGTCATGAAGCAGGGTGGCTGTTCCAAAATCTTATTATTATGGGTTTTACGTCCTAAAGTCAACAACGTAAAATAAGCAGTGATGCAAGACAACCGGGCTTCGCGACCAGTGTTGTCTGTTGGTTAAAGCTAGCACAGCTAACAGTTACATCAGTCCCATGTTTGGCTATCAAACCAGTTGCATTAACGCTAACCCAGTTAACACTAACAGTTACTTAGCTATTTTAATCATCTGTAACGGGAGCAGATACATACAGATACATAAAGTCACCGCTCATCACAGCCCGGGCTGTGGTCCCTGGCTAAGAGCCGGCTGCCCACAGCAGCAACACGGCTAGTTAGCAGGCTAGCGTTAGCATTAGCGTGCTGCTAACAGGTTGACTCCAAGTAACGCTGTGTATAAAAACCCGAGGTTGGTATATGCACAGCTAGGCTTACATAACCTTTTTGGTGAGTGCAAACTCAAAACGAATGTTTAATACACAACGACAGAAGACAATACAAGAGGTTAAGAAACGAGTGAGTCATCGTTTCTAGCTGGCATAGAACCACAGCTGTATTGACAAATACAACGTTACCGAGTCACACACAGAGTAGCCACAATGCTAATGCTAGCTTGGCCCGCTAGACAGCGACATCACCGGTCTCACCTCCTCCTCAGTCTCGCTCCTGAAACACAGGCAGGCGGCCCGCTTCTTGTAGCCATCCTCGTCGTACGTCCGGGTTTGGTTTGACTTGAGCTTCATCATCTCAAAGAGCACAAAAGTTCAAAAGTACAGCTAAGTTTACCACTTATAAAGATGATGGTTGTAGACGCAAAGTCCTCCTCCGGGGAACCTCGGCGTTTTACTTAAAAGAAATAACTTCTTCTTCGCTTCATTTTCACAAACCTGGGCACATCTACGGCACGGTCGCCATTACAAGGAGCCGCTACGCCCACGACGTAATAGGAATTGCAATAGCTCGGGGAGCGTAAGAAAACTACCCATCGGGCGTTGAAGAATCGCAACAACGGAGAGGAGGGGAGAACGCAACACCACGCTCTGACTGGAGTGAGCCGGTGAAGGAAACTGGTACTTTTGGCTTCAACTAGCTTCTCATGGCCACTTGTTTGAAGCAGATATAATTAAGTAATATTGTAGCCGACAGCCTTAATCGAGGAAGTATAATGTAACGCTATGAATGTAGTGTACCGTTAAAATTTAAAAATTATTGATTAATACTGGTTTGAGTAATCATTTTCAGCACCGCAGGTAATGGACAGCGCCCGCATATGTTCTCCAATACTGATCCAACAACATGCAATAAAATGATCTGTTTATCTCACGTTGTAACTGAACTGAAACATACTGTTGGTTAATCTGTTAGGCAATCCACCATTTGATAATAATCATAATAGTAATAGATTTTATTTGTATAGCGCTTTAAAAAGGTACTCAACGGCACTTTACATGGTAAAAACAGAAACAATAAAAGCCATAACAATATAAACAAGGCAAGTGACTACTGAGTCAATAGTCCTTTAACTCATTTTCAAGCCAACCCTTGCCTCTGTAATGTGATAATTGAAAGTTTTACTTTTTCCTATATCTGTGGATTTTGACGTTGGTCGGGTAAAACAACAATGTGAGCACCTTGCAATTCAGCATATTTTCTGACATTTCATAGATGTAACAATACATGGATTTATTGAGAAAACAACCAGTTGATTTATCAATCAGCAATATAATTGTTAGTTAGATGAAACAGCCACACTTGAATGCTTTTAATAGCTCTGTAGCCAGGTTTTTAAATTTGTGTCCAATCGTTTTTGCTGACATGCTTGATCTTGCGTGTGTTTTGTTAGTTTTGCAGTGGTTCCTTGTGTCTCTTTGAAGTCATTTTCTTGTCTCTTTGAAATTTGAATGTTTTCCGACTATGAGAAGAATATTTACTAATGGATGAAGGATTTCGAAAATATCTACCTCTTCAAGGTTGACAAGATGATGATTTTACGAAGCAAATCCTGCTATTTTTGAAGTTAATCTCATCAGATACCTCAAGTGTGCAACTACAATATACTCACACTTGACTCAGTTGAACATCTGCAACACACTTTGTTTTCCAAATAATGCTTAATTTAAAGAATAATATTGTTTTTTATTATGTTTTTGTGATATGCATTTAAATTACTGTTAAGTTAGTGGTATAAATAACTGCAGAGATATAGAGGGAACCTCTGGAGCTGCTGCCAAGAAATGTGGTCTCTCCGATATCCCTTTCACACACTCACAAGCACAAATATTAAAAAGTTATTTGTTGCATTGGAAATCTTGGCTATCAGACAAATAACCACCGGCAAAAACAACTAACCCAGGACCAGGAGCAAAAGAGAAGTTTTGCGAAGGACTTGTTCTTGAGCGCTCATGACTAAAGCAAGTTCTGTCACAAGTTTGTTGATGAACTTGGTCTTTACTCACTGCCTTCAGTAATGGCAACATGAATAGACGTGGATGAGGACTCCTCCGTGTCAGTCAAATGTTTTCTCTGGGATTATCATCAGAGATTTAAGGAGGAAAACTGCCGATCAGCACTAACACTCCACATCAAAAAAATATGAGTTCAGCTGATTTGGATAACAAGCAAAGCTGTTGCTGCAAACCGGTAATGCATTAGAAGCATTTCATATTTCAGAAATATTTGAGTCATCACCCCTTCAGTCTCCACAGTCCAATTTACACACACTACAAATTGTCAGCATAATCTGTTCTGACACAAAGCCATAATTGTTTATTCTGTTCTCATGGTGGCTTCATTGCTCGTATTATTTTCATTTTATTGCTTCTTTCACGCTCCTTTTTTCTGTTGAAGTCCCATTGCTTTTACTGCTGCAACAATCCAATTTCCCACCAGGGATCAATACAATTTCCTCTCATCTTATTTACTTGTATTCCCTCTGAAGTTTCTCCCAACAGATACTGACATTTGAAGTGCATCTTACCTTCCTCTGACAACATCTCAGATGCCCTTTAATAAAGCAAATGCAGCTTTTCCCGTCCAGAAACTGTTTACTGACAAATCAACTTTTCAAATAAAAGCACCACAAATTGTTCTTCCAACAATTATGTACAGATTATTTGTGATATATACCATGTCATTTTAAAGACACGCACACACACATATGTATATATACAGTATATATATATGTATGTATGTGTGTTATATATAATATTCTAGTAATATAAGTAGATTTGGCCTAATTAGGGAAATTGCGTCCTTTGCATGTACAAATGAGGTTAACACAATATAAAAACACATTGGACATGTTGTATCGGACATAATTATGGCTCTGCACATGTTCATGATATTGTGTCCACCAACCCCCCCCGTGTGCAGCTTAGTTGCTGATACATCCTGTTAAAATCGTGTCGTGGCACGCCAGCTGTGAACAGTTAATATGCAGCATAACCCTTTCAACATGTTAAACTTCAGTAACAATATAAATAGTATTTTTTGAAGCAGAAGTCAGGGGTCAAGATACTAAACATGAAACAAAGAATGTGCTCAAACTCACTGTAAATCTATTTTGAGATAGTGCAAAGTTATTGATTTCATTTGTTCAGGCTAAGTCGATGGGGATACATTTTTTTTTTTTTTTTGAAGATTCAGATCTAATCTAACCCCAGTGTTAACCTGCTTAAAAATAAACCTTATTGAATGTGTTTTTAGTTTTTGTTTCTATTTTCGTCCAAAGACTAAAATAGATCAGTTGTTTCCGCCTCTGCATTCTTGCCTCTCTACTCCTTCGGGAGGACGAGAGCAGGATTTACACAATTATACATATCTGTATCGGGTCATACTCAAGAGGCTCAGATATATATTTTTTTACTATCTGCAGTTGCTACGTCAACCCATTCTCTTTCGCATGGTCTCTGGTGAACCATTCACACAGAGGAGCAGAGACACAGTCATGTCCAAAAGAGGGCGCTCACTTCTTTCAGTAAATATGTACAGTATAGGCCTACGGGTCATACGGGCCACTCAATCGATCAAATGTTTGAGACTTATTCATAAAATAATTGACATTCTTTAGGAAATCCCTCGTTTAGATGTGTCATCTTCTACCTCTGTTAAAGGGTTGTTTTCTTTCCAATTTGAATTGGGGGTCTAAGTTTAATGTTGTATGTTGTTGGAAAGCATTCCCACACACATTTGTGATTTTGGGCATTATATTTAAAATTGACTTGATTTGGCATGACATCCATATCCTGCTAACATGTGCTTGGTGAAAGTGGCGGCCTCTCCGTCATTGGAGGGGGGGGGGGGGATACTTTAAGGAGCGGCTGGCAAGGAGAGGCCTTTTGCTGGCATATTGTTTCAGAGGCGTTATTTTGAATCCCACTGCTTTTCGGAAAAACCTGTCCTGCGTAGCATTCAAGTGATAAGATTGGGCAGATGACCATGCTCGCAGAGTTACAGGTCATCTGATTACGCAGGGTGGGTTACAGGGATTCATCATTATGTGTCAGACTGACATTAGGCTGCAGAGGGCCGTGTGCAGTTAAAGAGGGTGGTGGTAGTACTTGCCCGCACTCTTACATTCAGCTTTATAGTGAAACAGATGGGACACGATCCATGTGTAGGTATGAACAGGTGCTAAATAAATAAATAAACAGTTGCCATGTAGTTTCGAGGGAACCTCTCATCAAGCTGAGGGACCAGCTACTTTACCCTTTAAGCTTAATATAGACATAAGGCTGGGTCAAGCTGCTGAGTATCTGCTCTTTTATGGTGATTCACAGAAGGTACATTAGTTCAGGGTTAGAGAACAGTGTCGCACGTCAGACGGCTCGGTAGATTTATGACGGCACAGCCAGATACACACTGTGGGACCGACTGGTTGGTCAAAACACCATTTCACATTAATACTGAGCTTCCACGGGAATGCTCGCCCAACTCCTGGCACATTTCACGATGAATAAATAAAACTGGCATGACACGACATCCAACTTATGCCAGAATTGTTTTGCTACTCCTGGACAAGAAAGTCTGCCTGGCACAAGGAAACGAGAGTCTGACAAAAAGTGATGTTTTTGTTGTCTTTTTATTCTAGTAACTCTGCCACTGCGAGCTGCATCACATGAGGAGCTGACAATGCTAATGGTCCCGTGTATACTTTTAAATCGCTCCCTATTTTCCCTTTCACTCTCTGTTTCTTTGTCTTTATCTCCTGTTTATTTTAATCTTTTGTCTTTCTCGTAGGCATGTGATGTCCAGGATGTCTCATGTATTTTCTTATAAAGATTGAAAAGAAATAATGAAAACTGACAAAGCTTATGTTAGCTTGCTGTTATCTGACCCGATTAGAGTGAGTAATGCTACTAACTCAAAAGCACAGATATTTCTCCATGTATGAGTATATAAATGAAATCAAACACATTAACATAGAATTAGCAGTTTCGTGCCGTTTGCCCCCATAAAACGATCATTTTTGGAAGTTTCTTTTACACAGCTTAAGCTTGAGTGCTTTTGTTTGGATTTTCTCGAGCAACATGGCTAAAATTATGAAATAGGTTTTAATGACAACCATATGTGCCCACGGGCCACGACAAGGCCCGGGTTGGGTTTTTGTATTTACCGTGCACTGCACCTTTAATACCGGCTCAAACCACTCAAAAGCCCATCTGGAGGGCTTGACGGGGAAGTGGGAGTCTCTTTGGAGCGGGACCTAGAGTAAAATAAGACAAGGGTGAAACCCACGGCAAATAATAAGTCACTCGTTTGAAACTAGCTGTAAATTACTAAGAACTAAGGAGAGTCTTTACACACAAACTTAGTAATGGATTTACAAAAGTGTGATAAACTTAGATCTTGGTTTATCCTTTGACTGGAGCAGACAGACAGAGCAGTCATAACCAGAGCCCCACTGTGACAAAGGGTTAATGAGCTGGGAAACTCAAGTGTTCTGTCTCTTAATGTGGCAATCCCTGTGAAGACGCACTGTGACACTCAACCAAAGGCTGTGGAGCGACTGAGGTTTGTTTCATCGAAGGCGGCAAAGATATTGGCAACATTAACCTTTTTCGCACCTTCTTTTCTCCAGGTAAATATGTATGTTAATGACTAAATAAGCAGGAGATTGCGTTGTTCGGCCCAGGGCCAGAATAGATTGTGTTTGGCTTCACGCGTATAAGAGAGGCAAATTACCGTGTTGTGGTTTTCTGGGCTTAAAGGGTTCCTCTCTCTGCTTTTCTAAAAAGTGTGTTTATTTCAGATCAACAGTTTCTTTTATTATTATAGAGAATAATAGTCCGTTTTTATTTAATGAAATGAGCATTTAAACACTGAATGACAAAAACTACATTTAGATGTCTAATTTTTACACACAAATTGCTGTTATTGTACTTTAACTAATCAGATCAATTCATCATCAATCAGTTTATGTCTCACCACTTTTTTATTTGATAAGAAGTTTGGCTTGAAGTGCATCAGCCTGATATAAAAACTAGATTTTATGTTTTAATGCATAACACTATGTATAGCTTATATACCTTTTTTGGGCATGTTGCAATTCTAACATACTACACCTTTTAAGGTATTTTAGGATGATGTTAAATGTCATAACCACCAGGGGCTGCTGTAATGCCTGTTACTACCGGGCCAAACTCGTACTTCTAGTGACATTCAACAACAAATTATAACAGCCTATAAGCAAAGAAATCATGCGTGCAGTAGCCTCGATACAAAGAATATGAATCAAAGAAATACAACCGCTGTATAAAGGTTGATGTAGATTACATCACAAATAAAACAATGGATGAGACCGGTAGGCTCGTCACTTCACGAGCGGCTGTCACAGTAAAGCCGGCAACTGTACCTTGAAGAATTAGGGTTTTGCTTCATTTATTTCAAGCTCACTTCAAAATGGCAAAATATCCCGCACCAAAAAGTGACAAAAAGTGGGATGAGTATGCTTCTACTCTACTGTGCAGACACCCACAGATAGTTGATATTTTTAGATTAAAGGCACATATAACATCCACATACTTCACTTTTTGGTCTTTTTTGTGATTTTTGCCTCCAACTAGAGGCATACTTTCACTTCTGAATGCCCACTACAACACAATACTGTCATTCTCAGTGATTTACAAATACTCAATGGATTGATATCTGTCAATACAAACTTTTAGAATTGTACAATTGGTACAGCAGTAATTTGAATGTAACTACAGATTGTTTGTTTTTTGTGCAAACAAACAACATTAATGGATCATCAAAATTGTTATTTTCTGTTGATCGACTCATCAACCAATCGACTTATTGTTGTGGGTGTAGTAGCCCATAAGGCCTTTAAAATAAGCCTATAAAGAAACATCACAACAAAGAGGCCCAATCTCCATACCTTCTTGATCTAAAAACTATAAGCACATTTGCATGGCTTTAATGAATGGGATATGAATCAAGGTGTATCTACGTTATCCATTCTGAACCTCACTTGGTCAAATGATCCTACAGCTATAGTGGTAAAGACATCACTCTTATTAGCAACATTTTCTGTTGTTAACAAGGAGACCTTCATACCCAGAGGACGAGACGGTAACGTGATATAGTCTGTCTCTGTGCTTGGGAGTGTACTGCAGATGAAATGTACACCTTTTCCCTGTGAACTCACTGTACCATTGATAGAATTTCCATGTGACTCTTATATAAAAAGCTTTTTGAGTTCAAAGGTTGCGCCTGTGACTACTGTCAGCCAGCCAGCATCTCAAACGAATATATATATCACTCACGCATGGAGCATATGACCAATCTGTCCGCCCTGGCTGGCCTGTTTCATCTTTGTAAAATATTGTTTAACAGATGGTGACAAACTGACTCATTTCTACGTCTTCCAAGTTGTGGGTGAGTTACACAGTCAGAAGCTTGGTTTTACACAATCAAATCTCAGCAGATAGTCTCTAGACCCCCAGAGTTCAATACCAGATGACACAGACGTTAATTAAAATATGCGAGATACAACCCCATATTGACAGACTTTCATGTCTTCTCTTCCTTCTTCTTTTTCTTAAAGCAGACTTCTCTTTTACTGCAATGCCTTGGACTTTTCTTTAGGAGTGGACAAAGCAACCAAACACAGGTCAGAGCTGTGATAAGCAGAGGGTCCCTCTAAAGCAGGGGTGTCAAACATACGGCCCGCGGGCCGGACCCGGCCCACCACGTCATTTTATGTGGCCCACGAATCCGCCAGCAAAAAAAAAAAAAAAATATTTTTTTTTTTTTTTTTTTTTACAAAAATTTAAAGTTAGATGTGAAAATAAAAATATCCCCATGGTCGAAATTATGAGATAGAAAGTCGAAGTGATGAGATGGCATGTTGTCTGTGTTCCGACATTAAAACTATCACAACAGGTGGACAGGAGATGCAACAGCCCATAAAGAGGATTTCCAACAAGTTTCTCAACATGCGTACTTCTCTGTACTGAAACGCCATCAGTCTCAGCCCAAGTACTGTTCCAATTCAAAGTTCACATCGAGCCAAGCACGGCCCTAATGCCCGGATGTGGCTCGCTCTGCCCATTTTACCGGGGATGCATCGGAGGTGACTTGTCTGTACTTGGGACAGCCAAATATCCCAGAATGCATTTTGCACCAGCAACAGGAAACAATGGCGGAGGAGAAATCACACAACTGGAAGTACGTGTTGTGGAAGTCACAGATATCCCGGGAAACTAAACTAACTATGTTAGGAGTACCGTAGTTACATTTACACCGTCTTACATTTACAACCGGCCCTTTGAGGGCGACCGTGATGCTGATGTGGCCCCAGAGTGAAAATGAGTTTGACACCCCTGCTCTAAAGCATACACATGCTGCAGGAGTTCTGGCCTTTATTGAATTCCATCAATAAACTGAAAATCTTTTAACCTCGGAACTTACATTTTGGATAATTCCCCGAATGTATCCATGAAATGAGAACATCTGGGGGCAGGCGATTATGCCTCAGTGGCTAGTCCTTTGCGCTGGGATTTGGACTAGTGACTGGAATTAACATGGCTTAAATTCTCTCCGCCCCATAGCTAATTGAAAGAAGTAATCTCCAGAGTTCGCCTTGCGCAGAGGGACGGGGAGGACATGTTATCCTCAGAGCAGACGCATTCAACAAGACCGTCTCCCAGTGCAAAGCGAGAATGTGTTTCCTGGCGGAAATACATTTTGTAGCCAATCTCCACGGCCAAATAATTCACTGATTACGCTCACTCTGCTCAACAGAAATAGAACAGTGATTTGAGGAGTTTACAGACGGATGGAGCTGATGATTTGTGGAGTAATAAAGACATGTAAAACTCTTTGTTCAATAATGTGCACAAGTTAGCTCTGTGATGTTTGTTTTGTTTTTTTGCAAGACTTATAAGGTCCCCTGACAGCTCACTGTCAGTCAGTCTAGCGTTGTAGCTGGAATTTACTCCAATAGAGGTGGGGATGAATATTCAGAGGCTCAGCTGCCTCCAAGCTCCACAGAGACATCACACACACACCCCTGAGGAACCCCCCACACTCACACACACACACAACCACCTACCCGTTTCCCTTGATGTGGTGGAGTCAGTCCAACACTCCACAGGTGTGACCCACTCAGACCTGTGAAAGCCTCCGTGCACACCGCTCGGCCCTGTGATCAGGAAGAGCAGCTGCGCATACAGGAAGCAAAGAAAGAATTATCACCACAAGCCTTCTATTGGACACCATGGAAAGTTAATCAATCCTCTCCCTCTCCAGTCAGGTGCCATAGTTAATCTGATAGATGTCTATATGTGCACACATATAGACCTTTGGAGGTTAATGGCCAAACGATTGATCCATCAATTGCTTCAAAGACTCAAACAATAGCGTTCGATGCTCGGTTTAAAACTCATGTCTGCCTTTATTTTGCTGGATAATGTTGGGCGTATATGACATGCCCTTGGACATGATTTCATATATTCTCCTGCTGCAGAATGTGGCTGCTGACAGTGAGACACACACACACACACACACACACACACACACACACACACACACACACACACACACACACACACACACACACACACACACACACACACACACACACACACACACACACACACACACACACACACACAACCAAACCCAGAGGACTGAGTTTTCCCACACAGTGATTGGACTTGATATTTTCGTAAATGTCTACGCAGCATCCCAGGTGCTTTGAGACTCAACATAATGCATAAGATGCACAACAGCACCTGTAACGTTTGAGTCGACCCAGAAGCATCACATTTGAAACAATAACACCCCCTATTCTGTTGTCAGCGTGATAATTGAGCTGATTGCAGATATTTCATATAGATATGTATTGCAGATCATTTGATTGTCCCAGAATACCATTATATCAGACATGAGGATAATAATGTGTTGGAATAGAATTGTTGCATCTTGTCCAAATGATCTGTCAGACATAACGTGCGTGTACCAGTAGTCATTGATGGAGTTTAATTAGACTTAACTGCCAGTGCAGAGAGTGAGTGTGCTTGATTTCTACACCTTACATGGACAATTGAACATATAAAACCCGACACAGAAGTCTGTGCTGAAAGGCAAGACTCCCGGCGGCCAAATCAACGTCATGATTTAACAAATGGAAGCAAAACGCTTCATATCACACTTTAACTATGCAGCCACTGTCAAACACTGGCCGGATTACATACTGTAATCTAGCATTCACACATTTACACACCCCCCCCCCTTTCATTGCTGGTGCATTTCTTCTCCGATAAAGGCGGTGTGCTGCGATGCTTGTAACATCAATCACATCCAGTGCACGGGGCGCATATCGTCTCCCGCCTATCAGCTTGAAAATGCCCTCGCCTCGGGTGTGGGATATATGTGTTTCTCGCTCCGTTATCTCGTAAGAATCTGACGCCGTCTTCGCGGGAGCTGTGTGAGTGAGTGGCCGCATGCACTGGACGTGCCATTTATTTCCCATTCGCACAGAGCCTAAAGTTGGGACTGGAGACTTTCAGTGCCACTTTTCCGCGAACAGCGCTCGCAATGATTTTGGGGGATCGACGCAGCATTACAATGCGTGTGGATTCCTTTTGGATACTATTCAGAAACAATGTTTAGATGTTGATTGAAAAAGAAAGAAGTCTGAATCGCTCTGGAAACCTTCGCTTCGCACACTGATCGACCCAACAAGACACGCTTTTTGCTTTGGATATGGGTCAATTCTTATGAAAGGGTTCTTCGTGGGCATGAGAGAGGGGTAAGTACAGCCGAGCTGAACAAAATGGGTCATCTACGGCAAACAATTGTGTAAAAAAAAAGAACGTCCTGACTTAAATTGACTCAAGTCTAAACGCGGATACTGACAATTACGATCCATGACACAAATCTGGAGATGCACGCAAAAAAACATTTTTAATGCAACTTGCATGTTTCAATGCTGTTTAGTACGTAAATGAATTACCAGTTTATAATATTGTCACAGTTTTGAAAAGTAAGATCTGTGGATTGCTGATAACCAGGAGTGCAACGCCCAGGACTGAAGGTGCATTGCTTGTTTTTACGCGTTAAGGCGCAGCGTTCTGTGTGGACCTGCTGTTCTGCTGCGCTGCAGAGGCGCCCGAAGTCTCACACAATATGATAAAAGATTGACTCAACATCCGAACTGCCGACAGAGGTTTTAAACGTGATTATAGTTACAGCTTTGAAAGCACAGATTAGTCCAAACCGTGGACAGATCTTTTCTTGAATACAAGCCAATACAGTTTGACTCTGAATGCCACTTCTTCATCCGCGGCTCTCCCGGATTTATCTTTTCTCCACCTCGCGGCTCCCTCTCAGCCCTGAACCAAGTAGAGTCACGCAGGGGGAGCACCCCGGCTGGGTGGTGTTTTGTGAGTGTGTGTGTGTGTGTAAACGGTGTGGGAACCATCGATGTCAGTCACTGTGCTGTGCAGATGTGCAGCCTCCTGGCAGCGGAGGCAAGATTGGCGACGGAGGGCAGAACTGCTGATGTGAGACTGCTGCTGTGTACCCCAGAGCAAACTTTAATGGGTTACTTAGGCATGCATGGTTGTTACTTCGAGGCCAATATTTTGTTGACAGGGATGTGTATTATGCTGTATTTGCATATACACAGTTTTGTCTGCTGGCACAAACCAAGGCTGGATGTTTAGTGGTCAAGGACCAGAAGACAAGCAAAGATACTTGACACAGAAACATTAATACTGCTTCCATTTGCTCCCTCAGGCCTTTTTTGTAGGGCCAGAGATTAGCTTTGTGCTATCTTACCCTCATTGCTTGGGGGGCCGCTATGATTGCAGTCCAATTATGCCATTGTCTGCATTCCCTCTGAACTTACAGCCAAGAAGGGAAATGTTTCCTCATATCAGTGAGTAATTATCTAAAGAGTCTGACTCAGCAAAAGGGAGATTTTAATTCAATCTCGTCCAGCCTCTGAGCCCCCACAAGATAGATTTTATGTCTCGCGTCGGGTTATTCTTGTTGGCACGATCTTCACAACTGCAGTGATGATAGCCGACCTGGATCTCGCTACAAAGTGTGCTTAAGAAATCTCCCCCAGAGAGAGATTGGGAGGAATACTGTGTGCGGCGATTGCGGCCAGCAAGAAGGTACAGCGCTTATTCAAACAGCTTTAGGTTTACTTTTCCATGCTTTGCCTGGCTTATCTTGTCCTCCGAGTTAGTTCAGCAAGTGCAGACTCAGCGTAAGACCCCTGCTTTGCCTGCTGCTAAGTTCTCTTCAATGTGTCATTGGCCAGAGTAAGCAGCTATGCAGAGATATAGCATTGCCTCATTCGCTGCTTAATAATACACGAGGACACACCAGCATACTGTAGATAAGCTTTCGCAGAGAATACAAATGTGCCTTTACATTTCATTCTGCTGGCAGAGGGGTCATCTCCTCAACACATTCGTTTGATGGAAACCACGAAGATCAAAGTGATTGAAATCATTCCAAGTGTGTGTGTGTGTGTGGGGGGGGGCTGTTTGTTCTCCAGCCAGCAGAGAGACTCACCAGTATCCACATAGTTTACTGTAACTGCATGGATCCAAGAGCAAGGCTGCAATAAACAAACGTGTGCACTGTTTCCCAAAACAGACCCATGGTTAAATTCCCGATAGGCCTCTGTTCTTCCCTTTTACAAAGGCTTGTGCTGGAAATTGGAAAATGTGTGTGCAGTGTATATAGAGCCCAGGTTCTAGCTTCATTCTCCTCCCGGCAGACGCCATCTGCTCACTGGGGAGGCTTTCCAAACACTTCCATAGTAAAGACAGGGGAAATGAGAAACATGGCTACACTACAAACACAGCAGGCTCAGTTGTTTTTAATTTAAAATGAAAAAACAACAGGTCACTAAAAAAGTCGAACTGAATAAATACATGACATAATAGAAATCCCTGCACTAATTCATGCCCTCATGTTGCATTAGCGTACGTATGTGTGCACACACCCGCATGCACAGACGTATTTCCTCTCTATGCATCTCTACAAGCACTCATGAATTTCATTCGGTCATTATTTCAGGTTTTCAGGAAAACATCCTACAATTAGTGGACTAAATTGTATCCCTCTGAGAACAGTTTCTTTATACTGTATATGTTAATAGTGTATACAATTGCGTATAGTCTACAACAACTCAGCTAATGGATACATGATTTGTATGGGTAACATCAGGAGGAGTTCATGAAGACCATATATTCTGAATTATAATGGGCTGTTGCCACTTGGAGAGAGGATATCCTATCTTTAACTGATGGATGGAAATGAAGTGTTTGCCCTTGTAACAGGTATTCACATTCAAACAGACGCTGTTATCTCGTGCGATTGTTCAATTTTGTGCATTAGGTTGTGCATTTAGAGTCAAGCAACAGCTATAAATTAGACCTTTAAATGGCGTTTTAACGTCGGTAATACGTCTTGTGAAGAAATTCGCTACCGAACACTGACTTCCATGGACTAGTATGAATTTCGCACATAACATGGATTCGTCGCTTATTATATTCCTGACATGTCATTAATTCTGAAATAGTGTGGAAAACAATTGGCTCTCGAATTATTAACAATGGAGAGAAACAACAACAGAAAGCTCCAGAAGAGCGATGCTGTGCCTTTCCTGAGTCATCGCACACTTCCTAGGGCAGCGTTGTGTGAAATGGAGTGTGAAATGAGTGCACTTAACATCCCTGCAGTGGATTAGACACATTATCTTACACCGGGGTTCGAGAGCATCTTGCCTCACGCATGTGAATCCGTCATCAAGTTACATTCACCTTTCCTCAAGTCCATTTCATGTTCCCCACATGCCTCAGTCGCTTTGATCAATCAGTCCACGCCTGCAGCTCATGAGTGAGATAATCTTCAAGAGTTTACTTGCTTTGAGCACCACGCAGGGTTTGTTTCATTCGTGTCCGGTTAATTGTCAATCACAAAAATAGTACACAAGCTGATTTCTGAACTGTCTACTCTAAACTGTCTTCTGCTTCTTATTCTGCCCTTTATTACAAAGTATATACCGTACTTTCCGGACTATAGAGTGCACCTGGATATAGGCCTGTATATATATATATATTTTTTTTAAATGTGGCCTAAATCAGATTCAGCATGAACTGGTCACAATGCTGTGCTGACCCAGAATGTGAAAAAAGACGTCACACGCAGCACACTGTTGTGTGGAAGTACACATGGAGGCCTTCAACTCAGCGTTTACGGTTGCATTCATGAGTTGATGTGCAGGGGAAGCCAGAACATTTGTGAGCAGATGATAACGAGAACAAGGACGAGGACGAGGAGGAGGAGGAGGACGAGGAGGAGGAGGAGGGAGGAAGCCAGGAGTGGTGGGATGTGCTGTTTTTAAACGAACTGTAACGAATGTCGATCTATTCTAGAGTGACGTAAAAGTTGCATTAGTTCCGACACTGTTCAGTTTTGCAAAACATCAGAACAGTGTCTGATATCAGACCACATATTAAAGTGGCCCGAATCAGAATTGAAAATATAAGAATCGATGTGATTTGTGGTGTTCATACAGATCTAAGTCACATATGTGCAACAACAAATAAAGTCAGATTTGGGCTAATTTTGCCTGCAGTCTGAACATCTTCCCTGTGACTGGCCGGCAATCCCGCCTCTCGCTCAATGTCAGCTGGGATAGGTGACCCTGTAAAGGATAAGCGGTTACATATAATGAATGGATGGAAGAATGGATCTACATTAGAACATTTCAGAACATTTTTACCTTTCAAAAGACGATATCAATTTCCAAAGACTTTCTTTGGTGTCCAAATGAAGCAGCACACTGAACAACAGTGTCATCATACTTGATGATGACATTCTTTAGTTCACAGATGAATACATAACGTATTAGAATCAGAAAATGACCAATGAGAATACATTGAGGAAGAAACTGAAATAGTAGAAAAGATACAAAATACACGAAGAGCAACTCTTACTTGCAACAACAGCTTTTCTGGCCACTCGGCGGCAGTAAAAACATGGTGTGAAACATATTTGACATATCACCTTTTAAGTTGATATGTTAACAAGCACCTTTTTACTGATTCAGCAGAAAACCAGATGAATCTAAGACCAATATTTACTTCCTTGTAACTTTATTTTTGGTCTCCACCAACTACTGGGGGAAATATCTTGCTCCTTTGGCTACTAAATGCTCCACTGTGTTCATCAGCTCGTCACTAACTGTGAATGGCTGCTGTTTGGTGCTGGGCAAGTTGCCTACATTGAATATTTCGAGCATTTTCTGTGGAAGCAGCTGCAGCTGTGACCATAAAAAAACGACGCTATGACGGTGAAGGTGAACCAAAAATGTAAAGCGATGGCTGTAAAACCAAAACAATGAGCTGAAAGGTTAGATCAGTTGTTAATATAAAAATATTTATTATAGCTGCTTTAAATCTAACACAATCACTGAAATACAGAATAGATAACGATACACAATATGAATCATCATGATTTGGAATATGCGCCACCAAGAGATTTCACCTTTTATTATTTTATTCATAAGTCAGACAAAGTGGAGATGGAGTTACAATTTCATTAAACCAACGAGGCAGGAATCAAATTATCATGTCAGCAAGTAAAATCCACAAAATCCACATATGAGATCTTCCCTCCCTTACTCCCTCCCTCCCACAGCTCTCAGTTCCCCTCAAGCTCCCTCCATGCCACTTTCCTTCCAAATCACCTGCCCTCCTTCCTTACCTCCCACCATTCCCTCCTTTTGCATAAATAAACTGCATTTGCATAGACATGGGCAGATTTAAGACATGTGCAGAACCTGAATGCATCATATTCTTAGCAATAAAGTACGGTGGCCATGAATGAGAGCATGCGTTTCCTTCTTGTCCAACCAAAGAATGTACAATCAGAGATGAATGCTGTGACAGCCCTGATGGTACCAGTAACTGTTGCCTCCTATTTTCCCACAGTATCATCTGCGATTTCTTCTCCTGCTATTCATGTGCGGCTGTGTAATGTTTGCTGATGTCAGTGCTTCTCCTGTACTGCACCTGCATAATGAAATAATAGAAACACTCACCTACCGGCTTTTCAGAAATCATATTTTGACATATTATATCTCTCCTCTTCACAACCTTACAACCTTGGCACAACTAAGGTGCTTTTAGTGACACAATACTTCAGATAGATACTTTTTGAGCTGCCCTTTTAGTTGAGCTCAAGCGTGGCCTGAGTGAAATTGAACAACATAGCAACGCTCCTGCTTGGATTTTTCGTTCCATCTCTGAATGTGCGTGTAACCAGAGGCCAGTCCACTGAGATCACGCTGCACTGCACTCTGTTGAACCCACTTCTGCTCACTTTCCCTTGAAACCTCTTCTCAGTTGAACTTCTTTGGAGGTAGTTTAGTATGCATCTTTTCTCAGTTCATTAAAAAAGAAGTGAATCAAGAATGTATCTTTATTATCAAGTCTTTAAGTAGCAGGTTTTTCAGCCGATACCCATACAAAAACCTTTTGTGACAAAATAATCGTGAGAAGTGTTTGGCTGCTCTGTGTTAACACCCAGTTAAGAGAAACCACTGGAGGTTGTTATGAATATTTTCAGCTGATAATTAGTTGCCCCTTGAAACTGCAGTGATTGATTTTTTTGGCCACTTGGGGGCAGCGCAACTGTAAGCACATACCATCACCTTATACAGGTGATATAGCAAACATGTTATCAAACGTCAGCTTATTTAGCGAGATATTGCGTAAAATAAAGTTCCATCTTCCCCAAGTCCCACGGAAACATACTGTATTACTTGGTTGTATCAATGGTTGTGTTCATTTTCAATGCATTTTTTTAAAGAAGCAAGAGCTAAAGGATTTGGCTTCAGGGTGGGCAAAGTCCAACATAACAAACAAGCTAAATACAGTATAAACTAATGATGTCAAGGAAACCAAAGTACAATGACTTTCCTCCCCAACTACAAACTGTAGAAACACATCACAGTGGCATAGACCTTACAGACGAGAGTGGCTGTGGCTTGAATGTAGTCAAGTAATATCAGGAATGAGCCAATCGCAGACACACCCGTCACATTATCAAATGCCGTCATTCAAACTGATGGAGAGAGCAGGAATAGCACAGTAAAACATCACCACAGTCAAAACTGACATCTGGTGCTGGACTCAAAGACGCTACAGAGCTGACGAGGACTGCAAAGTCGGCTGATTATTTTCTCTGGGTTTGTCCCCGTTTCACGTTACACATAGTCATTTGAGCCATCAATATGAAATGTATTGATTATAGCAGCTTTGAGGGCAAATTAAACGGAAAAAAATTAAGATGCTGATGAACACAACATGTCTCCACAGACAAGTTCCAGAGTCTGTACAAAGGCACTGGAGCTGTTCTGGCTGCTTGTGATAGCCCAACACTTTTATCTTCTTTTTCCTTTAATTTGTCACCCAAATGTTTTTCCACCAGATGAGCATTTTGTTTCAAATCCATATGGTGAACGCTTTTTCTTATACTCTGAAATGCTGCCTCTCTGTTCTAGTTATTGCAGTCTTGGGCACAATGGGGTCCATTCTAGTGAGAATTACGCCCCCAAAGATTGGTGTCGAAGGGGCCCGGTGCACACACAGGTGTCAGGATGCCTATCGTCCAATATAACATGTTCCCGAATGTGTTTCTGTATAAGTCTGGCACAATTCTGAATCACACACATTCCACTTTATTTTCTTTTAAAGCTCTACTTGAAACTATTCAACCCACTTAAGGTGGCATGCCGGTTGAGTAGATTTCAGGTCATGTAGCTACAGCAATTTATAATATAATGAATCCTTTTACCACTTTTAACCACTCGTTGCTCGTTGTTTCACTCTCAAAAGGGACAACATGGGGGGGAATCTGCAGTTTTAATGGCAGTGGATGCAGGTTTTAACCTCCTCTTTTGCTGAGCAGATTTCTATACAGCCACCACTTTTCAGCACAGGTGTTGATAAAGGGGCTGTAATTATTGGCTCAGACAGCAGCGATACAAATGGCTGCCTTGGGCCTGAGGACAGCTCCGGGTTCTCACACTCACACTCTGCCGGCTGGGAGGAAGGTGTTTGATTCAAAAAATGGCTCTGCTCGGAAATAGATTGCTGGGCTTGCTGTGATGAGATTAGTGGGGTGCAGGTTCCGGAGAATCGACAGGACATGAAGAAAGCTTTATCGCTGCTATATGGCCGGTGTGCCCTAGAATTAGCGTCTTCGGGGCACGCGAAGTCTGAATCCTCTCGATGTCCTGTGGTGATTCATTTAACTTTGCAACGGCTGATTAAACTGTCTCTGCCTTCTTTGAACGAAGGCTGACAGTTTGACGGTGAAACCGGTTTTACTTTGAATCTGCGGTGCATTGTATGCAGCCACCAGTGGCATCGCCTTATTAAAGTGAAACTTGCGCTCAATTTATGTGACAATCTACATCAACAACAACCCCGAATTTAGGTTTCAAATTGAGCCTGAAAATGACTGTATAAGTGTATTAATGTGTTTGGAAGATGGAACTGAAGACGGAAATAAGGAAGGTGGAGAGGAGGCAAGGAACAAGCAGAGAGGGATTTGTGCTAAATTGAGGTGTGCGATTTATTCCTGTAGTATTTTTCATATCGCAGAAAATAGAAAAGTATCGTCAGCAGACTTATCAGCATTCACACATGTGACTATTTACTAAATCTCCGTGCTATTTATTTAATCCTCCACATTAACAGGGCCCGCTTAAAATAAAAATAAGAAAAACCTATATCTCCTCTGACCAACTGCTGTGCATGCGCACACAAAAGGCAGAATTTGATTTAAGTTCTGCGAATATGTGTCTCAACCACATCCACCTACACTTTGCACACAGAGCACAAAAGCATACGTGGTGTTGAAAGGCACGTACACACGCAGGAAATGATTCGCGCTCAGGAATATTGGCACTTGTGCTATACACACATGATGCATTACACATATGTAGAAACATGCAAATGCACGCACAGCTAGGGGGGCGGATGCAAAGGGAGCGAGTCCATGAGAGCTCTTCTGAGATCCCTCGAGCCCACCGTGGGTGTTTTGTCTTTCCCGCGAGGGATGCTTGTTGTTTTGCAGAGGCAGGTTCAGCTCTCGGATTAATGAAAAGCTCCATCTTCGTCATGAAAAGAGCATTTTCACAATCTATTTAACATCATGCATACCAAAGGCTGACATTAGGCACTGTTGACTTATGCTCGCCTACAGCAGTGTTTTCTGATGCATTCATTGCCACTGCTGTGATCTTCTGTGGGTAGGCTTCCCCCCCTCCGGCCGTGCCCGTTGAGTCTCTTGCATTTCTCATGTGCACTGTCAGAAAACTCATTCTTCAGCACGAGATGAAATATGGCACACAACTGGAAGTCTGAAGGAGTTATTGAAGAAATGAGAGTAATAAAGCTTCCCAGGACTTGTGTGTTTTTGTTGTTTTGGGTAATGTCTTTTCTTTTCCCCGGCTGCCGATGGATGATTGTCCACAGAAACAGGAGGATGTAATGGCACGAGCACGGTATATTAGCCAATTTAGTCAAACCTTTATAGGTCAAACTCAGCACTCTGAGTGCTTTGGCTGAGTGTAGAGCCAGGTCGCAGGCCTGTAATGCAGGATGTCTCTATCTCAGTGGCAGGCTGACCCGACAAAGACTAAAGTGGTGTAATAGGCTGCAGTGGAAAACCTTGCAGAAGTGCATTCCATGAGTAGATGTTATTTCAGTGGTCGTTTCTGTTGAATTATTGAACGCAAATGGTTGTAATTACACAGTGACTATAGTGAGGACGTTCGGGTTGTGAGGAGTGTCCAGATCATCGCGGGGATCACAGGACTACGTGATGAACTCAAAGGCATTCCAGGAACCGCCAGATGCTCCTCCCCACCGCCCTCCTTTCCCTTCAGCTCTGTCAGCGATTTCTCCCCCGTGAGCGACTGGCGTCAGGCCGGCCCTCTCAGAGCTTTTAAAAGGCTGTTAAAGGTCCTTGTGAGACACGGCCCCCTATCCCTCTGCCGCCACCCACACCGTCCACCCAGCCCGCCCACAAAGCCCTCTCAGCAATCACAGCTTCTCGGGATGTCAGCTAGCGTTACTGTAACCCCCCTTACGCCTGCGATCAGAGCTCAGCCATGCAAGTGGAACTGGGGCAAAGCGAAGGCACTCGCTCGTGGCAGCCAAGGGGGAGACCGGTCATCTCCGCCACACTGACCTCTGAGGGCCTTTCGAGGATTGGGATGTGACGGCGTGGGCGATGAATGATGGCGAAAGCAATGCTCTGATTCATTTTGTTGGCGTAAACACAGAACGACTAGCACTAGGCTGAGGACTCAAATAAGACACAAACGTCACAGAATTTTGCGTTTTTTGGAGGGGAAGACAACTGGAGGGCCCATTATGTGGCCCCAGCTCTCCTGTGCTGTCCAGGTTGGTTTGTCTGTCAAGGTAAAGTGGCAGGACTGCAAATTCTGCCTGACAGCCGAAGCTCCCCTCAGGGAGACTAAGTGGCGTCAACCTGTCGTAGTCACACACTGTTGCTGACAAGGTGATGATGAACACCTTTCATTAAAAGGCAGAAGTTGGGCTTTTCCTCTGAGAGAGCATGTTCCGGTCTGAATGTCAAAGGGAGAGGACCGGGGCTGGACCAGAAAAGGCTTGGGGCTCAACCTCTGTAGGATTTTATATGCGAAGACCTCCAGTATGTCACCACCATGTGCACGCTCAGAAATTCATAGGAACTACAATCAGAGCCACAAGAAGAGATGCACTCCTGGTTGGATTGGAGCCCTCTCGTTAAAAAATGTTTAAATCTTCCCGCAAGCTGTCAACTTTGCGGATGCTGCGGTAAACATATGTGGATTCACATTGCTTAAAGCTATACACTAAAGCGATGGGGGCTCCAAATGGCAGCGACAGATAACTATTTGGACAATTTCAAGTTCTCTACCCACAAATCAGGGCTTGGGAAGTCATCACACTGCAGACAGCAATACCGGCTATAGTTTGTGATCGCTTTAAAGGGACAGGAGAGCTCATAGCTTGCAGAAGAAACAATGCAGAGGCCAGTTGTCTCCGGTCAGAGCACTGATCAGGAAGCACCTTTGACTCAAATTGTGATTCGTCACTCCTGTGGGCACCCAACACCAGAATGTAATTTGGGTAAGCGGGGTTAATCAATGTGGTCTGGATTGGATGGCACGTTGGCTTGCATTCTGATTTTAGCCGATAACAGCAAATGTGTTTTTAAATGAAAATCGTGCCTGCTGTAGCTTCAAAATGCAATATACTGTAGAAGAGCCCCGACTAGATTTTGAATAAATACTTCACACTGAAATATTGACTGTTTCCTGGCATCACACTGTCACACTGCTGAGAATTGTTGACAGATGTTCGGTATCGGTAAGGGAGTTAAAGAGTCAAACTGTGTGGCATTACAGCAAATCCTCTCAACGGCTCATCACAGGCGAAATAATTACGAACCACCTGCTTTCCAAAACACACAACACTAACAATGATAATTATGATAATAATTAACTGATACTTCTGCTAATAGTAATACCACCGTACAAACAAATACTGCGTATGATCGTACTACTGTATGATCGAAAATATTGAAACCTACATTTCCATTGATTATTCAGTTAAACAAAAAGGGAATATGTGGATCCATTAGGGCCCATTGGCAGAATGTAAATTATGATGTTAGCGGCAATAAAATAGCTCGGATCTCTCAGTAAACACTAGTGACTGAAGTACCCCGGCTGCCAGCGTATGGCTTCAAACGAGACACGGCTCCCACACCTAATCTATCCACAAATCATTACTGGCCTAATGAGCAACATCAAACCCGACATTATGACAATATACTGCCATCTCCATGACAACTGGGTTTGCAGAAAAAAGAGAAATATGTCCCTGGGACTTCCGTTTCCTTCGCATGCTGCAGGTTTTATACCCTGCAACTTTATACCATCAATCTTTGGCGCGTCAAGACGTTGGAGTTTGTTCTGTTTCAGCCGTGCCACCGGCGGCTCGTGTCAGTGCAGGATGATGCTTCTGCACGTTATCCACTTTTTAACATTAGAGGATTGCATCTGCACTCGCAGTGACCACACAGTGTTCAATTACATTGACTTCTTTTTGTCTTCCTTTGTTATCCTGCTGAGTATTTTGTGAGCTCGGAAGGTGCACTGAGTGAGAGAAGGCAAGCGGAAGAAAAATAACTGGCTTACCTGATATCATTTATTAGCAGATCATTTCAAAACATAAAAAAAGAGGATGAGAATCATTTAAAATGTCCACATTTACATATCGCTGTTGTCAAATGTTAATCTTTTACCCCAAGTGGAAGGACAGGTTCTTTTTTTCTTGTTTAGAAAATTCTACCCTTTCCAAATAAAAAAACAAACACAGAGTACTATGTACTACTAACAATACATCTATGTTTCCCTTTTCATGGCACTCTGGTAGTCCTGGTGGAGATATAACTCTCTGTGTTGCCAAAAACAAGGTTCCCCTTTTTGTGATGAAAATTGTCTGTCAATTCTCAGTTGAATTTCTAAATGATCATGTTCCTTCATTGTGTTCATTTTAACATGCTGCACCCCATCGAGAGTAGGACAGTGATTGCACAGACCAAAAAAAACCTAAAAAACAGTAAGATTCGGATATATTGTTGGTTTTCATGTCTCTTTGACAACATCTGTCGTTCACTGCAGTTATTCCATTTGCTTGTTATGATGCTACAGCAGTTTTAGGGCCACATATCGTGTTTACATGCATATGGAAAAAGGCAATCGTAATATGATTACGGCAGTAATGTGAGTGAGGTGGGGCTCGTGCACATTGTGCTGTTTGCATGATGATGCTCTTAGCAAGAGAAAGCTATAGCTGCACTAACATGTGGAGTGTTCAGATTTTACTGGCATTCACAGAGACCATTAAAGACAAGTTATTCTCTTAATGGGATCAGAACACTGTTCTCTTATGACATGCAAACAGGATTGATGATATTATACAGTATGTGGAATTATATGAGCAGTTATTTTACTTGTGTTAACTTGTACAAATGTCAGGTACATTAGCTGTGTGCCTGAATCATCTTAATTCATCTTGATTATAGGATACATTGCAACACCACACAGATAATAATGGTCCCCAGCGGATCAATCCTGACGGCTTTGGTGATCTGCTGATCTTTGGTAATCTCTCCACCAACAGGCCACATATTTCATTTATCAACTGAAATATATCAACATATACGAGAATCCGAATGATTTGGGTCAGCGCCAACACAAGGTTTTGCAATTTTGAGTGAAATCCAACAACATTATTAACAAACATTGAATGGATTCCCATTACCAATTTGGCATTTTGATATTCATGTTCCCATCAGGACGAATAGTTATTGATTTTGTCCAATACTTTGGTTTATGACCTATTATGTACCTGCAAAACAAAATACATCCCAATCAGCCTCAGCTGTTCTTTTCCTTTAGTGCTAATCACCAGCATGCTAACACGCTAAACGAAGGTAAACATGATACCTGCTAAACTACAGCATGTTAACATTGCCATTGCTTCACCTCTATCTGCCTCATAGAGCCACTAGCATTCTGCACACTCGTAGTCTTGTTTTATACATGAAATCATTTATTTAATATGACGGTGCGGCTTCACTGCCACATTATTTTGTAGAGCTGTGGTGGCTCTAGTGAAGCAGAACTTTCTATTATGAGGGTACAGTAAGAACCGCAGGACTTTAAGAGCTGGGTCAAAGTTCCTCTAAAACGAGTTTCCTTTACAGTATAATTTAAAATGACATCTGGTTTAGTAAATTCAGGGCCAGTCATTCAAATTAAAAGTGTAAAAACTTTATATTTTATTGAAAGAAAATGCAATTGGTTTCAGATATCCATTACAAGGATACAGGGATACAAGCCCTAACTGTGGCTAAAATGTCACTAAAGTGTAAAAATGTACATAAATGATATGCAATCCCTCTCACTTTGTGCTGAAAGACCATGTCTGGTTTGCACATTACACCTGTTCATGAATTCATGCATATCTCATCCGCCGCACTTTGTCGCATAAGAAGCAAGGATTCAAGGATAATTTATTGTGATTATGCAACACAGGGTTGCACAACGAAATGCAATTGCAGCCCATTTGCTGCACATGAAAAAACATGACAAACCATAAATGGTAGTGCATTGCTGTAGTGCTTTCATTTGGTTTTCAAATCTGCATCGGTGGGAATGCAAACAGCAGCAACGAAACAATTCTCTTGGCATAATATGGGCGGCATCTTAACATAAACAATTCGACACCATCATCAACATTCATGCTCACACGCGGCACTGTTTTGCATGCGGATGCAGGGCTCGGGTAGATGTGCTTGTCTAGTTAAACGCTTACCCTCATCTCAGCAAATTGGATGGCAGTTTAATAAGTGGCGCTAACTTTTTAAAACCGAATTGATTTACTTGTCACACTCATTTCCTTGTTCAGTTATTACTTTAGATACTGACAATATACATAGGAGATATAGTGCCATCTTCGAAATGGTTTTCCGAGCAAATCGTTGTTAGACATAATGGGCTGTGGATGAGGGAAAAAAAAGTAATCAGAATTTGGTTTTAGGGTTGTGTCAGTTAATTAACACCTGATTAAGTGGTCAGTGGAGATGGCCGCATGCTGTGAGAGGAGGCTGTGAGCACAATCAAAAGAGGTGCCCATTAACCATTAGAAATGTTTCAGAGGGTCACTCGCTCTCTCTGCACAGCTTAAAAACAGAACAATGTCACAAAATTACACAATTCTCAGACGAAACGGAACATTAATGTCGGCACATTTATCCACACACAACGAGAACACAAAGCAAGTCTTAATCAGAAACACTGCCATGTTGTTGGTGGTTGTTTAAAAATGTTTTTGTATGGGAAATGAGCTGTTTGCCTCTGGTAGAAAAAAAAGAAATCTCATCAGCAGTCAAGCTTGGTACTCTATAAAATTGTCAGTGACATCCTTTTCTCCTGCCCCTGAAGACTTGTTACAGTGTTCAGGGGCAACTTGTGAAGTCATGGCGCTGGAGACAGATTTTTTGAATTGTGACATGAATGCAGACAGAGAGAGGCAGTATTATTTCCTGGAAGAGACATCTTTCTCCTCGAACAATGTCCCTTTCTTTTTCTTTCAAATAATCTCATTTGAGACTGCATTGTTGTGCTGTCTTCCACAGTGTCACATCGCAATTACATTCTTGAAGAGACCTGCGATCGGCGGCGGAGTTCAGACAAAGTGTGCGCTATTCTTACTTGTACGGCTGCAGTGAATTGATTGATTTTTCTTTGTCCTTGTCTTAAAGGTGCAATGCAATTGTTTCGTTTGGCCTTCTGTGTGTCAGGACAGCCTCCTCCAACAGTCACAACGGTCGGCCTTTAACTCCATCTCCGTTACTCTATACTTCATGTAAATCCACAGGGTTGAGTTCTGACAACTGGTTACATTTGGATAACAGTCTTATTTTAAGGCCTCTGTGTGTGTCCTGAGGGAAATGCTGTGAAAGTTGTTAATCGAAAGGGTGGTAGACCACACTGTGAGACACGTGTTATTGGCTCATTTGGAGCTTGGGCGACCAGAGATAAGTGTCAGAAATGTATAGATCAAAGTGTCACAACATGACTGCTGCTTCGACCATCTACAAACCAATCAATGGGAATCTGACATAAATCCTGCTATAGACACATGCATGTATAGGTACCACACTGCCATGCATTTATCTATTGTAAATGCAATTTCTTACTTGGTAAAATAAAATAAAAATCAGCAGGCATTCCTTGCACAAGGCTCAAAATGAATATTGAGTCTGTCTGACCCTGATTGCAACCAAAATGTTATCAGACACATCTTGAATATTCTGCCTTGCAAATGACCTCTGCTCTTATCGCACAGTACAGGCTCTTCCGCAAACATTTGTTAATCCCCTAATCAAGCAAAAGCATCCTCTTATCTAAATACCTGTCCCTACAGAGCCAATAACAGTGGCAGGCTTACATTATTGGTCTGCACAAAAGGTCTGTGTGCGTTTGTTTTTTTACAGCACAACTTGCAGGATTTTCTGATCTCACAATCCATTTTTACTGGGCTTGAATTGGATGTGTTGCAGGGTGACTTTTTATTGTCAGGCACTGTTGAAGACTCCTATTTTGCTGCATTTCTGTTGACTAAAGCTGGCGAACAGAAGGCTTCCCAGCCTACTCACTGACCATGCATTGCACGGTGAGTGCCCACCTGCAGCTTTGGAAGGAGACCCTTCGCTGCCAACATCTGCTGCAGGTCTCAAAGGATGTGTGGGCCGTCGACCGCTAATCTGCACTTCTGAGTGTGATTGTCTTTGGTTTCTCACAGGAGTTTGAAGGAGAATGAGAGCTTTGTTTAAAAGAAAAGAAAAGCAAAAAATTTAACAAAACCAAGAATTCCTCCTAAACGTGTTTAAGGTTAAGGAACAGTTTACACTCATGAGCTAGCAGTATAATTAAATCAAGTGTGCATAGAAAAAGATATTTGATGATAAAGTAAAGTCTCTTTGTAGAGCAGCATATGGATCCAGCATCTGCTGCGGCAAGAAAAAAGTCTCCATCCTACACACAAAAACATTAATGTTTTCAAACATTTAGTCAGCACAGGTTAAAGGTTCATGATGGTGCGTCTTTGCATCAATGGGATAAGTGGTGATGCATTTTTTTGTAAAAATAAAAGTCACCATTTATTTTCTGTCCTTATTTGTCAGAAGTTCTCTGTTGGTTTCACAAACCATCATCTCTTCAATGAAATCACCACTTTCAGAATAGTCTTTTTGGGGCTTTTTTTCGTGCTAAATGCATGTTACTTTTTTACTTTTACTCAAAGAAAGTCCATTATAATCTTACAGAGTCCTGGGTAACGTCTACAAATTTCTTTTTTTTATCCAACCAACAGGTGTTACAGTACGTGTTAAAGAAAAAAGCAACAAATCACCACACTGGAGATTTTTTTCCTTCAAATTTGACTGAAAGATGAAGCAATTATCTAAATAATCACATATTCATTTTCAGTTGACAGACTGATAAATCAACGAATCGTTTCAGCTCTAGACATGAGACACAACAACATTTGCATTCCTTTGAAGTCGTGTTTCTAGCCACACATGCACATTCAAAACATACAAATCCTGACTGTGTTTAAAACTGACCCTCCGAAGAGACTTTTACTCAATATAAGTATGTTTGCAGAGAAGCTGGCTGATGTGTTAAATAACACATAACATGTATGTCTTTGTGGTCCTCTTTCTACAACATTTTCATTGAATTTGTGTTTCTGGTGAAACGTCCTCTAGAATAAACTACTGCCACTCAATGTCCATTTATATGCAGGTAATCACGCACGCGGGCACGCCTACGGACGCCAGGTGAAGTTAGCATGAACATATAAAGTACAAAACTAAGTAGACGTGACTAATTAACTTAATCTGTTCACGGTCAGGACTCTTAGAAGACCCGAAACGGAAAATGTCGGTGAGTGAAATGCGCTCCTTTTCTGTCTTGTTTTTTTTGTTGGTTTTACTGATCAGCTGGCACAACAGCCCGCTGTGGCTCCGTCTATGACTTGGACGGGTTGGTAATGCTGTGGAGGCTATATTGCTTAATTGTGCGGTGCGTCTGTTTTGGTTTGAATTTGTGTCACAGTGCAGTCGGTGTGCTGTAGTTGTCAGTATGTGTACATATACAGACCGGGCTCCTTGGGCTGGATGAAGCCACCTGTTTACTGTTTTCAGGTTAAACAGGTGGTCTGATCATTGCATCTTAGATGTTTTCATCCTGTGGGATAGTAGCTTTGGTTTACTTTTTAGGGAATACGGTATAAACGGTATGTTACGCACGTCAAGGTAAATAAATGAAGAGATAGTGTGTAGGTCATATATTATATGTATGTATATCAATGTATATGCATTTGTGTGTATATATATATATATATTAGTGCTGGGCAACGCTTACAATTTTTAATCGCGATTAATCGCATGGATTTTTTGCGATTAATCGAATTGTTATGGCAAAGTTCAATAATGAATTCAAAAGTAGTGTATTGTGCACTTTCATTTTGAAAGTACTGCTATATGACCAAAAGGTCAATAACATTTGGTTTGCAAACACTTCAAACACATCAGGTTCTTGTTAGCAGCAGTGTTCCCTTTACACAGCAGCAGTTCTATCTCTTCACTATCTGTGCTCAGTGTGTGACTGTATGTGAAATGTTCCACTGCTGTGCAACAGGAATAACAAGTTTCAGCACGTTTCAGCACAAATGTCTGTCTTCATGACAGTCAGAGCATGTGAATGCAGCTCTACTGTTCATCAACACAATGCTGTAACTCCGAGGTGATGATGGTTACCCAGCGATCAAAGAATAATGACACTTTACGCACAATTTAGGTGTATTTTCCCTTTAATTAACTCACGAGATGCAGGTAGTATGTTTCATACTTAATGTGAATATAATTCATACTTTATTGGCATCTTATTCTGAAAACCGGATGTTCGTCTGAAGAAACCGGATGTTGTCGCACGTTAATCGTTCCGCTAACTTTCAAAGTCCTTCGCTCGCTCCCGATCTGTGCCGTTTAAATGCGTTTACCGTGAATTTCAGCGTATAGGTGCACTGACATGTAAGTGTCTGAGTTGACCACGGAGATATTCATTTGCATTTCTCTTCTGGTTGAGGGAGTGTTGCTCTCCGTGGTGCTGAAAACACGCGCACACTATTCTTGTGAATTGATGCGCGCACGAGCGTTCAGTGGAGTTGTCCATGTATGCCGCAGCGATGTCCAGTAGTCTCCATTCCTCCACCGCTGCCAGTGAGCAACGGACTTTCAAAATAACAAAAATAAAAAAATGCGTTAACGCGCTATAAAATAATTGTCGGCGTTAATGAATGAATGCGTTAACGCGATAATAACGCGGCAACTTGCCCAGCACTAATATATATATATGTGTGTGTGTATGTATATATGAAGATATGTAATGTAGCTTTTACATGTGATCTGTGAATGACTATGTGGTTTGTTGTATTAACTCCACTACTAATCTCTACTCTGATTTCAAAAGCTACAGGTATTTGTTGAAGGTATCACGTGTGCTATGTGTGTGTGAATGATATATGTCATTTATTCATGGCTTGAACATACATCATGTAATTTGAATGTCATTCTGAATTGCATAGCTGAATGCCATGTGGTTTTGTCCTTCTAGCACAGTTCAGCCTCGTTCAAGTATTCCTTCCAGTCAGTTCTCAGTAAAAACTGAGGTTTGGACACATGTAGTGAGGCTCTGTGGGACAGCCTCAGCAGGTAACTGTAATATAATGTAGTCCTGAACGTTGGACCAAAGCGGTAAAACTCAATTTGATTTTGGTATCTTTTCCAACTATTTCAGAGAAGACTGTTCATTGTAAGTCTGTTGTCTTGTTTTTTTTTTGCGGTTGTTCCTTTTGTAAAAAAAGATTTTAAGATTTGTTTGACATTTTGAATACGAGGAGCTGTTTGTCAGCTGGTTCCCTGTTGTCTCCCAAAGGCGAACCCATGATTCTCTCTTATAATCTTTGCTTGGAGGCCTCGTGTGTTCCCAAACAAGTAACAGGTTTTACAAAATCAAGCCTTTTCTGTATCTTTCTCTCAGATACACGAACAGAAAAGTCCCGCACTCTGGATGTGGTGGAGATAATTGTGCTCAGAAGGGAGGCCCTCTGTCCCTGGGTGTTGTGCATTGTTTTTTATCAGCTGCAGGAGATTCAATATTATCAGTATTATTAATAACATTCGCATTATTGGTTTTGTGGAGGTGGTGGCTCCGCCGTAGAAAACCTCACTCTTTCATGCATTTTTCTCTATAGCGTTCGGCTTCAATGGGAAGATTTGAGGTCAGATTGAAGCTCAAACTTCAACTGCAGCCCTGAAACATGGGCACTTGCAGCTATTTGTGCGACTTTAAACAGCCCTTGTTCCCATTATCTCTGGACATCTAACAAACCCCAGACTATACTGATATGCCCTCGTTTTCCATATGTTGCAGCTTCGAGAGGTTCTGTTGGAAATAGGTCTCTCGGGGCCACCGGTTTGATAAGACTTAAAATTCCCTAATCCTGACAGGCAGGCAGGTCGAGCTCAACAGATACAGTAAATCAGTCAATGCGTCTGAGAAGCAGCAGCCTTCTGTCTCGACTGCGAACCCCCCCCCGCCCCCCTTCTCACAGACACTTTCTAGGACACGCTTGACAGTGATGACTTGGGATATAGTCTGTCTTCCCATTCCTGCTTCCTACTCAGCCTTTATAGTTTGTATTGTAAAAAAAAACAAGGTTGAAGAGGAGAAAAAAAGAAGTGTATTTGACCCACAAGATGAAGTACGCCAGGCATCATTACCAACCAGCGGAGCTGGTTCACCTCATGCCATCTTTTAACTGGTCCATTAACCAGCTTCACAGAAGGGAGTGAGAGAGACAGAGAGCGCAGCCTTCGGTGCCAGGGGCTTAGAGACACCAGGACTTCTGGATATATTTGAACCTGTAGCTTCAAAATTCAAGCCTGCCCTCCGAATCATATTCAATCCAGGCCCCAAGGTGTGCATGTGGTGATAGGTAGGAATTGAAAGCTTTTAGAGATGGAAACCTGGCCGCGGGGATGAATACCAAGTAGAGTTGGCACTTTTTTTGTTCTTCTCAAAAGCAGAGCTTAAACAAGTGTAGGCGCCTCAGTGAATAAAGGATAAGACTCTGTAAAGACCAACGGTGGGAACTGAGGAATACAGGGGTGTGTATTTCATCGTTACAGCAAGATGTTCGACATTGAATCAGTCAAGTCGGTGAACGGGAAGTCAACGATTTTTGATATGGGGGTGACCGTGGCGCACTGGATTGAGAGGGTCGTCTGGGAACCGGAAGGTCAACGGTTCGATCCCCGACTGGGACGTGTCACGTGTCGAAGTGTACCTGAGCAATACACTGAACCCCCAGTGCAAGTCAACAAAAAAATGAAGGGATGGCCCATTTCTTCCTTTCCCACAACCGTTCCTCAACCCTGTCTTTCCACATGACTTACGATTTCTTCAAAACAAGGCATTACTTCCGCCGGTTTTGACAAATCACAGCTCCGTTCTTTGTGTTAATGAGCCTTGTTTTGGGTGTCCTCAAATTTCTGTCGCCGGCACAGAAATGGAGCGGCTCTCTGGTGTAGTTCTCATGAAGTTGATATTTCGCAAGATATAAATTGCAGCCGTGTTTCCTCAGGGTTCTCGGCGACGGGAAATCAAACGGCCACAGACAGCTATTGCATAATATCATATCTCAGCAAGAATAACCCCATATCTCAGGGTTTCTAAATAAGTCACAACTGTCAATTGTAATTAATGCGCCCTAGAGTTAAAATATTCAAGCCCCTCGCTCCATCTCGCCGTCTGTCCAGCAGTGACAAAACTCATCAAATGTCAAGGGAAAGAGATTGGGATCATGTCAGTCATTTTCTTGTTTTCAGGGGGAAAATGCTTTTCCCAGTAGACACCTCTCTCAGTGATGTGCAAAATACAGACATCATACCGGACATGATCCCATCTATTTTTAGTGACCTGTTTTAGTACTTCATTTTTGAGGAATTCACCTGAAGCCACTTTTTTGATTTCATCGGTTATTTATTTTTATCCTCGCACCGTAGAACGAGTAGTCGATTAATGATTTAATCGACCAGCAGAAATTTTATCTGGATACGTTTTGCTTTTTGAACACTCTAAAAGATGTTTTCTCATTTTATTTCTTTTTATCATTGTGAATTGAATATCTTTGGTCTTTGCTGATCGGTCAAATACAGAGATCTAAGGGTCATCTGGGGTTTCTGGAAGACTGATGAGCAATTCCCTGATTTCAAAGCAATTGTGGGTTCGGCCTTTTTGAGAAAAAACAATCTTCAAATTAATTGAAAAATCCTTAGTTGCACTCTTTCAAGGTAAAGTCTGATGTACAGAGAGTTGAGACACATAAAAGTAAGACAAATATTATTGCACATACGGAATTGATCAACAAACCAAGCAAGTAGTACATATTTGACACTCCTGAATTGCCGTCCAATCACGAATCATCATCATCTGCCCTCCGTATTGAATTTCAGTACTGAAACGATCTTTAAATTACAATTAAAAGTCAGAGATTAGAGTGTGCCTGTAGAACTTTTCTAAAATTGATACTGATACACTGATTATTACTGCAAGAGAAAGGCAGATTTCCCTGAGGATGGTAAAGACGATCACAGTGAAGTAAACGACGAATGAGGTTTTACTGTGGGAATTGATTGGGATAAGTTGTATCCTGGCTCTTTCAGCAGCATCTACCGTATATCTGGCTCGTTTGTCTAGAAAATGCTTAAGGTGATCGAAAATAGAAACGGGGTCGCGTTGAACCGAGCAAGTGTCGTAATTGGAGCAAACTTAAAAGACGCAGTCAGGTGACGGGACAGTTGTGTCGAAAGCTGTAACTGTAATTTCCTTTAATTTGGGTCTCTCTATTACAGTGTCCACTTCAGCTTTGCCCTGCTTTGAGAGGTATAGTTTTCTCTTTGCCAACTGTTTACTCCGACAACTGTAGTCGGTTATTATTGTGAAGTATCTAAAAGTGGTGGGAAACACTCCTCAGCTGCAGGCTTGGCTGAGCTGCTGCTTAAAATGAAGAAAAAAAACCCCAAACAGGTTGAAACAGAAGAGAGAAGAAACCCGCACATGCAGAGATCTGAGTGAGTGGAGACTTCTTTCCATTGTGAAGTCTGACACAAACTGATATCAAGGCAGCTGGCAACAAACACACTCTGTTCATCAAGACTTCTGTTCTGTAGCGATGCATGGAGGCGTGTGAAGGCATGAAGATGTACTCTGCCAAAGGTATGCACATACTGTAGGAGAATGGTGCAGCGATGGAGATGTGTAATACTAAGAAAAATATAGACCTAAAATGTTGAGCATGATAATGATCCTTGCATTGATGATGTATCATCTTAAGCTGTTGAACTTTACAGCAGAAAGTTGGGTGGAAAATGAATAATTTCTTCACTCATTTTTGAACTGATGAACTATTTTGATAATTGATTACTCGTTTCAGCCACTTTTCAAGCAAAAAGATGAAATCATTTCAAATCAGACTCAGTATCTTCAGGGTTTGAACTGTTGGGCGGAAAAAAACAAGACATTTGAAGACATCACCTTGGACTCAGTCGGGGAGATCATAACGGGCATTTCATACTAAAGAAGATGAATCTATTCATCAAGAGAATACACGGCAGATTAGTGAATTATGAAAATGTAAGTTAATCGCAGCCCTAAATAATTGACTCATACGAGCTGACGTAATGATAAATGCTGTTTACAGATGGCTACAGGGACGCGGTAGAATGCTGTGCAACATGACGCTGAAAATGACAAAGCAACAATTCAACAACATTGCTGTTAAAATGAGTCAACATTTCCAGACTGAAAAAGCAGATCAGTGACAGATGGCCGGCTCAGTTGAGTGTACGGCACTAATTGTATCACGTTTTTCAGGCTTTGCTGCTCGAAAAAAAACCAGGTATTACCCCCCAGACCATTTACTAACGTATCGATGCGTCCTAACGCTCATTTCAGTCCTTTTTTTCTCCTTCGTCTTTCGCTAGACACAGAGTGGCAGCCTTTTCTGAAGCTCTCCCGTCCTTGTCTGCAGCTTAAGCCTGCTCTCTCTATTCACTTTCCTCAGGGCAGCCTTCTTCCACCTTCCTATTGATCGGCTGTGCAGCATCAACATGCCGGAGTGTCAATTAGAGGGCCCCTCCTGCCCATCTGTGAGAGTGGAGCTAAAACACATCTATAAAAGTTTCCTTGGCTGGCTTCGCCATCCAGCAGCTGCTCGATCTCACAAGATAAAGAGGCGAACAATCTGCTGAGAATAAATATATATGTATATATATAATAATTGGATATGTATCCTTGTTTGTATTCATAATGTTCCACTTGTAATACTGATGGGACTGCTTGGCTTAGCTGCAAAACTTCCAGCATGAAGTGCTGGAAGAATTCGATGCCGTTTGAAGGGGGCCGGTCTACATTCTTCATCTTCAAAGAGAGCACCTCCTAGGTCTCTGTCAAGGTGACGTGCAATTGAGAGGGCAGGCTGGGTCGAGTAGAGTGGAAGCGACGCATGTTTCTCTGTGAAAAGAGTTGCTGTTTTGTGGCATTGCTACTCCCCAGCCTCTACAGTATGCTGGCACGTCTTTCTGGCTCAAATCCTCTCCAGTAACTTAGCTGTTTGTATTCTGTTCAAACACAAGTTGTCTCTAAAGCTCCTTCAGACATCTCGCACATTGCAAACACTTCAACCTAAATATGTAAATGCTCTGAAAACGTCGTCTTGGTGACAGATGTGTCAGACGAAGCGAGACCAGACGCGGTGTCAAACAACACCCGCACCGTGTGTTCTTGTACATTCAAAGTCTTCTTATTTCATCATGTTTCAGTCCAGAATACTCATTAAGACAAACCTCCGTTAATGAAGTTGTCAAAGCAGACGTCTTTAATGTGCAAATACAGATTGTTTAGAATATATGTTTGTAGGTTTTGCACTACTCAGAATGAAGCTATTTCTGTAGATTCAGCTGGTGTAGCTGGCGTGGCCATCCAACAGCAGTCTTATTTGCCTGCATGTTGTTGTATGGCCTTTTGAAATGAATGCGTAGTCTATTCCGAGACCTGCTTCGGCACCTGGGGAAAGGTTGATCCCCTGATATGAATCTCTCCGGTAATTCCTGCAGCTGTCTGTGACATTTAGTTTTTATTCTGTGTGTTGTACATGTTGTGGTTCGACATTAAGGGCTGATGTGTAAATACCGTACTATGCACACGTTCTTTCCTCTCATTCAGCGCTCAGGTAACTTGTCTTCTTTGTGAGCACCGTGCTCATTGCGGTGCCTCAAAAGCAAGCATTTTAAAATAAGACATAAGCAGTACAGTGGAACATTGATAAAATGTAACCGGATTTCACTGTATGCTATGACGGCGCTTTCCATTCGATGACTACATACATGTCATGTTGAATAGAGCTCTGAAAGGAGGCCTCCCTTAACCAAGACGAACGTTTGGAATGGGAGTCGTATAGGTTTCAAAAGAGTGACGTCAGTTTCTGAAACCATTGATTCCGAGGATACAGCCAGCTGTCACCTGAAGCGCTGGGATCTTTAAGATTATCGATAAATGACATACATCCTGCTCGAAGAGGAAACGCTTCATAATGCATCTGAAACGAGACAAAACAAGCCGATTAACATGATGGTGCTCGATGTAATCTTGTGAGGGAGATGTTTTTCCTTCTGTTGCACTCGAGACACTCCCTCAGGTGGGCTGGCTGTTTTTCAGTCTGAAGGAGACGCGAGCTGTCTCCCCACCAGCTCTTCTTTTTGTACAAACATGACATCTGATGACATCTTTCTTCAAATCTGCACTCTTGCAGAACAGTTTTTGGAACCCTTCACTATTTACAGCTGTATTATCATTTAATTTTTTTTCTTTCCTGGCAGCTCACTGCCTTCTCAGTGTACGCTCTGATGTTAGCTATGGTTGGATTTGGTGATGGGGGTGGGTGGTGGGTGGGGGGTGGGCCAAGGTGAGTTGGCTGGCTTTGTCATGTGTTCTGCAGCAGTTAAAGTGAACCTGCAGTGAATCAAGTCTGAAAAATCACTTCTCACTCAGTAGGAGATAGTTGGGTGTATTCAAAGGACCTTGTCACTTCCAATATGCTCTCAATGAATCACCGGCGTTGCCGATCCGAGGCTTCAACCCTCTCCGCTGGAAAACCAATGTCTTCAGCTCTATTCTGTCACTGCGTGCCGGGAGATTGCTCCTTCAGACTCAATTTCTGCTTCGGGGAACAAACAAAGTGAAGCGTAGATAATGTACATACGTGATCGCTTGTAGTGGCATATTTTGTGTCTATATGGCATGCATCTATAGTTTGTGTCAGAGGAAGAAGAAGAAAAAACAGAAGTGAGGGAATGATAGTGTCAGATTGTGTCTATGTGCATGTTCTGTCATGCAGCCTGGAAACAATTTAAAATCTGCATTACGCAGCTCACAGCAGGGAAACAGTAAACAGAGCCACGTCCAAACCGATGTAGTTGGGTAGAGAGCTGAAACAATTTGTTGATCAACTATATAGATAATCAGCAACTTCTATCGATTGTTTAAATCAGTTTGATGGTTCCCGATTCGCCAGTGGATTCGCCACTTTTTTCCAGTCTTACAATTTAGTGAACTAAATATCTTTTGTTTTGTTTTTTTACTTTCTGATTTGATCTCCTTGGGCTCTGGGAAATGATTATACAAATATATCTTTTATCGTTTTGAAGGCAAAACTTCTAAACAAAAATCCATAATGAAAATGAGCGTTAGTTGCAGCTCTGGTGAGGTAGGCTGCATCTGTCATCGGAGAGGTGAAAATAAGGTTTTTATGATTCATGTTTTTAAGCTTTGTTTACGTACGTCAGTAGCCTATCAGTCCACCATGTTTGCATCCCAAAGAATGCTGCGCTATTGTGGCAGCGGCTGAGCACATCCATGGACAAGGTTTAGGTGACAATGAAGCGTGTGGCTCTGACTCAGCTCAGCCCTGTCAACCTTGAGTCCATGGAAACCTTTTGAATTCAAAATGGTAGACGTAGGACTACATGAGAAAAAGAAACTAGTGTTGGGAGCAGAACTGTCTCTTCATTCCACATGAAGCTGCACTAAAAAGGTTAAGCGCAAAAAAAAGAAGTGTTGAAAAGCTCATACCAACACAAATCCCTTCGCCTTTGCTCTGTTTTTGCTGTGCGCTGTCTCACTGTCTTCTCTTTTTCATCTTTCAGGAATTCACTGTGAAGCCTGTGGACCTAAGCCGGCCTGAGGGCTCTGACATATACCAAATCCCTGCCCAGGGGAACAGGGGAGATTAAAAACTTCTGATTGAGGTGGAGTGGAGAGAGACGGACACGGAGAGAGAAAAAAAGCTTGCCGTTCACCTTTGTTCTCTGCCCCAAGTGAAGGATCTCCATAGGCAAGTCTGCGAATAACAACAGACACAAGAGCAGCTGCCCACCACCACTGTGGTCGGATGATGGAGTGAAAGAGAAGAAGAGAACAGGATTACGCCCAGGTGAAATAGCCAACCTCATATCATAAATGAATTGAATGACTGGGAGAAAGGAGAGACATGAGAGGAAGCCTTTTCTGTGCCAACTGCTTCAAGAGGTATTGCAATTAACCCTCTGGCAATCCTAAAACAATACCTGGCTTCTGTTACTTTCTGATTGCTGGGTTTGGTTGTAACCACGTGGATGCGTGCTCGGGCTGCGGCCATGTTTCAACCACCGGTGTGTAGACCGGATTGGAACAGCCGGATTCTGCTGCTGCTGCTGCTGTTTGTCTACAGCTCCCTCAGGGCCGCACAGGCTGCCAAACCCAAAGGGCCGGGACAAACGCATTTGAACTCCATCCGCATCGACGGGGATATCTCCTTAGGTGGGCTCTTCCCAGTACATGCCAGGGGCCACGACGGCAAGCCATGTGGGGAGCTGAAGAAGGAGAAGGGCATACACCGACTGGAGGCCATGCTCTTTGCCCTCGACCGCATCAACAATGACAATAACTTGCTGCCTAACATCACACTGGGGGCGCGTATCCTGGACACCTGTTCCAGGGACACGCACGCCTTGGAGCAGTCGCTCACCTTCGTGCAGGCCCTGATCGAGAAGGACGGGACAGATGTCAAATGTCTGGGCGGGGGAGCGCCAATCATCACCAAACCTGAGCGGGTGGTGGGCGTCATCGGAGCCTCCTCCAGCTCCGTCTCCATCATGGTGGCAAACATACTGCGCCTGTTTAAGGTAAGGACATCGGCATACGTTTTTTTTTCTTTGTCTAGATTTGAGTTTCCAGTTGTTAGTGTCTGTGAAATGCGCAGGACAAAGAACATGAGCAGTGTTTGCTGATGAGCACCGTAAGGCACTTGTACCTGTGGTTTGTGTTGTTTTGGCTTTATTGATTTGTTTGAATAATTAATAACAACAGGAGCTGCAGCACAGTGTGCGGGAACACTATGTGTTGGAGATCTGCTGCCACATGATGGACACTTTAGAGAGAAGATACGATTGGTAAATCTCATCACTCCGACTGTTGCCCTGCAGGAGTTTGTTGCTAAGCAGTGAGAGGTATCGCCTGTCACAATACAGAAGTGATTCATAGAATAGGACTTCATTTCATTGTTACCCCTTAGCCAGTCTTCCAATCGGTTTGTTGTATACATCTGCTTACACGGTGGAAAAAAACCATCTTCTATTCATGTACATTTGAACATTTGATGAATTATTTAACACGTTTTGTTTTCTGTCCAGCCATTCGTGGCAAGTGTAATAGCTCTTTCTACTTTAATGAAGCTTTCATTGCTATTTACTGCTCGACTCGCTGTAAAATAATACAACCCATTTTGAATTTGAAAATAATTACTTTTTATGAATTACTGTCATGTGTTTGAAACAGTTTCGCGGGTAATTACACATTTTGGCACAGATATTACCCAAAATCACTTTCCTTGGGACCGGCGAGGTAGTGGCTTGTCTACATTTTGTTTTGAATAAATTAGAGATCATTTCTCAGACAACACTAAGACTTTAAAACCAGCTTCAAAATACATTTCAGCTCCTCTGTGCTCTGCTTTCACCTAAAAAGCTGATTGTAATCCTGACTTCAAAATTTACTTTCACCTCGATCTCATGTGAAAATTCATTCCCTCGTCTTGAGAAGTACTGGGAGGTCAGCTGGTGGCTCAGTCACATAACTATCCCCGCTGCTGATTCAGTGTTTTAATTTAGGACACCTCAGCAAGCCAGCTGCTTCCTGTCACCTTAATAATGGGCCCTATGCTACCTTACCTGCCATCATACAAATAATTCTGGATTTCTGGTCCCCTAAACATTGATGATTCGGACAACATGGCAGGTTAAAGTTTTAGACTTTCTTAGATGACGTAAATGTAAGCTAGAGCTGCGTGTTGCGTGCAGTGTTTTTGTTCTTCCTTTATGTCTGCTCGCCCCTTTGATGCTCTTGGCTTATGATGCTGAATGCTCGACGACTCTTGAACCAGACCAGACTCTGGCACGGCTTCCACTACTGCCTTCCATTGCGATCAACACCACACCAATGCCATGCTGGAGAGATGCTCTGCAAGTGTGATGGGGCGTTATTACTGAGCTACGATTAGGATAGCACTTTTTTATTTCATTGGCTGCGGGAACCCTGTGTTTTCACATCACTGTTGATAATCATGTTTGATGCGAGTATAGTGAGTCATGAGGTAAAGCATGATTTCACATGTAGACTGTTTCGGGCTCTGTCAACTCATCACTAACAGAAATGCATAGATTTGCATAAAGTGAGTCAGCGCCGTTACACTAACAGTTTAGTGTGGGATGGTTGGTGGATAAAGAAAAGCAGGATCTGCATCACTAAATATAATCAGCATCAAGTAGCTCCAGATTTTGGTGATATAATGCTTTTATTTATTTATTTTTATTTAAGGTGCATTATGTAAGTTCTGGCGACATCTAGCGGTGAGGTTGCTGATTGCAACCAACTGAAACTTCTCTTATGGTCCAAGTGTGTAGAATAACTACAGTGGCCGACATAAATACGGGAATGGCCCTCTAGAGCCAGTGTTTGGTTTGTCCATTCTGGGCTACTGTAGAAACATTGCAGCCGGCACAGTGAAGAGGACCCGCTCCGATATAAACAGCTCCTTCTGAGGTATTATTTTCAGTTAATCATACACGATAGAAAACATACTTATTAATATCAAATTCCATATCTGCCACTAGATCCCCCTAATACACCGGCAGTGTGTGTGTGGTTTGATAAGCTCCCTGGTTCCAGAGTGTCACAAACCACATGGGATGTATCCTGCTGAGTGAACCCATTGTGCATCCTTTATTCAATATAATGTATGGGTGTGCTTTATATGAGCCTGTTGATCTACACGTAGTCGAGCCTGCATGATCTCTATATTTCTTTCTGTCTTACACATAAAATGTGCGTATATGCGCGCTCACACAGGTAGGAATAGTAGTGAGCCTCTTCAGCAGCGCGTTTTTTGATCCCTCTCTCGCATAGAAGCCTTAAATCCTTCGTCATTAGCACAGTGCTCTTTCCCTCTTCATTAATGCACGTAATGTCCTTGCATATTTCATTTAGATTTCTCTGATCTTCTTTCTCTTTATCCTCAACGTACATATTAGCATTTTCCTCGTCTTCCCTTTTCACCTTCAGACAGTTGGAGGTTAAGAAAGCAGCTTCAGTGAGACGACAGGATGAGTAGATGAACATAGTGAGATTCCCACCAGTTCATCTTCGGTTCCTATCGCCTGGGTTATTAAGCCGCCGTGTTGAAAATCAAACACTCTCCAAGACAGTCGCCAATCAGTCAACATCCACTCTTAATTGAATAACGGTCATTACAACAATCAAAAAAGAGAAAACGCTCCCGACGTGAAGTAAAGCGGTCTGGTCCGTCGTATCGATTAAACAGTAAACCTTTTAATGGAGAGTGGTGCGTGGTCATTTAGGTGGAGTCTTGAGTTATGGCTTCCCATCGATCCATAGGTCAGCCAGATGCCAGCTGGCTCCCCCGGTCCTCATGGACCTGCTGATGGTCCCGGAAGGTAACCGGCTTAAGTTTACGACGGCCTCATAACATGCCCTGCGCCAGTAAGACATCATTTGCTGCATGATGTAGCACGCAGAGAGAAGAGGTACAACCGTGTATACTAGACATAAATGTTTGCTTTCAGTGGAGACAATGCATTCACTCGAGTACAAGTTCAGCATACTGATGAAGACTGGCAGGCCCCTCCCTCAGACATGTAGACATGCACATTACTGCAGCGTGTAGATGCAAACGCACACTCACCATGAGCAAAACTACCACTTCACACCCAGAAACACAAGCGTACACAAGCACATTAACACGCAAACCACTTCATAACCCAGGATCAGCGTCAGCCAGCCTGGTGTAGTTAGCAGGTTTACAGAAAAGTGTTTCCTCAGCACTCAGCTGCATACAGATGTGGTCCAGAGCAGCGTGATGAATATTTTACTCCAACCTTATGTAATGGTAACACAGGGACCAGGAGACGGAGCTCTGGAACATTTAAGTTTGGTTCGCCCAGCAGCCGCTGTGACAAGCAGTTGGGGAAAAAAGACAATACATGATCACGGACAAGATATGTCAGATGGTTACATTATTCATTTGCGTACCAGATGCGTTGATGAAGTTGACACGCATCACCTACAACGCATTGCACTACCAGGTCTGTCCCTCTTGCCTTGTATATCAGCAGGTGATCCTGACAGGGATTTAGTATTTTCCAAATCAACCGTATTTGATAGGTTTGGCTCGTGTTCAGTGAAAAGAAAAAGTATTTTTTTTTCATTTGTTTCATTCTGTAATGCACACAAGTAGCACAACAGAGAAGCAATGACCCAGGAATAAGAAGGTCAAAGCCTTCTCGCCTGCACTGCTCAATGGAAAACATTTTGGTGGGTTTCTTGTTCTGATATTCCAGTTTACTGCTGGCTGGACAAAGCTTCTCGCGTTCACTGAAGTGGCTAGTATCAGTGGTAAAGGGGGCCACAGAAGAGTGAAAAAATGATCCATTTAGAGGGAAGGAAAGTAGAGGAAAAATATAAAATTCATGCAAGAGCACACAGGCCTTCAGCATCCCACTCATTCTGGCATTTTCCCTCACCCTTAGTTCAAGCTCTTGATTTTGAAGTTTCACATTGGAGACACAGAAGCTGACCTATACTGAGTGTTCATGCGCCTTCACATCGTGTAGGACCCTCCTCTGCTGTCTTACAATGGCAAAGCATCTCTGCGTCTCAGAGGGTCTCGGAGGCAAAATACAAAACATCAATTACGTGATCATTTCTTTTTCACATTTGATCCAGACCCATGCTGTTACGACACCGCTTCAGCATGGCATTGCTGTAATTAGTGTTTGCCAGTTAAATTGGCCTCAACCCTCATGGGTTAGTTAAGTGCTTCAAACTTTCAACAAGAAGTAAGGCAACTAATATTTAGTGCTGGATACACACTCTATGGAAGGAGAAGTTGATTAGAGATTGCCCTGAGTTGCCCTTTCTCAGCCTTTTTTCCTCATGGATTCATTGGGGGTTTTGTACATGATAACATTGCTGATAAAAGCATGTATATAATGAACCACAGTGTTGAATAATACATATTTAAGGCAGACTAGCTGTTATGAATATACTGGCTATTATTCAAGTATGAGCTCATACAATGAACCAGATTTAAGAAGGGTTACTTGCTGTATTTTTTGGCAAGCAAACGGCATCTTTACTTGTTGGCTGTAGAGAAGAGAAACTCATTTTGGGTATGAAAAAAAGACACCGTGGTTCAAATTCACAGTCTGGAGTTGCTAATGTTTGCTGTTATTGATGCATTTGCCACATACGTGACTCATTCCAGGAGCACGTGTATGCTTCTAAAAATCCCTCATAGTAAAGCTGCAATTACATGACAGCTGTGAAGGTAAAAGCTATCAGCGTCAATCTCAGTCAAAATATATGCATAAGGTGCGGAAACCACCCGGCCACCCAGCGTACCGAGAGCAGGATGGCAGCTATCATTAGCAGTTGACAGTTTCTTTCATGATTCCTTGAACGAGCGAGCCGATCCATTCTGCAGCTGTTTCGTGGTCAAAGCTCCACCACATCCCTCCTTCCCAGAGGTGCTCACCATCTGCTTTGTTGCAACCTCTTTTTAGTGAGATAACGATTATTTCCCCGCAGCCTCTACTGTTAAAATTGTTGCTTCAGACCTGCTTGTTAAAATGTGTAAATGTTAGGTTCGTATTAAAGTACCGCATAATCTCAAACATTTCTCTTTTCTCTCTTTGGCAACAATGAGGGAACTCACGGCGGCTTTCAAGTGTACAAAAGAAAGAAAATCTGCATTTGATTTGTCTCTGACAGGCAAATTGAAGTCCCATCGTTGTACTGAAGAGATATCTATTAATAACTACAATAAATAATATTATTTTCATTGTAGGTTTTCTGTGAGAACTAGGGTTGGGCCAAAGTAAAATAAATGTCATACAGGTTTGATATTAAGCCAAGCACCGGACTGGACTGGGATACCAGATTTCACCACTAGGTAAACTCAGCAGCTACTCCACCAAAACCCGCAGGAACGGCTTTCCACTAAAATGAGAATAGCTGGTCCACCTTTAATGTCAGCCCACCTTAAGTGGGTGATCAGCATCTACTCAGCTGGTGGCCAGCTGTCCGTAATTATTTATTTCCCTGACATTTAAATGTAAGTTAAAACTTAGACTAGTTAATAGAAAACAGTCAAAATGAATATCAATTGAATCGATAAGGTTAAACACTGCGTATAAAAGCCATTTGAAGTCATTTATTTTAATAATATCAAATGCTGCTGAAATCAAATGTGTCCCCAGTGGCTGCTCTGGTTGCCCTGTTAGGAATGCACCTCACAGCCCCAGTGTGTGTGGTGTAATATTGAATGAAACGACAGGCAGTGGTCTAAGAGGAGTCCTGGTTTGGCTTATAGGCTACCATTAGTATCTTAGTGTGCAAGTATTATTACCTTTCACCTGGAGGACGACCCGCTCTACCTCCACGTAACAGCACCATGGACATTGGAAGTTTCATTCGAAAACCTCAGTCAAAGCTTGGAATGCAAAAAAAAGAAGAAGACATTTGATACAGCCTGGCCAATCCAGTCTATAAGGAGAGAAGCAGACTGACTGCTGCATTTCGGTAAGAGGAGGCGGGCGTTTAATTGACAAGTCTACTTAACATGCAGATCCCTACAAGCAAGACATGGGAACTTGGCTTGGGTCTTGATGGATAGCATTGATTAATCAACTCTACACAGTACACACTGTGCTGTACACGTTCACAGCTATAGACAAACAAACACAAGAAACACAACATGTGCTGTGCGCCTCCTCCCCCACCTCTGCTCACATTTTCTGCAGGGAACTGTGCAGGGCCTGTTAGACACTAGTGGCTCCATTAGTCTGTTTTTATAAACGAACATAGCATTAATCACATTGTCATATTGAGTATTACTAATACAAGCTGAATTTGGCGCACACGTTGCTGATGTAGGCTACTTTTTAATTTCCCAGAACATGTCATAATGACAAATGTCGGTTCTGCTGGTTCGCACAAAAGTATCATCGGACCGAACCCAACCTGAGTGAGAACCAGCTCCTCTTTGTTAGCTTTTCAAAACATCTCATTTGAGCTACATTCTATCTTTTAGCCGCTGGACGTGTCCTCACTTGGAATGAAGCAATTACCCGGGCAGAGCTTCTATAGAAAATGTAATCAAATGTATTCATTTAAACGCAAGCTCATCATGTTAATTGAGAGTTTGTTCTTAGACAGAATTAGATCAGAGGAAAAATAATTTTATCCACTTGAAGAATAGGGTGTTAATCTTGTTAAGAATTGTGTTTTATTTCGGTGTGTTTTTTTTTCATATAAAAGGAATTTAAAGATTGACAGTCCTTGAAATCTAGCGTGAGTGGCCTTATTTGATATGGCACTTGTTCATTTTCTTTACACCGTGTTCATCACTGAGTTGCCCTGTTTCTTGCATTTTATCACCGTGGTTACCCAAACTTTTAGTGACTCTGGATCAGCCCGATAAACAGCATAGGTTCAATCATATAACACCTATTACATTTCTTTAAATTGTAACCTCGTTGTGGACCTTGTAGGTGCACCCTTAAAACAAGAAAAAACGGGTTCATGTCATGAAATTTCATGCTTCATCTCGCCTTGTTCTGATGCTTTTTATTCCCCCTATAAACCTTCTAGTGACACAGTAGAATGACGGGCCGGTGTCACAATTGATTTAGCAGCTCATTTGGGGGAATGACAGCTAAATCAAGATAAACTAGTATCAGCCCATCGAGGCATCTCACTTCAAGCAAACCCACTCGTTCAGAGAGCCGGTGACAATGCAGTCGTTCACACGGACTGCTTCACTATCAAGCCATTAAAGACTGTTTTCTTCCTCGAAGTATGCACTTCAATTTCATGCAAGACGGTATTATTTAGTCATAATTGTTGTTGAGAGCAATTTGCCATAAACTATGTAGTTCAGTGACAAATGTGCATAACTTACAAGACGCATTGGAGTCCTGCTGGGAAAAACAGAGCAATATTGGGCCTATTTAATTGGCCAATATTAGACTATCGCAGATATATCTGTATCCGTGCATATCCTGTCTGATTGGCACAGATATTGATTTTTAAAGAATCTAATATGGAAAGTGCTGCTTGAGTAATTTGGGAATGGTGCCATCACATAGTTTATCCAGCAGAGTGTAGTCTGACTTACAATACAGTGACAGGCAGAGCTTGGCATGAGAAGCAAGACATCTGCAATGTCAACCCAATGTTTCACCAGATAGAGGACAAGGACTGTGTTGGCGTAGCACAACACAGCAAACTCAACCAACTCCTCAGTCCAGCACTAGACGTTATAGGCACGATTCGAAGAGTGGGCCACCCCTATCGCCACAATACACACTCGTCACCACCAGCTGAAGCCTATTGCATTTTACACTGCATGAATTAGCCTAGCGACTAGCGGCCCTTCCCTTACTCAAAGCTTTTCTACTCTTACTTGGTTTAGATTCTTAAAAAATCAAGTCCATATTGTTTGGCTTCTAATTATGTTAGATTTACTTAAATATTTCAATGTAAGCACAGAGATGATATGACATTCTGTATTTAACAGAAAGCTGGACTGCACCAGTGTTTAGCTTTAAGCAGGAAATCTGCAGCACAAATGGAAAGATAGTATCGGGCATTGTTACTTTGCCATTTTGAAATGAGAGCCATCTTGGCCAGAGTGCTGTAAGTCGTCATTGTGTGAGCTGCAGATAATGATCCTGTTCAGTTCAGGGAGAAAATACTTTTTCCATTTTCTGTCACGTCATCCCCCCGCTGCCTCTCTGTCCTCCAACTATGCCATGAACAAAATCCTGACTGTCTAATTGATCTGTCGCTTTTGAATTTTCAGTTCGATTTTATTACACTTGGCAACCAGTTGTTCTTTGACCACTGAAGGGGCTTCAGCATCATCCACGTCATTTCATTCTGCTCATGCACACACACTGCCTGCACCTTCAGTGCAAGGCTCAGTCTGTCCCAACACATGAGGGGGCATTTTGAGGAAATCTTTTTTTTTTTTTTCCTGATTTGACCAAATCCTAAATTGGACCCCCCACCCTAAAAGAAAATCAGCTTTTTACAGAATGGCTCAGATTTGATGGATGAATATGCTGCAGAGCTCTTCTCTGCAGGCCCTGTAGACCTGTGAAGGTGTAGCGGCAGTTTGATACCGTATATTGGTTCCGACTGTTGATTTGTTTTTAAGTCAGTGGTTTCCAATATCTTTGGTTTGTGACCCTTTGAATTGAAGCAATATCTTCTTGTGATCCCTTGTCCCCAGCAACATGCTAGTTGTGACCAGTTGGACCCAGAAACCCTTGAGACACAAAGCAAAGACTTAAGTTAAGAAAAGATTAACAGTATTTGTGTCACAGTAGTGGACGTTTTTTAAGCTTTCCTCTCATTTGGGAATCCCTTAGATTTATTTCACCACTCGTTGAGTGGGGCTCAGCCCCCAGATTGAAAACCACTGTTTCAGTTGTATATTTCAGGTTAAATCAGATTGTCAGTGTAAACCGTGTTTTGCCTTTACTAAGTGAAGCTCAATATTAATTTTCACAGTCTATAGTTGGCATGTCAACAGGGCACACTTGTCTTTTATAATGACGAGGCATCCTTCATCCTTCATTAAATAATGGACCTGATGGCATCGGACAAATCCTAAAGCAACCTTGGGCTTGATATCATGTATTTGTTTCTAGCGGTTTACAATATGTGATTTTAAACTAAATTGTCCCGTTAAACTGCTTTTCCACTGGGAGGATAAGAATATCATAGTGCTGTGCACCTTTTGAGAAATGTAAGCTTCACTATAAGCCCTTTAAATTGGAAATTAATGATCCCATACCCCTCCTAAAACTGGCTTTTTGAGGCCTATACAGATGTTGATATTTGGAAGTTTTAAACAATATATCGGTATATAAAATAGTTTATTTGTTAGCATGAGCACATAGCATGAACATACAATCCTTATATGGACTCCTGAGTGTTTTTTTCTTTTGAATAATTGTGACCAAGATATATACTGAGCGGAGCATTTTATAGTTGAAAAATCTACTTGTCAGTGCTCGCTAGTGGAGAAACTACGTAACGGTGACACTGTTTCTCGCCATTTCTGTCCTACAATTTCTTGTTGATTATCAGCTGACATTGATTCCAATATATATCTGCAATAGGCCAATGTAGATAAACTGGATACGTCGACATATTGTTCTAGGTCTAATGCATACAATAACATCTGCGTATGTACTATTTACAGAACACCTGTAATAAATAGGATATTTATTTTTTTCGCGAAAAGTAGCATGCTAGCCATACTGCTTTGATGTAATGGATGAACTGATGAAATATAAATAGCACTCGGCGAAATAACAGCATCGTCATTATGTCTTTATTCTCCACTTCTGTAATTCATGGTGACTCATTTGTCTGAAGACGTTTTGACAACACACGAGACCGCAAGACAGACACTTTATAATAACATCTGTAAGACCGTATCACAAATATGTCTCTGAGGTTTAAAGTCAAAAGATTACGTGATTTCGATAATTTTTTTAACCTGGAACAATTCCTGACTACGTTCCTTGTGATCCTTTGTGATAGATGTGTTCTTGCTAATATTATATGCTAATATTTCTAGTATTACTACTACTACTACTACTCCTTCAACTTTTGCTGTTGCTACTATTACTACTACTGCTACTGCTATTACTACCACTACCACTACTGTTATTACTTATACCACAACTGCTAATACTGCTATTCCTGCTACTACCAGTACTAATACTACTACAGCTATTAGTACGACTGCTACTGCTACTTCAAAAACTGACTTTACTATTACTACTACTACTTATTATACTACTACTACTGTTATATACAATACTACGACCACTACTACAGCTATTACTACAACTACTGATACGACTACTTCTACTACTTCTTCTAATTACTAATACTTCGACTACAACTTCCACTACTACTGCTACTACAAATATCACTGCTGCTACAGCTAGTACTTATTCAAATGCTACTAATACTTATACTGCTAATAATACTTCTACTACAACTTCTACTACTACTACAACAAATATTACTACCGCTGGAATTCTTTTAAGCTACAGAAACCGTTCGAATATGAAAATGTTCAGCTCTTTCAGGAGAGGTGTGATATAACTTCATATTTGTAATCTTTCAACCTTTTGAAGTATTAAGCTTTTTGCAATTTTTTTAAAATTGGATATCTATTTTCAGCAATGTTTTTGAGATTCATTTCAGCTTTCAGCATTCCAACGCATTTTCAGCAGGAAATGCATTTTCTAGTTATATTGTTTTACTCTATAATCATATTTTTCCTTTGTTGTGATCTCATTTCACCAAATTTTAGCGACTGATTCTTCATGCAAATCAGACGTAACAACATTTCTGTGTCTTCAGTAGTTGACAAACGTCCATCCAGAATCCAAATCCAGACCTTCTACCATCTGTCAGCTTCCTTGACATGCCAGACACTCTAGTGTTAGTCTGGACGTGTGGGTGGGTGGGTTTGAACACATATGTACATGTGTGTCTTACAGGCTGTGTATTTACATATTTAACTGTGTGTATCTGTTTAGCAATATTGACATTCCTCCAATTCAATAGACACATATTTCTGATAAAATAAACTGTGAAAACTGCCTGTGTTCCCTTTTGGCTCAACTTGATGTCAACGGAAAGCACGAATCTACGGCACAGAATCCATCAATGTTGATTCTTTATTGTCTGTTTTTATGTGGCCGCTCTATTCGTGTTAAACCACTGAATGGGACGTCAGAAGTGAGTTTAAATTAGTGATAGTTCATTTATGTTTTTACTCAGACGTAACCCATGTAGGCTAATGCTAATCTGCCTAAACTGCACGTTGCCTGGGGGGGGGGGGGGGGGGGGGGCATTCAGTCATTATTGCATTTGCAAGTTTATTTATATAGCACATATTGTACACAGGATCTATTTAGTCTACTTTACATAAATAAATAGAAAAGATTAAAAAAGCATTTAAACAGAGAGCAATATAATTAAAAGATATACAATAGAAAAGAAAGTACATAACATATAATGAAGACATTATGAAAACAAAGTAGCTCAATCATCAGCGCATGAAAAGAGACTGTGAATTTATGAATGTTTGCCGTGAAAGTTGATACAGATAATAATTAAAAATATCTGTATTATTGTTATTCAAAGATGCAGCTGAATAGTTAAAATATGCAGTAGTCTGATTGGGCAAGTGCAAATTAAACGATCTTTACTGGGGAAGTCCCGATTGGCCGGCTGCAGATTGTTATCGGCTGATAGTCAGTAAACATATGCAATCGGGATATCAGCATTCATTCTTTCTAGTTGCCCTGATATTGCTACATTGTGAAAATTAGCAGGAGGAGAGTTAGTTAGTGGTTAGCAACCAGTGGGTAGGATGTCCTGCTTAGCAAAATGCTGGAGCTAACGGCTATCGTTAACGGACGTTGCATTGAGTCACGTCCTGATGCGTTCAAGCTTTATTCAAGATGAATTGGTAATGGGTGAAGGTATATTCAAACTTTTGAGATGTTTTCTGTAATCTTGCAAAGTTTAGTTTTTGGCGAGAACCTTTAATGATACAGTTGTTTAATGGAGATATGTCCCCAGAAATATAAAGTAGATATTAGAGAGATAATAATGACCTGTTCGACTTCCTCACACGAGCTCGAAGCATCTATAATACATGATTACAACTATAGGGCCAATTCTTATGAATCAGACACTCCAATGAAATACTCAAATATATCAAATACTTAATTCAAAACATTATCAATTATTTAGCCAATGACAATATTCATGCAAACATTTACATCTTTAGATTTTTTTAATTTTTTTGTCCTTTACCTTTAATTTGAAAGGAATCGTTAGTTGCAGCCAAAGAACAATGCTTTTCCATCCAGGTCTACATTGAGTCTATGATAACCAAATCCGAGCAAAGAAAAAGCCGGCCATACTACATTGAACAATTTTTCCACTGAGAAACGTCACCCAACTGAATGCAAAGAGCATTATTCACAGTAAGTCGAGGCCTTGCCTGTTGCCGTGGTGATCTTTGGCATGTGCTAATCTGCCTGTGAAACATGAGTGTATTGATTTCCTATTGAGCTACACAAGCTTGATCACATATTTTCATGGATTTACAGATCACTGAACTATGTGATTGCATCATAACGACTGTCCTAGTGTTACAGAAAAAACCCTGTAAAACAAATGAATTATGTTTCATCATACAGTGTCACGGTGAACACATGGTATGGAATGATTTGGATGTGGATGTATTTTAAACTTCTGATTGCAGATGTCAATTTATCATGAAAGGTCCATATCACCCCCCCCTGACCCTGATATATCTGTTGACAGGCGAGTGGTCGAAGTGGTTTATTATTGGACAAGATGACGTATTGATCTTTGATGGCCAAGGCCAGTCTTCCATGGCTTATCTATGCTCTTTTCATCCTTATCATACCCACACCGACGCCTACACAAGTGATTACAGCTCCGTACAGATTGCTGCTGTAATAGACGGGTTTCAGAAAAGGGAAAAGGCCAGGCTCTGCCCACAACACACAATCAGCTGTCTATGGGAAGTCTGAGCACTTCTTATCAAGCAGCTCGGCTGAGCAGCACAGATCGATTGTCAAGATGTTGTAATATCAGATTGAGCAGGGAGAAGAGAGAAGTTAAATCCTCTTATGGGCCTTTATTTTTTTTACAGTGACATCTGGTTCATAAAACCGGTCATATAACCTCTCGAAACATGTAAAGACCCAGTGTTTCACCTTCGGCTGCTGGAGTATGGTTGAGTGAGTCATTATGTAGACAAGCTTGTTTTCAAGACACCTTGGAAAACACTCAATTTGGTTTGACGTCCAGTGATTGTCAGTCTGACACCGGAGTCGACAAATGCCAAACAGTGGAGAGAAACCGCAAACAAACTCTGCTTGTGTGTGTTTTCCCTCTCTGCCAGTGCACTGGTGTGCATGCACATGGTCATGTGGGGTGCTTGTGTTTGTGCTTAAGTGCCTTCAACCTGTGCATGCAGACTGGGTGTCTGTCTGTGAAAAGGCCACTGGACCTGTTGGGATTTGTGGAGGAGCGTGTGTTTACCCACCGTGTTTCAATTCTGTATGTAGTTTTTCGCAGACTGAAGACAGTCTGCAGTGAGGCATGAGAGAGAGACCATTGCACACATCTCTGGCACACTTTAAATGATGAGATCCGGGAACCCATCCTCCCGTGGAAACTGCCTCTGGCCGAGACGGGTGCATGCAGCGAGTGCAGGCCACAGCCAAGCTTTGCCAGGCTCTGCTGACATAACATACGCATGGTGGAAGCTACCCAAGGACGGGCCTGTGGCACACTCAAGTGTTAATAATTGAATGGAATGATAAGGGATCCCGCTTCTAGAGGAAAATGGGAATACAAAAGGGTGTCTTTTATAAAGGGTTGAAAGACACACCAGAAAACATATTTCATATATTATTAGCGGGGCTACAAAAGGGAAGAGCATTAAGAAAATACTTTGTCCACAGAAAGCCAGAACCCCCTTCTTTGTGGTCCATTCAAGTATTTGCTGTAATATGAATAATTCTTGTAAAAAAACGTGACTAAGTGAGCGTATACTTGCTTTGGTAATTAAAAAAAAAAAAACTATTTCGAGATTGCAACATGCAAATGTATCTTTTTTTGAATACCACATTATAAATACACTTTGGTCATTGATATATCTTATTTATCGTAAAATTGTTGAGACGAAAAGGGAATACCCATTACAAACATATTCTGGGTTTCACTTACTTTAGCGGTGACGGTAAATGCCAGGCTTATGTTTTGTGTGAGAGAACAGCATCAATGAAGCAATTAGGGAAATTGTGGCTGCAAGGAAGTGTTAATTAGTCACAAAGCATGTCTGTCTGATCAATTCTGACCAACAGCTCGTCAGCTGCTTCAGTAGAGGCAACATCTGCCCGATGTGGCTGGGAGCGGGAATCCTGAAGTCTCTCACACTGTGATTTCGATTCAGTGTGTTTTGATAGTATCAAAAGATATTGTGATGAGTATGATTGTTATTATGATGTATGATGACAACAATTAGACTTAGCATCAATTAGACTAATCCATAATGAAAACAAAAAGTAAAGATATTTTTCCCAATGTTAAAACCTCTGTAGATTTCTGCATTCACATCTTAATGGTGGTATTAAAAACCCATGAAGACAAAACACCCTTCTTGGCAGAATTATCGATTCATAACAATCCTTTATTATTCATCAGTCTTAAAAACAAACCAATCTTACAGTTCAGTAAATACAAAATGTCTCAATGCTGAAGATTGTTCCCCACAATTTGCGAAACTCTTGCAAGATAGTTGAGTTAGACATTGAACTTGAATGGTTAAAGAGACAGTTCAACCCTAATTCAAAATTACCTATTTTCCCTCTTGCCTGTTGTGCTATTTATCAATTCAGATTTTTTTTTGGTGTGAGATCCCTATTTATGGAGATATCGGCCGTAGAGATGTCTGCCTTCTCTTGAATATAATGGGACGAGATGGCACTAGATTTGTGGTGCTCAAAGAACCCCAAAAAGAAACAATTGAAAATCTCAACAGCAAGGTCACTTTCCAGAAATCATGACCAATTAAAAGTTAACCCTAGGGCCATATCAAATCTGTTTTTTCCGTTTTATTTTTCTGGGATCTGTGTTTATGATTGAGGCAAAATTATTTTTTGAATGACTTAACAGACGACACAGAGCAGCGGAGAGGCATGCCTGAAAACTAAAACACAGTGACATAGGTTGTTTTTATATTCATTCAGTTTATATCCTGTGAAAAAAGTGTCATAAACTGCCTCCACATTTTGGCAAATTCTACGACATTTACAACCGATTCTATTTTCATCAGCAAATTCATCATTCAAAGTCATCGGGCCATACATATTCCACAGACCTTGTTGTGAGCGGTTTAATGACTATAGAACCTATAGTTACGTGTTTGAAGTTGGGATCGGTTGTCGGGCTGGAAGGTTGGCAGGAGTTTTTGCAAGTTTTTGCAAATTGTGGGTTATTTAGACACAGCCAAAGAAAGCATTTATTTCCCACCTTCACTGTCACATTCTTTGATTTCCAAGCACAACAGTATGCCACCTAGGCATTAGCATGGCATGTTTACATCTCCATTAGAGCAGAGAGTCTTTTATCCTGGCAATATTGTGAACCTTGAATTAAAAAAAGTCAGTGCAGCTGTCGTCTCTGAACAGCATCAACTTATTTTCCAACTATTGGACAAAGCGGAGCAACAGACCGAGGAGAGTCCAGCCCCCGCTGTTGACAACTCCGTCTCCGTCTGAAAGAACAGCTGTACTCGCTCTGCCCTCGTCTTTAATTAAGAAAAACTCAGACATCAACTTACCAGAGGATCTGAAACATAAGGATGTGTGATTGGAGTCAAATCTGAGTGACTAAAGTTAACTGTATCCCCGGATTGGTTTGGTCCAACTGTAAAATGGCAAATACATAACCTGCAATCAAGTGATAATTTACCTTTTTATATTTCTATAAGATACAAACAAGAATGGGAGCATGAACTGTTGTCCCATGAGACATCTAATGTTATTTCATTCTATATATGTTGACACATTTCAATTTGATCATTAAAGGCGGTACTGCTCCTGAATTGTAAAGGAAACATATCAGTGATGGTTTGTATAAATCCACAAAAAGAGGATCCATCATCCATGAAGTCTGCTTTGCTGATCTGGATCTAAAAAGACTGAATGCATCGTTGTTTTCTTTGTTAATATGACTGTAAGACAATAATAGTGATATGTATTTAGTTTGTAAATGTACTATAAATGTAGTATAATTTTTGTTGATAAGCGTTTGTTTTCATAGTAATGTCACCAACATTTTAGCCAACATTATTCCAAAATAAAAGAATTAAACAGCAGGGTGTTTCCTGCCATTGTGAGGCGTGAGCGTTGCACAGACGTTGCCCATTTCTGTTAATGGATCCCGAGAGTCCATTTTCTTTCTTGTTTTGGTTGAGTGATTTATTGACTGTTGTTTTTTTTTTTTTTATTCCAATTCCAGTCTGAATATCTTTGAGCAGTAAAAGTTCATTGCTCTCTGAAGGGTGTACTTGCAATATTATAGTGTCACTATATGTATGGCATAAAATGACAAAAATATCGTGTATCGCCATTATTTATATCATCCAATATGTCATTCAACAAAGTTAGTCATTGTGACGGGCCTAGTTGGTGATTAATAAGAGTAATACAATTAGAAAACTTCTTGATTATGTACGCCCACATAGTTATCCAAAGCATGTAGAAAGCTGCACATTTCAGCTGACATCAACGAAACAAATTCTTATTAGAAGGAAGACAAATCACCATATTGCTGAGCATCAGCACGCTTTCAAGAACCGAGCTAACGTGTTGTTATGACCCGGCGGTGGTGATTCAATTCTGGTGGTCTAAGGCCAAGGTCACTGTGCCCTCACAAAACAAAGGTTTTTTTTGCCACAATTCAATAGTTCACTTGCTAATTATGACAATTTAACACAAATATCTCGTAGGATAAAATGATGAAGTTATGACATTTAGGACTGATTAGTGGAGGCATACAACACCGAGGCGGTAATTCACTTGTGCCATTAGTAGAAAGAGGGAACCAAGATTTAAAAATAAACCCTATAACAGTGAGCACCGTGAGCAAAAGGTGGAGGAAATGTGTCACCAGCAGGACCTCGCCGAGATCAAGCTGTCCCTCTAAGATGGATGATCGGTGCAAGAGGGAGCCTCATCAGGGATGCCACAGCAACCTTAAAAAAGGGCAGCACAGTATGATAGAGTCCAGCCTCTCTGTGTGTTGTTCTGGGCTGAGTGGTAAGATGGAAAACGTAGGATGGACCAGACTTAATTGCGCAAGAAGACGTCCGTCCCACAAACAATGAGGGGGCATGCTCTACAGCCCAGATCAAATACTTTTGGTATTAATTATTAAAGAAAAGTTTGGCATGCAGCCCGTCAGAGCTCTATGACTCTGCCAGACAAGAGTAATCACTTCATACCCTTCAAATCCAAAGGATAGAGTTTCTATTGGTAAGCAGGACGATGAGAGCGCCATGCTGTGTGTTTCTCTTCAGCAAGGGACAAAGGTCTAGTCAGGCTGGAGGGGGAAAATTAACAGCTCCAAATACCATCATACGCTAAGCTGTGAAACTAAAATCTGCTGCCCTCCGCACAAATACAAACATGCAAGAAGGATTTCCATTTTCAGCATCACAACAATCTTAAGCACCAAACCAACCGAATGGACCGATTGAAGAGATTTAAGTAAGATTTTGAATGCAGAACTTTTAACTTTTTTAAATTGTGGTATTAGTACCTTTTCTGGTATTAATCAATGATACTGGCTCACTCAGTCTCTATCTGCCTGCACTTTCATCATCAGTGGCGTGTGAGTCGGAACCTCTCGTCTCTCCTTCCTCACCTATACCTCTCTCCTCTTTTTGCATTAAAAATTTTTCCAAAGACTGTTTCATTTTTTGAACACAGTTACCGCTAAATGGATCGTTTCATATAGTCTGACGCCGCTACGTACACAAGCATCACACGCTGTGCATCGCAGAGTACACTCGCATGCCATTTAATTCGTTTCAACCTGCACACATAAAGAAAGGGCGGGTGCATGTGATACAAGCACATAGAGCGAGCGAAAAAGAGCATTTCTTATGCATACATTTGGTCCCGCGAGCACGGGGCTGTGACGAATGCAAGCGTGACCATCAAAGTCTCCGCTCCAGCGGGGCCACCAATGATAATGATCATCGTGCATTTCGAATGAAGGGGGACCGCGTGAAATTTGAACTCGCATATGCGACAATTTTGTTTGCAGTCAGGAGCCCTGGCCATGGATCAGTCATGACATCATGGACTCCAGACAAGCGTGTCATTACTTAAAGACTCACCTTCTGAGCCAAGCCAGCATGTGTGTGGACAAGGCCTATAAGGTCCCGCTATCATGACCTCTTCCGCTTCGATTTAAACCAAACCCTTTTTATTTCATTGGCCATTTGCAAGTCTCCCAACTTTTTGGATGTGCAATATACTGACCCACTGGCGGTGCCCCTTGAAAGGTAAATTCTGGTTTATTACAATTTAGATCTCTTGGTACGGGAACCTTACAGTGCAGGAAATACATTGTTTATTCAACGTTATTAAAGAAGCGAACAAAATGATGGAACAGCTTTCTTTAAAAATAATAATAATACATTTTATTTATTGAGCGCTTTTCAGAATTCTCAAAGACACTTTACATTAAAATCATCATATAAAAGAAAGCCATACACTAAAATTTTAAAACGCATAACATCGGTCACACATTAAAAGCAGTTGTGATTAGGTGGGTTTTGATTTGTGATTTGAATATGGAAAGGTCAGTGCAGTGTCGGATGTGTTTGGGGAGGGAGTTCCAGAGGGAGGGGGCAGCTATGGAGAAGGCTCTGTCGCTTTAGCAATGTCTATGACAGACTAGCTTTGCCTCAGTCGATCTAAATCAGCTCCAACCACCCTCTTCTGTTGTTCTCCCTTCTGGGTGGAGATCCAGGTCCTCCAGGGTTAAAAGCAGTAAGTTTCATTTTTCCATTCATCCAATTGCAACAAATGTGCACTCAACCTTGACTTGACTGCACTGCTCAGCTGCACTTTATCTCGGCTATCATTACAATGGTTTCACACCTTTAATGGACAGATGAATCTTTTTTTTACTCTGTAAATGTTGTAATTAATGTTTAAATGTTTTAATTTAATGTTTCTCTTATGTTGTGTTTGTGTGTTTGTCTTCTATGGTAAACCAAATGTCCCCTCGAGGGACGATAAAGATCAACTGAAATGCCTAATCTGTGAGTTTTTCGAAAAGTTCTGTTCGGTTCTCTCACCATCTCTGACTCTTTATTTTTGGAATGCCACTAAATTCCCACATCTCTGAAATGATCTATTTACTATTACAGAACACATGATGGCCAACAATTCAATCAAAGTTGTCATAAACCAGAATTATCCCTTCAAACGAATAAGAAAATGACTTGAATCTATGTGAGATGACCATACAGCCTGATCTACTTGTAATGCCAAAGTGAAGCTTGCCTCTATCTCTCCCAAGTGTTAATTGAAGGCTGTGAATACTGTGTATCAAAGGTGTTTTAGTTTCTCAGTTTCAGCACGTTGTCAAACACACGCACACACGTACACACAGCGACTCGCAGCACAGCAAGCAAAACAGCTTCTGATAGAGCGCTGGTGCAAGGTGTGCAATTCTTCACAACTCAAAACATAAAAGAAAGACTGTTACTGAGCTGAATATAGTACAACGGTGTCAATGTACGCCTGTACTCATAGTGCAGCTGTTATGGCTACGTATCACTTGGATAATGCTAAACCAGCCGTGGAAGGAAACTGGAGGAATGAAAAGGATTGCATGACAGAGACATGACTCTGAGCAGGTGTTAGCATGACTTTGAATTGGTGGGGTTATGGTGGTGGATACAAAGGGTGTGCACAGAGTTCGGTATGTGGTTGTTGTGTCTGTATTCAGCTTCTATGTATTCATTTCAGGCTGTGTGAGGGTTCTGTTTCGGTGTCAGCACGGCAACAGATTTTGTTGTTTCATATAACTGAGATGTGAGACCCTGAGCAATAACTAGGGCAAGGTTTAAACCTAAGAAAAGAAAACATTTCACTATCAAGCTTGTTGCAATCATTACTGTACATCAGGGGTGTCAAACATACGGCCCGCGGGCCGGATCCGGCCCGCCACGTCATTTTCTGCCAGCAAAAAAATAAAAAATTTAAAGAAATAAATATTCTTTTTTTTATAATATATAATTGTATGTATATATATATATATATATATATATGTAAATAATAATATATCATTTTTGATTTTAAATGAAAACGAAAACAGCAGGGTTGTCATATTTAGTTTGATTGTGAAAATACTTTACAGAAAAAAACGGATTAAACTCATGAGACCAGCTGAGGTGGTGATGTCATCAAGTAAGCTGCTGTTCCAATTGTCTGTAGGGCTGCAACAACGAATCGATAAAATCGATCAATCTATTATTAAAAGAGTTGGCAACGAATTTCATTATCGATTCGTTGTCGCGGAGATGTTTGAGTATTAAAAAAAAAAAGTTGAGTTGAGCAACACGCCGCCGGTCTCGCCGGGGGCTATTTGTGTTCATTCACACTGGACGCGCTGGAGAGGGGGCGTGGCTCATCGCCCTGAAAGCCGTTCAACTGTCCGCCATTAACCATGGAAAAAATAACCTCTATTTCTGCTTAGTACGTGTTGTGGAAGTCACAGATATCCCGGGAAACTAAACTAAATATGTTAGGAGTCGTTATATTTACACCGTCTTACAGTTACAACCGGCCCTTTGAGGGCGACCGTGATGCTGATGTGGCCCCAGAGTGAAAATGAGTTTGACACCCCTGCTGTACATGATGATGTAGGTCAAACTTTAACCAGGTTGTTGTTTAAAGACAGACAGTACAACAACAAGAACAAGATCCCACTTGTGATGAATCATCATGTAATTTAATGACATGCTTTTAAGTAATCTGATTGCAGATCCCACAAAGCCTTAGTAATTACTAAGTACACTGGGATTCATTTGCAGCGAAATTTAAAGAAATAACCTTATTTGTTCTAAACTCATAGGGAGTCTTTTTAACAGGCAATTGGAAATGTTTTTTTAATATCTTCATGAACAACAATATTGCTCTTACCCTTGAACTCATGGGATCGGATGAACCCAACTGATAATACATCGCTAATAACTGGGAGTCTTTCATTCGTTCTTCATCAAATTATAAATATTTGAAATGCTGCCATCTTCAACAATTCCCCACTCCATTCGCACGAGTCTATCAGAAGAGTGCAGAAGTAGGCCCGTCGGGACGAGAGAAAGCAGAACATTGTCCCACACTTATGCTAAATAAGTGATCAAAAATAATTAGCCTATTCATGAAGCAAACAACAGCAAGAAGTACAAGCTGCTCTTTCTAAATGAAGCAGGCAAGCGGGCTCTTCTCAGTAAATTGGAGAAAAAAAAGCCAGTCGAAGTTTTCAGCTGAACATTTTCGCCACAGACGCACGTTGAACCCCCCAAAACCAAATCAAGATATTCAAAAGCTCCAAGTTATACAAAAATAAACTTGGGGAACTTTGACAACCTGTGTTTGATTTCCAACTCACCTAAACCTGAACTTAACTAGCGTTCTATCATCTGCCATATTAGAAGTATAAGTCTTGTGATATTCTATTTTTTCTTTCAATCAAAAGACCCAAACTAAAAATCAATCGATCCCACTAACAACTTTACTGCTCTCTGCCACAGACCTCCATTGTCCATTGAGAACACAACAATGAGCCACACTGTTGCACTGGGATACGTGCTCATCTATTACAATGAACACGGCACCGGAGTTTATTTCGAGTCAATCCCACATTCACCATCCTGCACCAAATGTAGATTAATCTGCAGATGAAAAATTCCTCCTGTTTGAGTATTGTTTGTTTTTGGGCGATACAAAAAAATGAATTGAGCTGAAAATAAATATGTAGAATAAGCCCACCCTTTATGTAGTTATTTCACATGTAAAGCTTTGTGGATGGGTGGTGTCAAGTTGCATTTGCATTTGTTATACAATCCAAACAAGTCTGTGCTCATCTCCCAACAACCGATAAGGATAAGCAAAGTTCATTTAAGTTTCTTTACACTCACAAGAGAAAGAACTACTTCCGTTCATTTTATACTTCTTATTGGTAACGGGTCAAAGATAATGCTCCGCTTTCTCCACAGCAATGAATCAAAATACAAATAATTGTATCGATTGTATGATTACATCTGATCTGATATACAGTTAAAACTGAATGCATTACATTAATGAGATCAAACATAAAAGCTTCATTTTCATGCAATTAAATATTAAGTTGTTTTATTTTTGCCTCAAACTAATGCATTTTTAATCGGCTTTAGTTCTCTGGCGTGAAGTTTATTTTGAACTTGCATTAATGATCTAATGTAATTAAATATGTAATTATGCTGTTTTATTGATTGTCTAGTCAAATTCACCACACATGAAATACCAAACTAAGATTGGTCAGCTTTGCAGGCATCATAGAGCATCACTACGCCTAAGACCCAACCCAGTTCATTGTGTTTGCTAGCAGTGATCCCCTTGCTTATCCTCCATGTTCCTCTTCAATTTCCCACCACAAGAACAAGAGAAGGAAACCCCTGACTAGCTAGAAGGAGACATGTTTACCACTTTGTTGCACATATATACGCTACAGTGAATCAAATCTTTGTGTGGTGTGATGCAGGGGAAGGAGATTTTCCTCTGCATCACACAGTCATATATATGACTGTCATATATATGACAGTCATATATATGACTGTTATATATTGTCGCCTTTGCAAAAGTCCCGATGGTTGAGGATTGATTGCTCACCTTGTTCACAGTTCTGGTCCGGCTGCTCTTTGTGGATGGAGTTGGTGGCAGGCAGTTGTAACCTTTAAGATGTGAGCGGAGATTTGTGGTGTTTCCATCTTTAGTCCTGACGTGTTACCCGCACAGCTCACCAATCGATTTGTTCATGTTCTCTGGCTCTCTTGTTTCGTTTGGTTTAAATCCCAAATAAATTGGGAAAATAGGTGCATGTTCCCTCTTTTTGCTAATGATACTGAACATCTTTCCAGCTACAGTAAGACCCAATTAGTATTAGTACTAGAGCTGTAGGGAATAGTTCAAAGCTTCATTCATGACGTTGACATTTGAGTTATTATTATTAATAACTTCCACCTTCTCTTCCCCTCTCTCTCTCTCAAACTCGCATTCATAACAGTCGCCACATAATTGAATATTGTCTGTTATCGTGGACAAGTGAGGATCATAACGTGGTCATCAAATCACCCAAGTCTCTTCCAACCCTCAAAGCCTGTTTGCTTTCGGTCATTTTAATTCATGTCAGAAGTGTTTCGCTGACTGGTATGACTCCTAACCCTTCTGTTGTTTTGTACACCATATGGCATTTGACCGATGGTGCCGTTGAAAATGTTCTTTGTATAAAAATTAAGACTTTTTTTGTGTTTGATGATAATTGAATTGTTAGAAATAAGTGTAGCATATAATTGTACATTTGAGATTTTGCACGGAGAGCTTACCTTTAAAAAATTGAGCTCAGAGGTGAACAAGATGAAATTAATTAAGCGTCCCCTCCTTGCAGCGTGCATCTAAACCTGTGGGAGTAAAGAGATGAGGAATTTAACTGTCTCTCCTCCACTTCTGCATTGTTGCCTTCATTTCTCTTCCTCGTTTTGTTGTGGCTTCAGTGTCGACCTTTTTTGTTGTCTTTGTCTGAAAATGTTTTTGTCAGTTGCCCTTTCCATTGAAATTGACACCCACCCCCCCCCCCCCCTCTCTCACTCTTTCTATTTCATAGTATTTCTTCATGTAGTAGTTGATGGGCCCCTCTGAATGAGTTCACTCCCATTCTGTTATCCTCACTTTCTCCATTCAGCTCAGGACTCTCAGGGGCCAGGCGGTGAAGCGGGTGTCTGGTGCAGACCGCCGCATTACAGAGATTGATAGCATTTGTTGAACCATAGCTTCTGCTGCAAAATAATAAAAGTCTGGTGTGTCAGCAAGGGCATTATTTGAAATGCACCTCTTAGGCAGGAGGAGTGATTATATTGAAAAGGAAGATTCATCTTATTTCCCTCTCTATTTCTGAACTTCTGGAGACTTGATCATAGTTATTCTAATGAATCTTACCTTTGAAAGGGTCCACTTCCGTGACGTGTATTTTTCTTCTATGGCCTATATCAAGGGGGCAATGCAATTTTCTCCCCTCTACCACAGATCACAGGCACAAAAGCCGAACGCTGATGGTGTCTATAGAATGTAGTCTTCCAAGGGAACTCCAGTGGGTATTCATGAAAAATGCATGAGTGCCGGCACATGGATGCTTACTTAGGCTGAGGCTCGGACAATATGACAGTGACAAACAATGGTCTGCTATGTCAGTGCTACTACCTGGAAGAGGAGTATCTGAATGAATGTGTGGGTGTGTTGCGTGATCATATGTACACAACAGACTCAGTGGGGCTGGTCTCTAGGCCCAGGCAGTTGTATACCGAAACCTCAGAGGGACTTTTCTTGCGTCTTCTTTAACTCAGAGTACAGTAACCCAAAAAAAAAAAATGTACAAGAAGAAACACTCAGGCTGCCTCTTGTTCTACTTTCATGCTTAATCACGGATTGTTATGCTGCATCTTCCCCTCATGTCTTTGAAAGCGACATCGTGAGCAGGGTTTCCCTTATCCGGTTATAACAGGTTTTTGTTTTTAACTGGGACGATCTGTTGAATCGGACACATTTTGATCTCTACCGTTATAATGTCTGGTGAAAATCATTCCCTCTTAATTTCTAAAGGCTAAAAGTAAATTTACGCAATCAAACGAGCGTCATACTTTATATAGCCGGCTTTTTAAGGTCAAGAAACACAGATAATATTTAACCGGAATTTCTCATTTGTCCGGGACATTGAAATCTTCTCGAACATGTGGACTGACATCCAACCCTGATTGATCGGACAAAAGACCAATAAAACCTCTCAAAGAGAAAGCGATTATTTTCTTTTAACGTGGCATAGTAGTCCTAGATTATTTTATGGATAAAGAAAGAAGATGGAGCAAATCACCAAATGGAAATTGGTATTTGATCAATTGTCAGTGTCAGACTGACGATGGGTTCTGCTATAATCCTTAGTGACACATGTTGCTTTGTATTCCCCCAATGAACCTCGATTGATTAAAACTTGCAGCCCTTTATCAAACACGACCTTTCAATCTTGAACCCCTTACCTCCATTCTCCAAAACAAGGGCCTCTAAATCAAACTGAGCGATTGAAGTATGAAACGAGGCAATAAATGAATTCCTGTAAAGTCTTCCTGTAACACAGTTTTGTGGTCACAGTTATCACAGGGCTGACACGGCATGGGGGGGCCAGAGTCTCACATGAAAGACACGAACAGCCAACAGGCAGATATTAAGTCGGTTTCCTCTCTAATGCTGATAGTCATGGTCTATTTTCACCAGACCACGCTGAGCTGATAACTCCGCTGTTACATGTTTGGTTCTACAATGATAGAAGCAGTAGCTACAGGAGGTGAGGAAAGCCGATTGGGCGGAGGAGAGGAATCGCCGTGGCAGACGTTATCTATGAAAGTGAAATAAATGAAACTAGACAGATATTCTCAACTGTGTTTTAGTGAATCAAGGGAACAATAGGAAGTTAGTGAGGTGAAAAGAGTGAGATTAACTCCAAATGATGAAAGGAGAGAGAAAAGATGAAGAGTTAGCGCAGTCAAATGCAACATTACATTTTTGCCAAATGTCAGCAAATGCATATTTTACCAAAGGGGGAAAAAAAGCAGCTTGTTGGGTTTTTTCACAGAAGTACCTCTTTTTCACATTTTTTGTAATACGAGTCAACCTAATCTTTTTGGGTTTGATTTTAGCTGGGTGTTGCCATGCTTTCACTGTTAGCTCATGCCCAAAGCCTGCCTGCTGATGGAATTTGAGACGCCCTTTTTGGTGACTCATCCCTGTTGAAAGGAAAAGAAGGTCACATTAAATGAGGATTTACATCAGGCTATCTGCACAGCTCTGAATTCCCAAGCTATTATGGCAGATTTCAAAAGGCACATAAATGCTTTTGGAGAAACATCAAAACTTCATCAGAGACAAAATGATTGAGGAATCTGTGGCAAGACACTTTGCCATCTTGTCTTTCAGCATTGCTCGGTGAAGTGCGCACCATTTTGTTACGTGGGTAAAGACATGATGTCATATCTTCAGGGATTTGCTTTCAAAATGTCTATGCCTACAACAAAAAGACCCAAGTAAAACAAAAAGACAAATTTCTACCCCGAAAAAGAAATCTTCATGCGACCTGAGCTCTTCATTGTTAATGTCAAAGTCTGTATATTCCCATCACTCTCAAATGTTTGATGGCAGGGGACGCCACAACAAAATCACAAGTTGTCACCCCGTCGGGCTAAATGTTTGTACAATATTGTAGTCTTCGTCAAATGGTGGTACAAAGATTTACATCCCAGGTGGCCCTGTTCACAATATTGGACATATTTGTAATACTACCCAGCACATAAAATATACTGATCTATTTAGGCTGGTATTAATCCATCTAGACAGGCCATTGATAAGAGCTGTCTAATTGAAACAGCAAGTTGTGCAAGGGGTCGATGGCTACACTGATGCATAGAGCTCTCCTTGTGCAAGTCATATTATTCGATTTCATACAATCTGATAACCAGTTTTCTTTTGATTGATCTCTTCCATTTCAAACATTCAGGCCTTGGATCAATGGTTCTGCCCCGCAGCCACTACTGTCAAAGCAGTTGGAGGCCTGAAAAAGCAGGACGTGGTCATTCCCTGAGACTCGCATTCAAGTAAAATTGTGTGCGGTGAATTGTTAAAGACATCGGACACGTAGCTCGACCCCCTTTTTTAAACTATCCTGGCAGTACACGTCACCAACAATATTTACACCGAAGCATCAACTAAAAGCTAGTTTTGCACAGTTTTATTTCTTTCTTGATAAGCTTCTGTCAAAAATAATTACGAAGCAGTGACGCTTTAATAGAGCCTGTCAGATGGGAATCAAAAAGAGCCGTTCACTCGCATGGTCTTCACATTATTCCATCTGATCTTTCCACAGTGTCTTTCTAAAGAAGGGGGATTTGACAGTGAGGGGAGGTGAGTGAGTAAGCAGAGCTAAGTGCCCCTCTCTAATTCTCTCAGCCCGAATCTCTTGCCATAGCCTACTGGAGCTGGTGGGTGTAGCCATATGAACCGAAGGGCTGAATGAACCGCAATGAGATTAGTAACTACAGTACACAGGAACAACCATTTTGTGAGGCTGCATGGCTGGTATTGAATATCCTCCTTGAGCTGGTCCTGCTGCTGAGCTCAGGCTAAGTGTGTGTAGCCTATGGAAATATAATCTCTAAAGATGAAGCTACTCAGCATATACATGTTTCTAAAGGCTTTCATAAAAAGCTTCGGCGTCTGCAGATCTACTCTAAGATCAAAGTATGTTATTTATATTTAGACATAATCCATACAGTGAGGAATGCTCACATGGCACACAACAGACAGGAAGAGAACAGCAGCAGAGATGGATGACTGCGTCGTATTTTTGCGATTGATTCCTCGTTGACTACAAGCATCTGTAGTTCCGTTCATTTGGTCCAGACCGATAGAAAATACATTGTTGTTGTGTTGATGCTTGCCTGCATCATCGGTGCAAAAATACAATTATGATGACTGATTGATAGCGGTATAGAGATGTCGCATTACATGGGAAAGTTGTGCACGATAGTGTTTAATATGTACTGCTAGTTTGCACATGTGCAGTACCGATCAAGCAGGATTTACTGTTCGGCTAGAGCAGTGGTTCCCAAACAGTGGAAGTACAGGTTGGGGTGCACACACACACACACCGTAAATACAATATAAAATACAATTATCACAAATACAATTGCAAACAAGTTGTAAAGATAGGGCACTATATCATATGGTTGCACCAAAGAAGTAAAAATAAAATGAAATCAAGCGGAACCGACGTGACATGCACTGTGGTTCCAACCACGCCCCCCAGAGCGGCTCATGTTACAGACCGACTAGTGGCGAGAGAGAGAGAGAGAGAGAGAGACACACAGACAGAGAAAAAGATAAGAGAGGGGAAGGAAGCGATGTACCAAATCAAATGGCAAGTCTGTTACAGCTGTAACAGGCGACGCGGCCACCACAACAACGGCACAAAAAAAAGGTAAAAGCAAGAAAATATAACGAGACACATCTGTCCCTGGACAAGCACTAAGGTCGGCCAAGAAGAGAGACCCCAGTGTGTTGTGCGTCTTAAAATACTGGCAGCAGACAGTATGAAGCCCACGACATTGAAAAGACACTTGGAAACCCACCATCCTGTAAACAAGCACCTTGAGTTTTTAAAAAATAAATTGGAAAACTCATGTCCAGCAGAGTCACTTTGTAAAAGCTGCATCAGTACGTCACAAAAAGCTTTTATTGAAAGCAATCAGAAGAAAGTAAATCAATCATTGCTGGATATGTTACTTTCTTGTTTGAGAGAACCGGCCGTTAAATGTGAGGAAATAAATGTTGTTTGCACTTAAAATAAATTAAATTCATTTTATTTACAAATGAATTTGTCAGAAAGCAATTTACGTGTAGGAGTAGGAATGTGCCTATGCAGAGAAAGCACTGATTAACTTGCACATCTTGTCTTTGATCATTATTCTATATGTAGGATTTTTTATTTTCTTGCACACTAATTCAGTCATAAAAACCTGTTAAATGAGGAAATGTAAGTTGTTGCACTGGTCCTAACTTCAATTTGACTTGAAAAGCAATCTAAAGTCCAGTCTTTTTTTACAAATTGATTTTATTATTGCTATTTCTTTTTCAGTAAAACAAAAAACAAACTGAACAATAAACTGTGAAGTGGAAAAGTAAAGTGATATGTACTTATTTTAGAAAGAAAAGCAAAGATATTATAGAGTTTATATATTATAATGCGTTGAATTCAAAACAAAGAAGGTACGACTGGACCAAACAATATGTTATAAGTCTGTAGAATATGATGTGTAAGCTAGGACATCTTGCACGACAATATTTAATTAAAAATGGTATTTTAACATTTTAACAAATATTGCAATTTGAAAATGGCAGTATTGTGAGGCCCTGCCAAAGTCTCAAAACATTTTAGCAGTTAGTTACTTATCTTTTGAATCTGTGCTATCATCTCATATCTGCTGTCATGAAATCCTGTGAACACTATAAAAAACACAATAATTCGAACCATCTGAAGAAGAGGCTGTTGGTCCACTTCTAACTGGTTTGTTTGTGGTGTGAAAGCAAAATGCACCGATCAGGGGATTGTGTGTGTGTGTGTGTGTGTATATATATATATATATATATATATATATATGATTATAGTGTTGAGTCAGAAGGTGAGCTGCTGTTAAACTCCTCTGCTGATTTGTATGCACGTCACCATGTGAGTGCAGGGAGTGAATGGATGTTAAAACAAAGTTGTTTTGTGCTTTTGTCCGTCTGTGTATTTTGGCAGTTCTTCATTAAAAAGTATGTGAATCATAGCGACCGCACAGTAATTATCTTCTTTTTATTTTTTTGCTTGCTCTTTGTGACACCAGTGACCACAAATACACATTAAATTCCCCGTCATTGGTCCATGCAGCGCTGATGAAGCTGGTCACCCAAACTGTCCAATCAGTGAGTTTGCTTTCAGACAAAAGTAATTCACATTTACAATCTTTGTTTCGTTAAGAAAAGTCAGTATGAACACAAACTGGACCAGAACTAAAAGGCGACATTGATCATTTTCTGTCCCTGGTGTGGTCCAAATATATCTAAATGTAGGTTGAATGTGACCCAAGAGTAATTTCCAAATATTTATCACTTTGCAAGCAAAACGAAACTAAACCGAAATGCAGCATGTTACTAGTTCTCCATCTCTTGGCGTTCCTTTACCATTCTGCCTTCCAGATGAAATTTTGAGCTGACATTTTATAAAACTCTGTGGTTCTCACACTGCATGCTTTTTATCCTTGAATTCGTCCTCATGAAAAGTTAATGCATTCTCATATACAAGCAGGGAAAAGATCACCAGCTGATGATGAGGGGGATACAAGCAACGTGCTCTCCACGGTGAGCTTCCTTATTTTAAAGCAAGTGAAAACGAATGCAAAAACATCACTGTTATGCTCCATCTTCTCATTTGACTTTATTAACTCCAAACGTACATGCACACATTGAACAATGAATTAAATGAAATACCAAAATATCCGATGCTTTTCATAGAAAACCGGTTGCAGAAACTGCCACGAACTCTTTCTTCTCAATAGTGGCACCATGAAGGAGGCCTGCTCATCACACATGCTATTGTTTACCCTCCAATCAGGTTCAGCTTCCACAAGGACCTTTTAGTGTTTCCCTGACCTCCTGCACTAATCATTCAGACAGGCCGACCAGAGGAAATCCATGGTCCTCCTTGTTGCTGGCGTGCCTCATTTAAGCACTTCTCCAGGTCATGTTATCTAAATGAATGCAAGAGGAACAGAAATGCCCTCGCTGGCTTCAATTGGGACTTCACAGCCACTCTCTGCTGCAATGCTCATTTTGACAATTGTTCCGCTAGTAATGCTAAACGACGTGGAATCGAGGGTGGGCTTAGAGCATCCACATTATTTAATTCATTAAATTAAAGTTAAAAATAACTCAATTTGGTACTTGGTGTTATTAGCCTTCTAGAGCTTGAACCAGTTTGCCATTATTGAGGAGCATATGTTTCATAAGCTGGCTTCTCCACTAGCATAGTAATTGCTCACCCAGACCCCTATGATCTGTGGTGCGATCGCTAATGAGCTTATGAAAATCATAAGTTCCTGGCAGAAACAGCGCTCAATATTAATGAACACACCCCAAGCTGATTTAGGATATGAAATTAAATATGAGGATAAACTCTACTCTATCTCAAGGTCTGCATGAATTAGTGTTTGTGTTGCAACTGAGAACCCCCCCCCCCCCTCAACATATTAGAGAGAGGAGAGACAATAACAGTAATTGGTGGGTGGGGTCGGGGTGGGTTATAAGTGCCGGTCTGCATAATTAGGTAGAGTAATAATGCAGTAATCACTCACGCAACAGAGTCGTGGAAGCATCTCCTGAATTATGCAGGGGAAAGTAACACCGATGTTAAATTACAACGTCTTTTTTGAATTGATTTGAAAATAAATGGTTCCATTAGAGTTGAAACGATTAATCGATTAATCAAGCAATGGCAACAATAGTGATTATTGCTATATTGTTTGTGGGATTTTTTTTCCTTCTGAAGCTGTAAACACAACATTGACATTAACACATTAATAGCTGATATGGTGAACTTGTTAGCAAACAGTGGCTAATTTACAAATCCAGCAATCACAAGGCATTATTAGCATTTATTTGAGGTTGTGTTTCTGACAAGTTCAAGTTGAATATTGTTTATTTTAGCTCTGTTTTGGTCTCTACCAGCTCAGGAGTTAATTGTTTTGCTCTTTAGCTTCTATATACCCCCTATGTTCAACAGCTAGTTGCTAACTCTGTCTGTCTGCAGTTAGGTGCAGGGCAGGAGGCTTACGGTGCGTTTATCGGCGCTTTTCTTGATGAAAACAGCTTGCTGGAATGATGCTGATTAGAGTAAAAAGCTATAGACTAGAAAAGAAAAATAAAGAGCTGAAAGACTCTAATACGCTCTTTTGAGTGGATGCAAACAACAGTCGAGTCTGAATTCTATCTCTCACTATGACCGACCACTCTCACATTACACATAATGTCACATAATCAGTGAGACAACTGATGATTATAAAAAAAGAGAATTGTAGTTCCAGCTCTAGTTGGTGTGTTGTTCAGTAATATCCACTGTAACCTTGTGGAGCGACTTTTATTGTGACCTTAATTCAAACTTCGTAGACATGGCTGAATCTATTGCTACATGTCAAATTTTATATTCATCCGAACATTATGATTATGAATAGATTACATTTGAACTCACTTTCTTCTGGCCCGTCAGATCTAATTAGCCATGGCTCTGAGAGTGGATTCCCGTCTTTTTTACCCTTCTTCTTCTTCCCCTGTCAGTGAGTGACTTGCCAGCCTTCTGTGACCCTGCTGTCTGCGTTACAAAGCTGGCAATCATGCTGTTATAATCATTTGTCCAACCAGTCCTGAAAGCAGGCTGTGAACTGCCAATCCCTCCCACCATGTGCCAGCCTGCCTGAGCCGATTGATCAGGGAGCACATGTGCCAGAAGGGGAGTGTCCAGGGGCACCGTCCCAGGGCTGTGTAGTCCGTAGAACACAAGGAGGGCAGAGGATGCCACGGGGTTTCAGCAGGTGAAAGACGGTACGACCTGACAACCCCAGACTGCAGGACCAGCGTTTATATAGAGACAGGGGACTCATTAGTGGGCCCTGAGTCTGGTGTGTCAGGCTGCAGGAGGTGATCGGCTGGAGTGTCCTCAGCTGTGCACAATCAAGGGTGTGGCCATAGGAGGTGTCTGGAGGCAGAGGACAAACAGAGCACATGGCACACAATAACAAACAGGAATGACAGGACACATGAGGAGAGGAGATCAGGGGAAACACCCAACGGGTCAGACAGGGATCCTGGATCCTGACACCTAATCTGTCTCTCGTGATGTACGATAAGATGTCTCCATGCATACCGTGAGGTATTTTGCGTGGATTTGTATTCAATTTATCTATGATTTTATCATCCTGATTGTTGACACCATCATTTTACTATGTTGGTTAAACCTGCACACATGAGATCTAATTGCATGTGTGTCCGTCCAGGGAGAGGCATCCCTCCATGTTTGCTCTTCATTAGGTTTCTTCCATTTTTAACCTTTTTTGGGGGGTCAAGGGTCTAAGGACAGAGGATGTTGTATTTTATACTTGTTGTAAAGCCCCTTGAGGTTAATTTGTGAATATAATTACTCCACTTGACATCCACTGAAATGCTGCTGTGTGCAGTTCTTAGTTTTTAGCCTTTTTCTTATGGGTCATGATGTGAGCTAAAAAAAATAATAAAAAATCACATAATCAGAGAGAGTGGAAGGAAGTGTGAACTCGCTCATCTTGACAAGTTTGTGAAGGCTGAACAGAAGAGACTGCACGGCACTCTGAACGTGTTAATTACTTTGTGAATTCTGACTCGAAGCGTGATTGAGGGATCTCATGAGAAATAAGCCACACCTTTTCTAAAGAGGAAAAGCAGGATTTCATGGGAGAAGCTCACCGCTCGGAGACTTCCATTTTGAATGACTTGCCGTGACCAGTAGCATTTTCCCCAGCTGTTGCAATTCTCTAGCGTTTTCTTGGGGCCAGGGAGACTATCTCACTGACTTGCCAATAAAATGTCTGTCTCCACTGGAAAAGAGCGGGAACTGCCAATTAGTTTCACCTTATCTACCTTAAACATGCCTCTGCTGACTTCATGCTTCTTTCCATTTCTTTTTCATTGCACTTTTTCATTGTTTTCTTTTACCCCATCCTCCCTCTGCACATGCATATAAATAATTTAGTCAATTACTGAAAATACATTATCGAGCTGGAGCTTTTCAACAGAGACAAGGTAAAACAAGTAACTTTGCTTTAAGAGTTAAAGGTCTACAAGTTAATTTAGTATTTGTCTAGTTTTATAATGATTCATTTAAACATTACCGAATAGGCCTACTGAATAACCCTTCGATTTGATATTGTCTCTTTCAGGTCTGACACCAAAGGAGTTTGCGTAATATAAGCAGTATTGTAGATAATCGAGTGTTCATGCGGCATTTGACAGGGACTGGATATCTCTTCATTTCTGGAGACACCAGAGGAGGTCAGGCGAGGTACAACTGGTCCCTGAGTGCTCCTCAAAATCAGGACTCCAAAACAATTGTGGAAATATAGATGACAAAGCCTGGCCAGGGGATTGCTCTCAAAGAGTCTGATTGAAAGCTTGTGTTAGGGAGGCTGAAACAATCAAAGGACTTGTGTATTTCAAGGCAAAGGAGGTCATGTTGAGAGCATGATAAATCCAGCATCCCAATCCACCATTCAAAGGCAGCTGTTTTCTGTTGTTGGTGCTGCCTCGCTGGTGTTTGGCACTCTGAAATATTGTCTCCCCGTCTGCTTTGATGTGCAACAGTCCTTTAAGGTGTCAGAAGAGAGGCTGGGCATTGTTGCTTCAGTTGCATCTCGTTTCAATTACCTATTTGTATATCCTACGTGCCTGTTGCATTGTAATGACACACATCTAATATGATATAGTTGCAACTTTTTTTTGAGGTTAGCAAACTAAAAACTCTGAGGTGCCATGCTGGCAAGTTTGCCAGGGAAAGTACCCAGTAATTGAGAAGCTGCCTGTTGGCTCCCAATGCTGCCAAAATGCTAATTAGCAAAGGCACAAGACACCTGCCTGCTCACAGAGGAGAGTAAAGTTGGCTATTGGGGCTGTCCTCCACCAAATCAATTCTTAGGCGACCAATACTGTGATTTTGTCGCCGAGACGACATGCTGCACGGAGCCACGGGTCGGACTCTCCTTTCCCCCCCAGTTTTCTACCTCGTGACACTTTGAACCATACCAGTGTGCACCCAGCACTAATGTTTTTTTCTCCAAGCCACTACAGCACCCGCATTAACCCCGGAACTGCTTTTAACTACAGGTATATTTAATAATTAAGGAACTCAGAGATCATCAATAATTGAGCCGTTTATTCATTAAACAACAAAAGGAAAGCAACAGAGGGCAGAGCCAGTAACGACGACTCTGCACTATTTCTCCCGAGCTGACAGGGATGCCTGATCTTTAAACTGGAGATTGGGCTAAACACGTTTATGAATTACAATGTGGGAGTTATATCTCTTGCGGTGTGCAGTTCTCCAGCAGGATGACAGATGTGTGGTATGGATAATTGGGCTGGCGATGTCATCTGGGCACTTTATGAAGATAATCGGCTTTTGGTTTGACAGCAAACTTGCCAGCATGGCACCTCAGAGTTTTCAGTTGACTGTCCAATTTTTTACGCCCTCTACATACATTTCTAAAAAAACTAAAATGTCAATTATACTTACTGTCAATTATAGTTTGAAATGTACAATCTTCTGTATTTTAGATCTTTCTGTAACTCACCAACTTGTTGAAACTGTCCTGATTTGAAGGTATCATTTCCTGTGTTTCCATGTGTTGTATTGCGTAGCAAGATACAAGCTCAAGTACTCGTGCCTCCCTCACCTACTCCTGTTCACGATCAAGACAAAAGCTGCTCAACAGCATGGTTTTATAGCTATTAAAGACAATAAAAGACTTCAAGTTTGGGTTTTTCAAGTATTTTTGCTGCGTTTTTTCCGTGGCTGTGCAAACGCTGTGTGGATATTGTTAACATATGCAGAGCTGCTGCCATCAGCACCTTGCATACTAATGGAGTCATGGGAAGAACTTTTATTATTGCACTCCCAATTCATTCACTGTTAACAGCTAGCAGCGACGCATCCCGTGAAAAGAGAAAAATTATTAAAAAGGAAAGAAGCCTTTTTATACTCAAAGCTCTGCCTGAACCTGCCTGTACAAAGTGATACTTCAATTTGAGGGGAATACTGAGCAACGTTTTGCTGAATTAATTAATTTGCAATGCATTCGGTGATGGACGTTTTTTTTCAAAAGACCGTACTTAGAAGTGGGAGGGGAGGTGTGTAAGTGCAGCGTCGCCCTGCACTTGTCTTGCATGATTTTATTCAAAACGGGAAATCCACTTCAGCTGTTTTTCTGAAATGAGAGATGTTCAGCCCCGTTGCATATTGTAATGCCAACATCAACCAAATGGTTATTGTCTTTAGCATCGCCCAGACTATCATCTATGTTTGTTCGGGGCCAGAACTTCTAACAAGGCCATTGTAAGTGTGATTTATTTCACTGACCAGCAAGAGAAAAACAATAATTTTCAACCAAACACAATTTCAGTCACACATCATGACAAAGCGACTTACAGTTTGTTCTTATGAGATTCATTTTAGGCAATTTATTTTCATTGACTCCGCGAGGAACAGCGGTCGAGCAGTGTGTGTGGTTCATGCACTGGGTTTGTTTGGATGTTTTCTAGTTCGTGAACTCCTATTTAACACATTTGCCTTCGACGTTAGAGAGACAATCATGGTATCTGTCGATGATTTATTTATTTGAAAATGTCGGAAAATAGTGAAAAAAGTGTCACTGTGGATCCATCACTGTGAAATCATATATTGCAATTAGTCCACTTACTCTATATCTGACATTTCCATCAGCTAATTGAATTGCAAGCCCAACTGAATGTTTGTCTTGCTGTACGGTATGTGGACTTAGTTTACATTTGAACCTGCCTTGCTGTTGTTTTATGCTGTTCATCAATAAACTCTGAATAACGACACAATTTGAAAACTCCCAACAGTCACACAAAACACACAAAACAGCATGCTGGAGTAATGATTCACGAGCAACCGTGCATGTTCAGTCATTTTAGGACCATAAAAGGTTGTTGACCAACAGTGAAGTGAGACTGATGTTGCTTCTAATTACAAGCTCTCCCTGTCAACTTGAACCACCTCTCATCTGTTTTTTATTTCACAAAATGAGTGTGAAAAAATTTGAAAACTCTTCCAGTGTAATTGGACGCTTGCTGTTTGTATGTGAGCTGTGTATGAATATGTCATGCACTTCATAGAGAATATGCAGCAGAGACATTTTGAGCGCAAAGTTATGACTTTTTGCCCTTTTTATGTTTGAAGCAAAGGAAGACTGCAGCATTTTATTGTTTGTTCAGGAACACGGCACATCAACATTAAAGAGCAGAAAATCACACGGAATTTTAAATAAACCCTCAAATGCAACCGTTCTATCCGCTGGATGGATACCTGCGAGTTGAAACGAGTACTGGAGGTGAATAGACATAAGACTACAAGAAGGGCGAACAGAACCTTATAGCAAAACCTGCCAGTGCTGATACGGGTGTAGACTGACTCAACATTGTGTGTTTTAAAGTCACGCGGATTAAAGGATGACATACAAGCAACAACCCTTTTTTTACGGGTCAGTGAATGTGACACCCTGTGCAGCTCCGAGGTCTGTCCAGATTGAGGAAAACAGTTTGAGGGCCGAGGCGAACATCTTGCCTCTTGCTGCCGCTATAATCCCAGTAGTTCAATCACGTTGATGGTCAGGTATTGATGCTATCTCTGTGTCTTTATGAGGGCATTCTCTGTCTGTGTTAGTGGGGTTTTATTGCTGTGTGAGTACACTGCAGAGAAAGACCTTTCTTTTATCCGGCCCAAACCATCCCTAAAACTGTATTGCCATTATCTACCAGCTGGAAGTGTTGGTAGAGGATGTGTGTGTGTGTGTGTGTGTGCTTGTGCTTCTCTGTGTTTGCGTTGGTGGGTTGTCATGTGCCGCTGCATGTGTCAGTGGACATGGGAAGCTCTGCTCCTGCCATGTTGGTCGGGGCGTTATCTTTTGTGCTTGTGGCTATTTTTCATCAGGTGAGGCTCAAGTTTATGTCTTACTCAGCGTTAGTGACAGATGATCAGCCATGCACAGCAGAGGAATCCCCCCCCCATGCGCTGTATGTTGTGCAACAGGACACCAAGACGTGGCTGGTGTCCACTTTTGTACCCTCGCTGCTCGGATTTCTCTTGATTTGTAGCGGAGAAATTGAAAGCAATTCCAGCTTCACTGGATGCTGTCTGGCAAATGAATCCACTGCTCCTGTGAAGGTTGACACGTTGCCACTGCAAGTGTTAACTTAACATCAGCTTTGAATTGTTGATATAAAAGGCTGAGCCTTTTTCACAGCAGAGGATTTTTTCTTGTACTTGGCTGGAAAATCAGAGGTGTGTGGAGTTCAAACCTTATCCATTACAAAAAAGTTTTGAAAGTGCAGTGTGGTTTTTAGTACTGGTGTTTAAACGTTACATTCAGGTGCTCAGTCTCTCAGATTGAAATGATTACAGCCTTTCTTTGCTTCCATAGTTATGTACTTTTAATCAATGGCAGCATTTATAATCGGATATTTGTACTGTATCATTCAAAAAGATAACAAAACACTGTTGGAATTAAAACAATAAAATACACTAAGTTGTTATTTGGTACACCCTCCCTGAAACCAATGCACTCTAATGTTATTTAAGTCCTCATGAAGGCTTTTTGCTGGAAACAGTTTTAGAGAGGTGTGAAATCAACTCCATGATCATCTGAGAGGAAACAGTTCGTGCTGCTGCTGAATACTGAGGGATATGCTGATAATAAGTCAACCCTCTTTGATCTGTACACTGGGTGGAGAAAAATATTAGAAGTCAAACAAGATTCAAGTGAAAGAAAAAAGGGCTTTAACTTTTCAGAATATCTTTAAAATTGTGTAACTAAATGATCCCAGGAACATGCTTTTTCTTTAATTTCCTCGGGCACGGACACAATCTTCTACATTGTTAATTTCATTTTGTGAGATAATCCTCAGCATCAGTTAGCCTATGCGAAGCCGCCACTCATTCCCTCGACATGCTGCCTTATCAAATGGTGCGTTGAGATCATTGAGAGCTGCTTCAGGGTTATGATCTGGTTTCAAATGGTGGAAATCATCTTCATCTTCACCATACAACCTGAGCTCTGATGTAAATATTTAAATGTCAGTAATCGCCTCTTATTGACTCTTTTCTTTTCTTTTCTTGAAGAGTATCCGCTCATGTGAGGAGACAGTCGAGGTAGCGGCAGATGATTTTAGCGAAGAAACCGGGTCAAACAGGTGGCCGTCCAAGTTGGCGGAAATATTTTTCTTTTTCCCTGCTCTGTTATTGTGAAGATAGGTGTGTGTGTGTGTGTGTGTGTGCATGTGTGTGTGTGTGTGATGCCGTGCAATAAACCCCCCTCGGAGGTTTGAATGAGGTTTAGGGTTAGGGTTAGCGACGGGAGACATAGCGACATCCGACTGAGATGGATGGTGTGAGGATGCTTTCAATGATGGATCTGTAATACTGGACCAGGACTGAATGTGACACACTGTGCTGCAAAACAAAAATAGTGCCGGAGTAACATCCTCTGTTGTCAGATTGGAGAAATCCTGTTGTCTCAAGAACTTTGAGCAGCTCCTCTGTGCTGTGTTTTCACATTCGTGATTACAGATGGAGAGGATGCTGAACATGTTTCAGGTTATCAGCTTTCGTCTGCGCCACAAGAGCGTGAAGTTGTTTTCGGCTCTCTATAAAACAGCAGTCGGCCCTCTCATCTGTCATCCATAGACTCGAGTGTATTTCCTAAAACTTCAGCAGCTTGAGTAAAAGGCCGCTAAAGGTGCCATCTTTGGTGCACACAGAGAGGAGAGCAGAGAGATTGGAGAGACCCAGATAGCAGGGAGTCGATTCCTCACACACTTTGTCATAAGGTCTTCAACAGATGGAGGGTGCTATGTTTAGCACTGATGTGAAGTGCTTCAAAGAACCTCGGAGCACTTTGTGTATTCAAAGGGATCTATGGGAACCCATGTGACGAAGTTTGGACTTTCAGCATGTACTCTGCATGGTGGCTTTCTGTATTAATAGTGAGTGTGTGCTTCTTTTTTTGGAAGTAGTAAGGTGTTAGTAGGGCTGGGGCGTCTATCGGTAATGTAAGGGTCCATATCTTAAGGAAGCAAAACATATTTTCAAAAACAGTGTATTGTATTAGCTCCGAATAAGAATAAAAACCTACATGTGTTTTTGGAGGAGGAGCCTGCCCCTTTATGTAGATATAATATGATTCATTTAGAGATGGTAGCCTAGCCATGCTGTTATTTTGAGTTTAGAGTGAGCTGTATTGCTGAACAACCTGAATCTCAGCAATGAAGAATGTTTTTTTTTACGTATTTATGTATAGCTATAGTTTTCTTTCACCTCTTTTCCCCGCAGCCAAAATAGAAATTGCATTACACTTAAAATAATTTATATCTCTGAAGAAAGGGAAAGCTGATTTAATCAAAACGTGTGTGTGTGTGTGTGTGTGTGTGTCACGGTAAATGCGTTATTACAAAATCCATGTAGTGGCCGAAAGTGACAGTGAAGACCACCGCCAGGGTTCAGTAATGGGATTAAAGGTGTTTCATTGAACATGTCAGAATAAAAACAAAAGGAAAGACTTATTTGAATGCATTAGCTTTTCATCATGCAAGCTGGGTTGGAAGGAGTTATAAGTCTCAAAGGATCAAGATATTTTACATTGGCCTCTTCATCCTTTGTCTGACCTCTCTGGGTGGAGATTTACACTTCCAGGTCTAAAAGGGTGAAAAAGTATTTTAAATCTCGCCGCCAAACTGTTGAATACTCATGCTAACTCAGCTGATTAGTCTCCCATATAACTAACGGGAGCTGATGATGTTTTTGGTGATGGCTAAACAAACAAACAAAGTTTCTTGTTGTCACTTGACATATTCACATTTAATGTATTCTATTATGTTTTTATGTGTCTGTACAACTCCCCTCAATTAGTACAACTAATTATAAAGCTGCCTCCAGCCTCAAACAGCCTGAAGACATGAACCAAGAGAGCATATTATGAAACCAATCCATCGCCAACAATGATGTTGGAGGATTATGCCAAAACGTATTTTATTTTATTTTTATTTTATATTTTATATCCATTGCCAAATTTTTTCACTTCACACTTTCTGCACTTTTCACACTTTCATTATGGTTAAAGTCCCAGCGAAGCAGAAGTTAGAGCGTCTTTAGGGATATATATCAAATCTTTCGCATGTGATTGGACCGCTAAAAAGTGGGCAGGCTTAGACTTTAGCGCGATAGGGAGCTACAGAGAGAGGACTGCTGGCTCTGATCTACACACACACACACACACACACACAAACAAACACACACACACACACACACACACACACACACCTCCCTCTCCTGTTGTTTAATTAGGAGGAGGAGGAGGTAGCGAAGAAAGGGAAACTTTCTTTTAAGCAAATTCCAACTGGCTTTATGTCGCTGCAGCGCGGGCAGTGCATGCTTATGAACATGCTGTTAGCGATACATATTTTGACATATAAACAGAGATAATGGAATATTTAACGAAGGGATGCAGGTGTAAAACTGGGACGACTCTACAATGTACTAAAAGATGTACAAGAACATGTGAAAGAGAAACAAAACAACGTACATTTAGCTGCTTTAAACCCTGTACAGGACACATTTTAAGCATAATTATATATTCTGTGATACATTATCACTGACTGCCATAAACAGAAACAACATTGACTTACAGGCTGGAACAATAACCTACATTAAATATTGCTGCACTGTGACAACTTGATTTATCCGTTATTATTGTACGGGTTAATTGACTTCCTCCTTCATATTGCAGAAGAATTGAACATCTCATTAAGGCAAGGCAAGTTTATTTGTATAGCACATTTCAACAACAAGGTAATTCAAAGTGCTTCACATAAAACCATTAAAAGCATCAAAACATAAGGCAAAAGAAAAGGAGATTTAAAAAAATTAAAGAAACAGTGTAAGAAATCAAATTCAGTCATAAAAAGTAGAGGAGATTTAAAACATACATTGAAACAATAATTGAAGTAGCCAAGGCCTCTGCTCTGGACCTGTCCTCTGCTACTTTCTTTTAAACTTCGCCCGTTATCAACGATTCATCGGTTAACTCAAGATTTGCGCTCTCGTACAGAAACTCCGTCGAGGATACTCTAAGCAGAGATATCATGTTTTTTCACTGGACGCTACCCACAATCCTGGTGTCCGGAGACTTGATGTCTTGATAAGGTAATTTTCACAAAAAGTAGAGGAGATTTAAAACATACATTGAAACAATAATTGAAGTAGCCAAGGCCTCTGCTCTGGACCTGTCCTCTGCTACTTTCTTTAAGGGGTCTTTGAAGCTATTAAGGGGTCTTTGAAGCTCTGCCACAGGTTCACATAACATTTAAAAGTTCTCCAACTTCAGGATTTTCTGCAGCACAAAGCAGATTTTCTTTCCTGTAGGAACTTTTGTTAATGAAATTCCTGGAGTCTCTCCAATAAGCTCTATATGATATTGAAAGGCTTCAAATTGGAGACATGTTTTTAGTTTGCAGGCTAATGTGAGTAACATTTATTTTTAATCAATCTCAGGTCAAACACAAAGCTCTGCTCACAGTAAGGTCATCGCTCTCATCAATTCCAGACGCAATCAAAAGGTTGACAACTTGTTGAGCTACTCGGAGCACGCAAAGCAGAGGTGCGACACAAAAATCAATATCTGGAAAGTCCTCGAACAGAAAACAGATACGCACACAGGAACACCCACACGTGTCAGTGTGCGAGGGAGCTATCTGGGTCGATGGTGTGTGATAGTCACGCTCACCCGGTGCGTGAGGTGGGAGAAGCTCTCAGATATTTTACTTAAGCACCACAGTGTAAAAATACTCTTGTTACAAGTAAAAGTAATTCACAAATCTTACTTAAGTATATGTACAGCATCAAAATATATATATAATGTCTAAAATATATTAATTAGGCAGAATGGCTTATTTCAGAATAGTATATAAATATAATGTAGCTGGATTATAATTAGTGCAGCAATAATGTGTAAGTATCACTAATGTTGTGGCTGGTAAAGGTATTTGAATTACCTTATATACTGCCGGGTAGCTTAATCTATGAAAATACATTATCATTTATCTTTTATTTTATATTTTGTATTGTTAATCTAAACTTACAAAGTAACCAATAACTAATAACAAAGTAACTAATAACTATAGTTGTATTAAATAATTATAGTGGTATAAAACGTACAATATTTGCTTCCGAAATGTTAATGGAGTTGAAGAATAAAGAAGTATGATATGGCAGAACTCAAGTTCAAATACCCGAAATTTGAAGTTTATTAAATTAACTTAATTACTTTCCACCTCTTTCTTTTTTATTACGCTGCTAACTGCATTGTACCATCCACAGATCAATATTGATTTGACCAAACAGTTCAAACATCATTTTGAACCATGCCTCTGCTATAAAAAATATAAAGTAATATAAAGAGTATATGAAGTAATAATCTGGAGAAAGCTGTATTATGGTGTTTTTCCATGTTCTTAAGGCAACCTCCCCGTTGTACATCATTCGTAATGGTCACATCTGCAGCATGTTCTGCTTAGTTCACAAAACCTTTTCTGAACTGAAGAGTTTCCATCACGTCAGTGGAGAGACTTCGGTTCCCCAGAGTCTGTGTGATTGAAGCAGGACTGATGCCGGTCTCAGTGGAAGACAATGCAGGATGAGTTCAATTTTATTGGCTTTGCCTTCGTCTCTCAAGTCATTGGAATGTCAAAATATTAAAGGTCAAGTCGGAGCGATGGAAATTTTATGAAAAGGTCTGAAGCATGCCCAGAGATTTCATTGGCAGCCTCTTGGGGCTCAGCATTTGACAGTGGACAACGGGCAGTGTGGAATGTATTTGTTGGCTGGCAGTCTTTTGCATGTACTGTAGGTACTGTGTGTGCGGGTATGTGGACTGGCGGCAGTGTGTGTATGTAATGTATGTATGCAATATTTGTATTGTTTTAACAGCAGACACTGTGTGTATGTTTCCAAGACAAATTTCCTTCGGGACAGTTCACTGTGCAGCTGTATCCGACTGCACTGGAAATAGGCAGCATTATGTTGCCCTCGCAGTTTACATTTTAAACTCAGTCAACACTTCCCTAAGCCCCGCCCCCGCTGCCGCTCCATCAAGCTATTAGAGCTACAAGGAGCCCACACTGTCACTAACTGCACTCCCTGACTAAATATTATCAAAACAAATCAATCTCAAAGAGAAGCAGACAGAAGGGTCTACAATATGCACTGGAAGGATCTATCCAGGATGTAGGATGTCAAACTGGTTCAACAACAAAAAGATAAAGCATAGTGCTAATGCTCCATCATCATTTGCTAACATACTCTACTATTGTAAACTCCACAGGTTGTTAAGTAAATACTTTTAGAAACATATCCCTTACCAATACCCTTCCAACCTCTCCGGGTAATGAGTATCCCTATTACACAGTAATAAACCATGACTATCTTGAAATACACAAAACCAGCCAGAACTTAGCCGGGACTTAGCAAACAGTCAATTAACTGTTGACCTAAACTCATTGTTACTATGCAGTACATTAAAATATACACAGAAACACAGCGGACAGAAGATACGAGTTGCCGCTTTTGTGAAAGTCCAAGAAAATAATGCCGATAATTAATTTATTAACACTGCTATACTTGCATTTCATGTGATATGGGGGGCGACCGTGGCGCACTGGGTTAAGAGGTTCGATCCCCGACTGGGACGTGTCACGTGTCGAAGTGTACCTGAGCAATACACTGAACCCCCGGCTCCCCGGGTGCCTGTCATTGGCAGCCCACTGCTCCCTATATACAGGAATGGGTCAAATGCAAAGAAAAATTTACCCCTTAAAGGGATAAAGATAGTATAAATTCTTACGGGAGACCGTGGCACACTGGGTTAAGAGGTCGTCTGGGAACTGGAAGGTCAACGGTTCGATCCCCGACTGGGACGTGTCACATGTCGAAGTGTACCTGAGCAATACACTGAACCCCTGGCCCCCGGCTTATAGATCGTATAAATTCTATTCTATATGGCATCGGTCTGAGTCACAGCCACATGTCCCCATTGTGTTCAGCGCTTTGTTGTTCATTCCCAGAGCAGCTAGAATCTGTTTTGTTTTGTCATTATGCAGGAATTGGTTTTCTATTCGGGAGGCTCAGCTATTTGCTGCTCCACTTACCCTGACAGCAACAAAGTGAAACTTTAATCTCCCCTCAGTGTCAACAGCAGCTGATAGCAATTGAGGAGAACTTGTGGACACTGAAGGGGTGCATTTGGCTCAAAGAGTTCACTGCAAAATTTAAATGACTTCTCTCCATGCAGCGGCTGCCCAGACCCAAATTTATTTTCAGGCCCTTAAATTGAATGAAATTTCATGTGAATGAAATAATTCAGTGTGTCTCTAATGTCTGTGTCTGTGCAGATGTTTAGAAAGCATGAAAAAAAATATTATAGTTATTGTTGTTTTCATTGCCGATTCTATTTTCGTGGTAAGTGGCCATTATATCGTTAAACAACATAAATTAGATGCCGTAATTGCAGTAAATTGAATCTGCGTGAAGCTTGAGCAGAAAACTGCGTGCATTACCTCGGCCTGAATATAGTGAGTGCACTGCCGTTTTGCCCACTGACACTTATCTATAAAATAATAAGGCAGCTGTTGCTGTCCTGCAGCCAACACACAAAGCTCCTGCTTTGTTAGAGCGAGGAGCTTCTGCAGTGCGAGCTCTGCTGTTGGGCAACTCTCTGACACAGAGCAAAACCAAAGCCAAAGCCCACTGTTCATGGAGAGCAAAGGCAGACCTTGAACTATTTCGACATTGGTGCCTGACAGATGTTTTAGTGTATGATTATCATGACTTCTTGTTTCTACTTTTACACTTTTCGAAAGACCGCAGGCAGAGCGGCTAAATAGCGACGATGTTGGCAAAATTGCTTTTGTGCATTGCTCTTTGAGCAAAAACATGTCCCCATGTTTCCCAAAACATTTTTACATTACTCTCTGTGAAATATGAGCTAATCTGATGAGAAAGCTGGCAGGTGGCCTCAGAGCAATTTAATGCTAATTTATATTTTGGTACAATTTTGTTATAAAGAGATGACTATTGTGAACCAAAAACATGTCGAGTAATGAAAAGAAAGTGACAAAAACTTTTTTTAGGAGACCAGATAACAGCAGAGATACGGAAAAACAGAACTTTAAGTTAAAAATTTAAAATGTGCGGCAACCTATGGTTCAGAAAAGTAAAGTGCGGAAGTGCCTTAAACTTGTATTTTCTCTACTGGCTACCAGGGTGCGACTCCTCTGGCTGTAAAAATCGAGTCTATGAGAAAATGACCCTTCTCACTTGATTTACTGTATTACCTCAGTAAACACTGTAAACATGAGTGTATTGTCTTACTCGATTTAGTAAGTGATGGTCCATTTAGAGTCAAATAGACGATAAAGCAGGGGATGCTTTAGGGCGGGGCTACCTTGTGATTGAGCTACGGCATATACGTCACTCCTCTACGGTCCACAAATGGTCACTTCCGCTCACTGGTTGCAAAAAGACAAGATGGCGACCACCAAAATCCAAGAGGACGTAGAAACAAATCAGCGATTCTTCATTTAGAATTATGGCTGCAACACTTTTTCGAACCATATTTGTAAAAGTATTTGGAAATCGTTCATAAGGAGGCTCCACAACGAGTTCCAAACTTTTGCAGACCAAGAGATCATCCTTTCAAACGTGTTGAATGCATTTACTGCGACATGAAACACTGTCAAAGTACAATTGCTGCCTATCTTCACACGTAACCAACACCTCGAAATCAATGGAATCGTGTGAAAATTCAAAATTGGAAAACAGTTTTTGTTTAGTTACTATTATATTCTTGTCATCATATGGCTGGGTCAAGAAGAAAAACAGCTTGGCTGAGCTCATGCTGTGTTAAAAAACTGCGTTATTTTGTGCTGGAATGAAATTGCCAAGTAGTGGGGATAAACTGTGTTTACCCATCCATGTTTTCCATCTACAGCTTGATTGAGGCAGATGCTCTGCATTTGCACCGCGCTGCAGATTGCAAGGATCTGTCAGGTGCCTGAATTACAGATGCAAATATAGTCCGATATTTTGCATGCATGCATCATTTGCACAGAAAGATACTTCACCTACACCTCGGGTCCCAACATTATCATCATTAAGTTGCTCCCCATCTTAACAGGATGCCCAGCAAAGCAAACATGTGGCGCCAGCCAGACACTAAAAGTCTTACATGATGCTGTAAAACACGAAAGGATGTATTTTGGGGAGGCTTTCAGACCCAAGGCGATCTTATGACATTTGAAAATGTTAAATTGAAATGTCTTGATATCAATAGGGCAAAAACTTTTAATTAGAAATCAGGCATTTCAGAGTAAGAAGTTGAATCTTGGAGATTGTCCATGGGACTGATGAGTAAAACCACATAGGTGTCAGGAAATAGATTATTATATTTGAACAGGAGCTATTTGTGCTGCAGTGAATTCAAGTCTTGAGACTCTAATGTAATGTAATGTGAGACAGGTGCTGCAGTAAGAGTCTGTTTTTTCCAGTCAAATACACATACCATGTGTCACTGGGACATGCTTCTCTCTGAAATGCATTTGGTTGAGTTCCATCACATGCATAACTACTTTTCTTAAAATCACTTTTTTTAAGAAAAGTCATTTTACATTCCATTATTTTCAAACTCCGGTGATAGGACGAGTCATGCGATCTTCTCATCAAGATGGACATTTTTACACTTTTTACTCTCTCAGCAAACAGCAACTTCACAGAAACTGATGCAGTGTTTCAGATTGCTATTTTGGTCCCAAAAGTGTCGCTGCTAATCTCAACAATTAAATTAACGCTGCACTCTGCTGCGTCCTCAGCAGAGAACGTGTTGGGTGTCAGATGACAAAGTCACATGCCAAGCAGGAGAAGAAACCCGTTCACTCTCACCTATGATTCATTTTCTGTTCATAGACCTCCTTAAAATACAGCACTCAGTGATGCAAGATAAATAACAAGTCAGTCGACCTTAATCCATGCATCGTGTTCTGCAAATTGAAGAGTTGTTCTTGATAATTTGGTGCAGTGGAGGTCCATGTTATCCTTAATATGTGAGGGAACAAGATGAAGAGGAGGGCAACACACCACGCAAAAACCAAGTCTGTAATTAGTAGAAATATGTTTAATTACAATAACATAACAAACACGTGATATGAATTACAAGAACACAGACACCTTGTGTGTTCATTTCACAGAACAAAGCTCTTTTTAAAAAAACCTAGAGACCTTATTATAAATGCCACAGTAACAGAGAGCACGGTACAGTGCAAATACTTCTCAAAATGTTTCTCATGGAGCCTTTTAGTTTTGAAGTATTTTTTCTTCCCGAAATAACCTCCATCAGTTGTATGTTAGGCTTTCTTTGGCGAGCTCTTGAAGTTCCAGCCCATAAATACACAGTTCCATTACTACAATATGTTTTCTCTGTTATTATTTCATGCTTTTCACCTGCTGAGGCTCTCCCAGCAAATCATGTTCGGGTCCTTGTGCTGAAGTGAATTACCTCAGGGACTCTGGCCTCTAACCTGTCTTCATGAATACATGTCAAACCAAGCTGGGCTAGCTCGGACAGGCTGTGGTGGAGGGGACTGAAAATACCACAAACAAACCCCCACGTAACAAACAAAGAGTACAAATACATCCTCTTTTCTTTCTTCTTTCTTTTTTCATGTAATTGATCTCAGAAATCGGAACTTTTCATCCCGGATTCTGCATTGAATGAGGTCTCGATATTAAAACGATTGTTTTCGGTTTGAGTTAAATTAAAACAAAAGCAAGCAAAATATGCAAGCTTTGTCCCCAATCCATACTAAGTCTATATGACACGTACAACATAATCATGTTGTCTGTTTGATCACTGAGTATAAAATAATATACATTTTTAACATTTCACACCAACAGCAATTCAATTCCCCCCTCTTAGCCTTCCTGAGTATGAACTTTGATGCTGCTGTCGCAAAGACACTTGGAAAGCTTTCTGTCTTCCTCAAAGCCGAGCAAAAACCCAACAGGAGACAAAGCTTTAGGACGCACTGCGTTTTGTTTCCCACTGCTACTTGTCCCAGCATCCGCTATTTCCACTGCTCGAGATAGTTACTGCAAAGAAACTTCCATTTCTGCTCTTTGGTTACTGGGGAGACAGCAACCGGGGAAAACAAAAGCGCTGTCATCTCAGCGAGGCTTATAGACATCCAGTTTAAACGCCTATGGCGTCATTATCCTGTAGCCATTACATTGTGCAATCCACATATAAGTTAAAGCAAAAAAGCCTGTCTATTGCCACTTTGATATTCATGCCATTAAATCTTACACAAATGACTCGTTTATGATTTCTCATTAGTATCACCCAGATCATTCATTATATCCCCTCTAACTGTGCACCTTTCCACAAGTTTTTCTTCTTCTTTTCTAGGGTTAAGAAAGGGTTCTAAGGGTTCTAAGGGTTCTAAGGGTTATCTGTGCGAGTGTGTGTGTGTGTGTGTGTGTGTGTGTGTGTGTGTTTCACAGCCTACAGGTCTGGTGTCTGTGATAATGAAATGCCACACGGGGTAAATAATCATCTAGACTGAAAACAGGGCTGTTTTTCATGAGGATCATGTTTCTCCTCATTTTGTTTAGGGACACAAACACACGACGACAGATCCTCATCAAAAGGGCATGCTGTGTATCAGTACCAGGAAACACCCCGGCTGTCTATTTGGTGAATCACTGTGAGCCATAGGGATGAAATAAATTCCGTTTACCCGAACACAGTTTACCTATTACAAAAACTGACTCTGTGCAATCCCATGAAACAGTCCTCTGTGGTGAAACACAACAACCACCACCAGAAAATCCAAAAAATGATGGTCACTCAACTTTTTATTTTTCCATTGAAGCTTCTGATGTCACTTTTTGCTTTCTTCAGCACACGCATCAGTACAATCTTTGGAGCAGTGGGAGCAACAGAAGCCTGCCATGATGCAAGATCTTGCGTTTACAAAGCTTTCCTCTTATAAAAGCTGCGACCACGTATCCTGTAGCAGTGGATCGCTTTGGTTTTCGTTTCTGTATTTATCAAAGAAGCTACAGCTAAGCAAGCGCATTCTGCGGTGTGTAAAACACGGTGTGTTAAGATGCTAAGATGCTGTTTCTGTTAAGCAAGTGACCCGTTCTGACGCGCTCATCTTCTCAGCTCGTGAACTGTCCAGCCTGAGTGTGGGTGTTCAAAGGCTTGGTGGGGCTTCAGGATCATTATCTCTTTTTTGAATCTCAAAAGGAATGAAGATTATTGGATGCCCACAGACTTGTCTCTTGTTTTTTTTCCTCTTTGTCAAAGACAAATACTTGCTTGTGGAGCCGAGGAAGAGTGATTAAAAGCCAGCGCTCAGCTTCAGTTGCTGATGTTTTAGACCACAAACCAAGAAAGGAATCTTTGCAAAATCAGCCTACCGTCACCTCAAGAACAGAGAGAAATAAAGGACTTGCCCATGCAAGTCCTTCCCACACTTGTCCATGCGTTTGTCTCCACTGCTGTAACGTTGTGTTTACACGCCTCTCTATAATGTTAATCAAACAGCTGCAGCTGTTCTCTCCACAAACTGCAAAGTGGATCGCATCAAACCATTCCTCAGATTTGTACCCCGGCTTCATGTTTGTCAAATAATTGACTTGAGTGTTGATGGTCTACAAAGCTCTTAATGTTTAAGGGCCAATTCTGATCTGCTGCTCCGTTATAAATCATCCAGACCTCTCAGATTGGTTCGGTTCAGGTCTGCTTATTGTCCCCAGAGGCAAAACTAAACAGGGAGAAGCAGCTTTCAGTTTGTTAGGCACCACACATCTGGAGCAAAGTCCCCGAAAAGTTAAGGTACAATAACAGTTGTCTTTTTTTTCTTAGACTATTTATTCATATCTTGCATTGCTCTGTAATTTGTATTCCCATTTAATCAGTTTTATTGTAGTTCATGAGGTTTTTAATCGTGTACGCGTCCTTTTATATGGTCTTTTAATACATCTTTATGTCTCTTTTATATATTGTCATAATGGCTTTTTTTCTCTTATATAAAGCACTTTGAATTGCCTTGTTGTTAAAACGTGGAACATAAATTAAACTTGTGTTGCTCGTATATTCTTCACTCCCTGTCCCTACCCATACGTATTTTCACTAGATGCTACTGCAAGCTCATATTATCAATATTCTCTCCTGTGCAGATACCCCAGGTGAGCTACGCCTCCACAGCTCCAGAGCTCAGTGACAACACCCGCTACGACTTCTTCTCCCGCGTTGTGCCTCCAGACACCTACCAGGCCCAGGCCATGGTGGACATTGTCAAGGCCATGCACTGGAACTACGTCTCCACAGTGGCCTCGGAGGGGAACTACGGAGAAAGCGGCGTCGATGCCTTCATCCAGAAGTCTCGGGAGGACGGTGAGTGCACTTGGCCTCATATATCATGACTGCGGGTCGAGCGCCGGGCGCGGGAAGATATTACTCACGTAAGCGCCACGACAAAATCAGATACTAAAAGTCCAAAAAGACACTCCAGGTCAGAATTATGCGCACAAAATCAGGGTTCTACCCTTACTTTTATTTATTTTCTTCTTTTTTTTGAGAATAACATTAATGCATCTCTTTCAACATTAAACAGACTGCTAGATGCGAAGAGATTAAGACAACATATCGGATGTACCTGAGAACTAACAAAGGACAGTAATTCATAGTGCTTCATGATCACATGCTTACAAAGTTGTGGATCTACTGGTTAAAATTGAAGCTTTTATGTTCAGTCACACTGAAGTAAAAAATTCCGTGTTTTTGTGTAGAATGTAGCAGAGTGTTGGTTTCTCAACACTCATTGTTCTGCTTCTCTGGCTCAAACATAAACTGCACAGTGTGGCTCAGACAAGCAAAGTGAACACTTCCTGCACCCGACAACAACACAGAGCCAAATTATTTTATATTTTAACAAAGTTGAGCATCTAAAAGATGTTTTTTTCCGAGTAGCTGGTGGAGATTAAGTTCAATGGGATGCTCGTGTGGCTCTGTGTGTTCTGGATGTGTGAGTGGGCAGTTGTTTGCAGCAGTTAGCCTAAAGAACATGTTAAGTTGACGGTATGCTCGAGTTGTATTTCTGAGTTTATTGTGGAGTTTTATGTCATAGTGTTAAATAATAGCTTATATGGCTAAATAAAGTGTACAAAATGTAGTTACTCATTTTCAAACCATGAATTACACTTCAGGATTGAAACCAAGTCTTTGCAACTAGGACTAGCTTCGAAATCATTGATCCCAGTAACCCAAGAATAACACCCACATCTTTAAGAAACAACCCGGGGGCTGGTTCAATCAGCATTTTGTGGTAGAAAGAACGGAGGCTTAATTTGAGAAAAGTAATTTCTCCCATAAGTAATGCACCACGACTTTTCAGTTGGACTGCTGTACAACAGATTGGATCCACTTCCTTTTTACCCCAATCCAGCAAATTACTCTGCTAAAGGATTTCCTAATGAGTTTGAGCGTTTTGTTTGGCAAAGTACGAGTGTAATTAAAAGGATGAGACTTCAAGGTGTCCCAGTCATGTCTCCGACTTGAACTGTGTCCAGACAGAATGAGACCAGCTTGGCTGTGGTTGCTCATCAATTATGTCTGTCTCTCTCTGAACACTTAATCGCCTCGTTGGGGACTGCTGAAGGATGGAGCATAAGAGATGCTGGGTAAAACATGGCAGGGGCTGAAAAATCCAAACAATGCATGTCTCTGCAAATTGCAACCTATCTAGTGAGTCGTACATATTACCCAAATGGAGGTACAGTGTTACACATGAGGTAGAACAATGAAAACACTGCTAATAACCAACAGTGTCATGCATTACTTAGCGATCATGTTCAGGGCAATCAGAGACAATCTGTAACAACTCTAAATGATCATCATTATCTGATGAGTTGAGCTCCAAATCCATAAGACATTTATGATGCTTTAAATATGTTTTTGTCCAGAATCCAAGTCATCTGCAGTACCTTGTGTACTATTGTTGGTTGTATTGTTGCTCTTTGTAGTTATGGATGAACTTGACAAGTTATGATACTGTCCATCATGTACTTTTCATGTTTCATTTTATCGAGTTTGCATTTCTTTTCCATTATGTTTGTCTTTTTTTTCTTCCGTAAATTAACCGGGCTTTAATTGTTTTAGTCGTCACCAAGTTTATTCCAAGTTTGTTTCAGCTCTGAGTGGATAACACTTTCTCTAATTAAACTTATCAAATCAGAGTAATTATATATTTTCCTGCCAAGTGATTAGCATTGACTTTGATCCCTTAATGCGAATGTTTTCCAGCCAGCAAATCCCTTTACTGCGGAAAGATTTGATGTTGATATATACGTAAGGCCTATTTTGCATGTGTACTGTTATTTTGCTGCTGCTTGATTGTTGTTGTTTAGAGCAAAATGTAGCATGGAGGAAAAAAACACCGAAAATGATCAGTCAGCTCCCAGAGCAGCAGCAACCCTGGCCGTCCAGCATCCACCTGCTTGGAGTTGCGCCAGCGCAACTTTCCCCTCTCTCCCTTAAGAGGGCGAGCAAATATAACATGAGTACAATGTGGGCAAAAAGCAGATGATGAAAGGTAAATATGAATTCCAGGTGGGGTTTTTTCAATGTCTGCTGTTGTATCTCTCTTCTCCAGCATATAGTACCTAGAGCCGGGAATCGGTGGCCTTCAGGGCTCCGGATCTTGGGGTATTTGAGGGCGAGCAGCTTCTCATCTCTCGTGCACTGACCCGGGATGTGACTCCTCCTAAAGGGAGATATAAGAGCAGATGTAGGAGGCATAGAGATAGGGAAAGAAATCCCTTTGGTTTGTAAGAAAACACTTACATTCATCAGATGTGTAAAAATGTGCAAGAGCCCGTTGGTCTTCAGAAGCTATCCTGTTGACAGTGCAACACATTGAAATAAGGGTGTAGTGTATATGATTTTAAAGCTTGTATTGGACATAAACCTTGTCTCGACCTTTCTTTAGTTCCAGACTTATGGAAGGCTTTCCTGGCAATGTGCATCTTGTAATTGTGTTTTTAAATGGTGAAGAAATCAAAGCAATCAGCAGGACAGTGGGCACTTATATCACCAAATAATTTAGTAGTATTCCTATCCTGGCTGATATGATACACAGTTTATTTCTCTTCTTTCATTGGGCCTATTTTTCTGAAACACGCATTCGGTTTCTGAAATGGAAAGTTCATAATGGTCATCTGGGGCAGAAGTAATGGTCCCTCACTGCATGCTAGTTGGGCATTTATGAATATAAGATCATTTTTCAATGCAGCCTTTTGGAAACAAACAGGACACAGAGAGGACAATCAAGTGTGGGCAGAAGAAGACCAGAGAGTCCCATCCTCGACTGCAGACAGCCCCTCTCTGCAGAGATGTTGATTGCTGCGGAGCATGCTCCAATAGGTGTCATTAATCAAGTTAATGAAACACAATGTCAATAAGAACCCTAACAAGATGCCATGAGAAACACTGCTGATGTGGTTACTGCTTGTTTGACGGGTGGGATTGGAAGCATTAGCCACAGAGTAGGGATGAATCGGCGCATGTGGGGAATGTACAAGGAAGAGCAAGAAAAGGGGGAACACAAACAACTCTGCATTGCTCCTGGGTGATTCATTTCTAGAGACAGAGAACAGACAATATTAGACTGGATTGAAGTTATGCCTGGCAACAGAAAGTGAAATCTGAAGAGGAAGGTAGGAGCTAATTCTACTTTATTAACTGATTCTTAAAAAGAAAAGTTTTTTTATCAGAAGTTGTTTCTTTGACTAATTTATTAAAAATGAAGCTGGAGAAATTCTACATATTTTCTTGTAGTCAGCAAATCCTGTGAAAAGAACAAAACCAGCAATGTGTTAGTCCATCGCTCAATGCTTTCTGACTCCTCTGCCGCCGGCCCATTCTTTCCTACTGAAGACGTGAGTCTCTATAAACAGAACATTTTCAAAAGGCATTGTAACTTCCCAAAACCGCTCAGTTTCGCAATTTCTTGCAAATGTTTATTATGCGTATCTGCGTTCCAAGATGGCGGATACTGGCAAAACTCTTGGCTGCCGCTCCGTACTGGATTGTTAAGTTTTGCTGTTTAAATGGATCTCAATGCTAAAAACCTGGCCGATAAAGTTGAGCTGCTTGCTTGCGACTAGCTACTGCCGTCTACCATCCAATCTACCCAAACATCTTCACTGGATTAACCACACCAGATCAACCTACCGTATCCTTCTGCCAAAGCTACCTCCGTGCTAGCCCCGGGACTCCCGGGTCTGGTCCACAGCACTACATGGTTGTCCTGCTACTGGAGCTGTCGGTCTTCCCTGCCTGCTACATCGCTTGCCAACACGAGCGGCCAGCACGAGCACATCTGTTCATCCTGCCGGGATCTTTCCATCCCGGCGCGGTTAGCAGGCTCGGGTTGGTTTTCTCCGCTAGCCACAGCCGCACCAGACCGCCATTTTCCGGGCAGGATCGTCCGGCAAATAGGCTGGTAGCGGTTTAACAGTCCATCTCCAAGCCCTCTCCGACTACCTTCAACAGTACAAATACGCTCTCATCTCAGCCCGGTCCACCTACTACTCACACCTCATACACTCTGGGTCTTCTAACCCAAAGGCTCTGTTCTCTACAATAAACAAGCTTCTCAAACCCAAGGACAACACCTCCACATCCTTCACAGTGAACAAATGCAGCTCTTTTCTTTCATTTTTCCAAACAAAAATTGACACCATCTACAGCAACCTGAACACCTCCCCCGCCTTTTCCATCTCTCCACCTGCCCCCCCCCCCATCACCCCTCAGCCCCTTTCTCAGTTCTCCCTTGTGTCCCCGTTGGAGCTGCCTAAATTCACAACTGGAATGAGAAGCTCCACCTGCATCCTGGATCCTATCCCATCTAACCTGGTCAAGGACTGTCTCCCAGCCATCTCACCAGTCATCACAGTCATCATCAACTCCTCCCTCAGCTCCGGTTCAGTCCCCGACACACTTAAACTGGCTGCTGTCACCCCCATCCTCAAAAAACCTGGACTTGACCCTGACACCATGAGCAATTTCCGTCCCATTTCCAATCTTCCCTTTCTGTCAAAAATACTGGAACGCATTGTCGCTACACAACTCAAAGCCCACCTCATATCCAACGATCTGTTCGAGCCATTTCAATCTGGTTTCCGCTCACAGCACAGCACTGAAACAGCCCTCCATAAAGTCACCAATGACCTCCTCCTCTCCTCAGACGCTGGTCACCTCAACATTCTCATCCTCCTCGACCTCACTGCAGCTTTTGACACCATCAACCACAACATCCTTCTCTCCCGCCTCGAATCCTCCCTCAACATCACCGGAACTGCTCTCTCCTGGATTAAATCATATCTCACAAACAGACAACAGTTCATCAGTATCAACAACTGCACCTCCTCCACTGCTCCTCTGTCTCAAGGCGTCCCCCAGGGTTCGGTGCTTGGTCCTCTTCTGTTCATCCTCTACTTGCTCCCTCTTGGTAACATCATACGTCAACATGGACTTCACTTTCACTGTTACGCCGATGATGTCCAACTCTACATCTCCACAAAAGCCATCACCACTGCTACTCACTCCACTCTCACCAACTGCCTCACTGACATTAAATCATGGATGCAAACCAACTTCCTCAAACTGAACTGTGATAAATCTGACATGATCATCATCGGTCCCAAATCCCTCACTAAAACCTGTCACAACTTCTGCCTCACCATCGACAACTCCACTCTGTCTCCCTCCCCACACATCCCCAACCTTGGAGTCATGTTTGACAGCAACCTCTCCTTTGAACACCACGTCAAACAAATCACCAGAACTGCCTTTTTCCACTTAAAAACATCGCCCGTCTCCACCCATCACTCTCCTCATCTGCTGCTGAAACTCTTATCCATGCCTTCATCACCTCCAGAATTGACGACTGCAACAGCATTCTTTATGGCACATCATCCAAAATCCTAAATAAACTCCAGTACATCCAGAACTCTGCTGCTCGTCTGCTCACCCACACCCGCTCCCGTGACCACATCACCCCTGTTCTCCAGAACCTCCACTGGCTCCCCGTCCCACAACGGATCCAATACAAAATCCTTCTCCTCACTCACAAAGCCCTCCACAATCAGGCCCCCTCCTACCTCACCGACCTGCTTCACCACCACACTCCATCCCGCCGGCTCCGCTCCTCTGATGCCAACCTCCTGTCCCTTCCACTCAGGACCAAGCACCGGACATGGGGCGACAGAGCCTTCTCCATATCTGCCCCCTCCCTCTGGAACTCTCTCCCCAAAAACATCCGAGATTGCACTGACCTTTCCACATTCAAATCACAAATCAAAACTCACCTGTTCACCTTTTAATGTGTGACTATTATTGTGTACTTTGTTTTTAGTGTATTGTTTTTATATGTGATGATTTTAATGTAAAGTGTCTTTGAGTGTCATGAAAAGCGCTATATAAATAAAATGTATTATTATTATTATTATTATAAGAAAAGGAGTACTAAGTATATTTGTTGGGGACTACTAACTACTTGTTCGTTGGATGACTTCATTGTTGGTTTTGGTCTTTTCATTTGATGTCATTGAGAGACATAACATACCGGCAGACCTATCCTTTTATAAGGTAAATAAATGTAAAAACGTTGCAGGATGTGGTGACCGGGTTAGAGAAAAGAGTCTCCACACAGAGCAACATGGAGACATTTGAACATCTGTATTCTAAACGGCTGCAGTCACCCGGGGAAAGAGAGCACACTCAGCAATGCTCCTGCTTCCATCCATATGGCCTTTTAATCTCTAGTTCACACCTGTGTGTGTGTGTGTCGCGTGTCAGCCAGTTATGTCTTTATTTATTATTTGACATCACGCAAATGACCCCTAAGTGCCTCCGATATGTTCTGTTGCAATTTGCTTAAACAGTTACTTGTCATTGCTTAATTGGGAAAAGCGAATGGCGGAATGATCGTCACTCATCTGCCCTCGCTTTTCTCTCTCTCTTTCACTCAGGGCCTGTCAGTGGTATAATGGGTATTTGTTACTCTTAATGTATAGATATCGTAAAAGCCAACTTTCTTAAGCAAGTGCTGCTGCTTGAACTTTGATCTTTAACATCAGATATAGTACCCAGTAGAAATGGTTTGTCAGTATGTCATGAGCTTTTCTTCAACTGAAAGGTAAACGCACATGACGACATTTTCCCATATGCCAGCCAGCCTGTGCTTTGTAATGCAACTGTACATTACTAAATATTCAAATGAGGAAGAACATTAAATAAACTGTGTGTTGCCGATCCAATCAAAAAAGCAGGAAACCAAAGCAATGGATTAGGGTGTGGGGGAGGTTACGGGGGATGCTGCAGCTGAATTTATCCTGAACTACCTGGTGAATTGCTGCACAAATTGGTCGCAAAAAGCGATGCAAATTGGTACAGATAAGGTTGGTGGCTGCTAAGCTAATGCACTATATGCACAATTACATGGAAAATAAAAAAGAGATGAAAGGAGGATACTGACTGAAAGAGATCAATAGCACATTTGCTTCCGATCGATAGGCTGTTGTGTTGTCACATGCCCGAAAAGTGGAGCTTAAATGAACGTCGTTGGGTGTCATGTTGCACTCGGCAACAGGAGATGATCAATTTACTGTACAAGAATGATTAAAAGCAACAAATTAAACATGTTTGTGGAATAGGGCTTAAAAGAAACAAGCCTAATTCAGTTGTGTAATAGCTCCATGTTTGGGACAATGTTTGGAAAGTTCTTATTTAAAAGTTGAAAGGATTCAATTTTGAAAGATTCTTAATCCTACCTTTATCTTCCCTAACTGTTAGGAGGAAAGGGATTTCAATTAGACAGCATAACAGAATGATGTAAATTGGACAGCTCATGCAACTAATCTGGATTACAATTCTCTAACTAATCCACAGAGCTCCTCTTCATTCAAACATTATCACTTTTGTCAGAAGGATAAGAATTCCTCAGCCTCCACTAAGCACTTCCTAAAAGGCATCACGTTATCATCATTGGACGAGGCTTACATTTTGTATGATTCAGGATTATAAAGATTTGATGAAAACATGTTGTAGACCCCGATATCTTCAAATAAAATGCAATTATGTGGTTTATTGAAAGGACTTACAGCTTTGACTTTTGAAAATGCAAATTATATTGTAGGTCGGAGAACTAAACAAATACATTAGAAATGAATAAGAGAGTTAACGATGTCAGTAATGTGTGTGTTTTGTAATTGTGTTAAACATCTCATGACTAATTTGAATAAAGAAACAAAGTTTGTATTAACCAGGTAAATATTGACCTTACCCAAATTATAGCTTTGCATAGACCTGTGTAGTTTGTACTGTCATTAATGACATTTCGGGTACATCTATTGCATATATGTGTACATACATGTTTACAAAAACTACTACTACTACAAAAATGTAGTAGTAGTAGTATTTATTGTATCCTTCCTTTCCTGGCATCCCATTTATTGGTTTACCCAAACAATGTGCTTAAACAAGCACACAATACATACACTCCATGGCCACTTAAGCGCACACCTATACAATTTCATGCATTCCAGTACAACTGATCGGACATGCAAAACATTAGAAACACTTCTCAATACAATGCAGTCAGTACAACACAACTGCAAACTAGAACCTCAATAATAAGCATATAGTTAAATAATGAATGAATTAAACGATTGCTGCTCACGAAACGGCATATACTCTTTTTGTATTTGTAGGAAAGACAATGTTGTTTATTAAAGATCTCCAATGACCACCTCCAAAGGACCCCTATGCAGTTTGGTACAGTAACCTCTGACCAGATTCACATATTGTTTGTCATTTCTCGAATCAGCAATTGCTATGAGTTTAATTATATCCTATAGAAATGCTTTTTTGAGCTGTGGTATTTTTTTACACTTATTTGGAAATAAAACATGTCACTTTCGATGGCGACCAACCCAATGCTGTGACAGAGGAACATGTTTTCTGGGAGCAGTACCAGAACTTGATTATTTGTCCAAAGCTGATAATTCTTCCTGGAGTTCTGGTCCTGGATTTCTCCCTATCGTGGCAGCATTACTACTTGGAGAAGTCTGGACAATGTTAACGATTACATCTCTGGACCTCCGTCCAGGGATAATACGTTGGGATTTTAAACTGCCTCCGCTGTCAAAAATTTAAACTTAACAAAAACGTTTTTTAGTCGTGACATTCTGCAGCAGTCTTTTTCAAAGTGATATCTGCAGTTTTACCTAATTTGTACATTTGACATCTGGATTACCAGACCCATGCAGCCAGTGGCAGCATAGAGCAGCATTAGTCTTTAGATTAAGTCATTGAGTTTGAGTTATTGATTCCTTACGGGAAATTAGGTCATTCCAGCAGCAACAGTGATAAGATTTAGCATAGGCAAAGACAAGGAGAACATAATCACACCAATGTTCAATAATGAAAAAGGAATTCAGCTGAGCACAGTTTGGTGGGCTCAAAATAAATTAAGTAGGGAAGTAATTAATGAACGCTGTGTTTTGTCATCTCTCATTCTTGACATTGACATCTTGACAGTCACTCAATATTTGTACAATGGAAAAGGCTTTTGTGAACTGGATATAGATTAAATCATATTTAATTCAGGCAGAGTTTCTGTCATGTACAATATCTGCATCAGAGCAGACTTTTGCTTCACAGCTCTGTTGTAAACTGTGTTAAGCACCGTGCAGCATGGAGCCTTGTATGACAAAGTCCAAATGAAGGCAAATGCATCTGTCGGTACATTTCCCTTCAGAGCGATTGTTCCTTTCACGATGATTCCTGCTAATGAGCAGGTGGAAGATAATATTGTTGAGTCAGCGTCTCCTTTTAATCAGATTATTCAACCAGATAAAGACCCTCTTCCAAAGACAGCAGCTTTAGCTACAGCAAACTACTACTGCAACCCCAATTGAGGGCATTTCATGTTAAAACAGGAGGCATTTGATCTTGTTTAGTAAACATGTCATTTATATTTTTATTTTGTCTTTTCAGTTAAACCTACAAATGCAGCATGGAGCATTTATTGTTTTCCAGTTTTCCAAAAAGTTTGAGTGGTGAAAGATCTTTCCTCAGGACAGTGTGGGCGGGACACACTCCTCTGTTGGTGTCGTTGCACCTGTCAGGTCAACATGCACTTCTTTGCTGTAAAGACGTTTCCCTCACTTTCAAGCTAGCTTACCTGTATAAGTGCTGACATTCTTTCCGAATCGTGTCCGGACACTGCGACTGCTGTGAGACGGCTCGGGTGATTCAAAGCAAACCAGATGATGTCAAAGTGTCTTTATTTATCTTTTCTATCACAATCTATCTCTGTAATATGCTGCAGATTTACTTAAAAAAAGATGAATTTCCATTCACACTACTTTGTTCTTTACCACAAAATAGAGGAACATTACCTTTTAAACGAGCAGCCACTAATTGAAACTGGCTTGGAACAGATTCAAAAGGATTCAAAAATCATTGATGACGGTAAGTCGTCCACACCACTTATGTAACTGGAAATGTGCATATATGTTGTTGTTGTACTGTATGATTTCAAAAGGATCCAAGATCAACACCTTAGTGATTATTGCTGAAGTGGTAATACTCTGTCTTTGCATCTGCATTTAAAGTTTAAAGACAGTGACAAATGAATATTGTGCAGAGACGATTATTCGCACATCTGCTTAGAGACCCTGAAGTGAGTCCTTGGTCTCTTGCAACGCTGAAAACCAACCTTTTGCCGTATTTCCATAATAATTTCATTACTCTACAGTGTTCACCCCTGACGCAAAGTCCCAATAATTTCTTTAAAACTGTATGCTTCCTCTAATGGAACATAAATCCAATTTCATTCCTGTACAAGGACCTTGAAGGGTCGATTTAGAAGCAATGGTAAGGCACCCTTGTGTTGGCGAGGCAGTGGGACTACGATGGGGGGAGGCATATGGGATTTGGTGCCTTATGTGAGAGGAAAACATCGGCATGAACCAACCACTGACTATCCGGGACAAGTAATCTCCACACACAGTATGCTGAATTAACCTGGATGGTTGAGAGATAATTTGATTCAGCAAAATAAACATGGTGTTGTATTTCCATATGGTAATAGGCTGCAGAGTGAGACACAAATTGTCCCATTAGCCCAGATGAAATCAGGAAAATGTGTAGGCTCGGCTAAACATCCACAATTGATTCGGAGAAAGTATTGTTATTCCTGACCAAAAGCATGAGCATTTCTGACCACACTTGCTGAACAGAGGTGTTCTGCCATGTATTATTGCATTTTGTGGGTTGGGATTTTCCTCGATGCATTTGGTTAAACAAATAAATATCTCCTTTGAGGATGAGCACACCCCAGTGGGATTTATCTTCCATAATATGCTGATTATTGTGTCTTTTTTCATATCAGACCAACTGAGCATTCCAAAGCATTTATATTGTATTCCTTATTCACCTCTTCAACTTAAAAGGTTAAACGATCTTTCACAGCTTCATAAAAATGTGAAGTCGCTCATCAGTCTCCATGAAAAACAACACGAGGCTGCGGCAATGCCATAAAAGTCTTTCTTTGGAGAGGCAGCCATTTCGTTGAAGCGGAGAAAGACAAACAGCCTTTCATTTGTTTGTTATCATTGTTTGTCATTTTAAAGTTGAACATAATCCCCCCCCCCCCCCCCAATTTTCTCCGGCAGATTTCAAACTCACCAAAGAGGCATGGAAACCGGCAACTTTCTCTCTGAGGAACTTGAGCCAACGACATTGGCCAGCAATCAGCATTTCAAGTGTTATAGGAGACGTTACACTGGAGTCTTTTTTAGAGTTATGGGGGCTCCGTGGGAGTGTTTCCAATTTGATTCTGAATGAGGAATAGAGCAAGAGTGATTTAGCCTGGCAGGAATCACAGAACACAATTTTGACATTATGTCACTTTGACTCAGGGCGTGTCATTTCCATTACAAATGACAAGGCGCTCACCAGTCATTTGAAACACAGAGAGGGAGAACGAGGGAGAGGCTTATGGGTGAGACAAAGCAGGATCGGATTTGAAGGCAGCAAAGAAGGAAATGTTTGCAGAATGCATAGAAACAGTTGTTTGATCAGCCAGTATAGCAACTGAAATTCTTATTACTCATCTGTTCTTCTGTCAGTCTGAGGACGGCGTGATCAAAATGAAACGGTTCATTCTTTACTGTTTGTTAGAAAGCAAACTATTTCCCTGCAGGATTTCTGTTTCGAACCATAACATACGTTTTCTGGTTTCTTGTGGTATGCAGGTCAATCAGTTGCAGAGGAGAGGGGTGGGAAACTGTTCAGGGAGAAATCGATCATTTTTAATCAAATACTTCCATTTTTCCTTCAGTATTGATCCATTTTGTACCATCAGCAAGCTTTGCGGGTGGATTAAGCTACCACGCAAACAAAGAGAATGCGGTGTCCCAACATCAAGGGTGTGATCAATGGCGGAGACGTACCGGGTCAACAGTCTCGACGCCTGTGTTTACCGAGGCAAAGCATTGGAGCAAGAGGGGCTGGTGGAGAATAGAGGGTGCAAGCTAGAATCAATACAGCAGCTATCATCATTTGCAGGGTTTATTAATGGCTTTGCCCCAAGCCGGCAACGACAGAGAGAACACTCACTTGCATTTAGGGAACCAACACTCCAGCGTTTATGCAGCTCTCCTCCTATCAATCATCACAGTGTAAGTTGCTCTCAGCAATGGTCTGGCTACCTCCACTCACCTCACATAAACACCCCCCCCCCCCACCCTCCCCCTCAATCATGTAATGAATGGCATCAGTTTTGCGGCGAGGCTGCCAAGATATACAAATGATTCAGAATGAGTCAAAGTCTGAAAGCTAGAAAAAGTGCAGGGCTCAGTTTAATTCACTTTCTTTCACTCTCCTCCTTGCTGCGGCTCAATAGAGCTTTCATGAATTTTAAAAGGCATATCCACTTGTTCAAAACTGACAACAGCATCAGTCACGCAGGATACACCCATAAGGCACACGAGCTACTCCACCAACAGGTGCTTGCCTATCCTCGTGTATAGTGAAGATTCCCCGTCGATAAGAATCTTTCCCGACTCAGAGAGACTACAGAACATGTTGTCTACTGCATCAGACAGTCGTAAAAGAGACACACTGCTTTTCATGGCAGTTTTTTTGTTAAATCAAATATCATGGTCGTGTAAAGAAAATGAACAATCCATTTTCCTTCCTGTCAAATGAAACTGTCGAAATCTGGGTGAAAGATGAACAATAAGAGAAATAAAGGTCTGCTATCTTACTTTATGATCAATGTAGAGGAAGAGATATGATTAAAAAATGTATTTTGACTGAGTGTAATTCGATCCACAAGCTATCAACCAAAAGCAATGACACGAACCCTTCGCAGAATATTGTAGAGATTTCAATACAATAAAACGATGAGAGGATTATCACCTCTCAAGATCCATAAAACTGCCAGTTGAGCATTTTTCGCTGGCTGTGCAAGGTTATCCTTGTTCTGCCTCTTCTGTCTGGCTCGCAGGTCTTCAGTCTCTACCCAGATTACACTGCGGTGCTGGCCTCATGGTGCGGTACCATGTCCGCGGGATTATCCCACTTTAACACAGCTCCCACTGCGCTGACCCACACATTGAGAAATTGTAGTCCTGCTTGACAAGGTCTGATCCACACATGGGAGGGTACCACCACATCCAGGATTTCCATATGTGGGCCCAGAGCTGTGAAGTACACTGACATGAATGGCGCCGCGAAGATCTTGGGGTACATCCCAAGCCTCTTATTTTCCATTTCCTCGTTCCTGGCTTGAACCGGAAGTTGTTCTGCTCCGCCATATTGACGGCCGTCCCAAAGCTCTTATTTCTGCTCTGAGGAGCCATGAGCGAGGATGCACCAGAACAGCCTTCCAGGAAGTGTTTTCAGGGCAGACACACCCCCTCATTGTTCATCAATTATTCGATTGGACGCTGCAGCCGATCGGACTGATCAGATTAAACTCAAGTTTTAAATTTGATTTGTTTTGATTCACCACATGGATAAAATATATGTTCATTGTAGGTCTGTCAACAAAAGGACCACAAACAACTTTCTTCATTTATTAGAAAGATTTGCCTTTTGATGATCCGATATTTCCGTCAATAGCTTTTATTATGGATACAATTAAAGATGGAGAGCGCTGGAAAGACAAAACACTTTGTACATCATTTCATTCAGTCACATGAGGCTGATTATTCCTGAGTGTCGGGTTTGATGAGTTATATAATTTACATTTCCCCCGACACATTGAGCCTACTGAATTAATTCCCGTGTTCAAAAGAAACCATGACCATATTCTGGGTTATTTAATAATGACTTCACAATCAGAATTTCAAATCATACACGCAAATAATTCATAAATTAGACGAACGCATTCCGCCAGTAGAAATGTGTCCTGCTCTGATAAGCAGGACACAGAACAGAGTATAAATACTCACTGCCGTTTGATAAACAGGTAACAGGCTACAGAGAGAACACATCTCTCCTCTGGCAGTGATGATCACGGTGTCTTTATTAGCACAGTGATCAAAAGTCTTTCCAGCTGTTAAAGCCGCCTGACATCTGTGATCAGCTGCCCCCGTCATCAGAAGCCGACGTCGCTTCACGTGACGTTTCAGAGGAAAGGACGTCTCATTTCTCTTAAGACCTGTTTCCTCGTTTCCTCTGTCCTCGCATGGTTTGCTTTGGTGGGAGAGACAAAGACGCAAGTGAGGGAAACAGAGATGCAATTAAGAGACTTGGGATGTACCCTTGAAGTGATCCTCTCATCTCTTCCATCACCATCACCTTTATGCTGCAGTAAAAGGCTGAAGTGGTTCTGCATCACCTTGTGTATGACTTTATCTGCAATACCTCCAGCAGCATATTGAAGTAGGAGTCTGTAGAGCTGTCTGAATGAAGTGTGTATTCATAGCTTCACATACTGTATCTTGGTTACTGGTTAACACTGTCACTGCATTCATTTGACAAGTCAAACGAGACAAAAGCTTTAATTGAAGTCTTCTGACAACATGATAAAAAAAAAAGAACAATCGGCTCTTTCCGTCATTTATCATTCAAGGAAAAATAATGTCCTTTCTAGAGTAATTTACCACAGGACAAACATGTCATGGAGTCTTCTGTTGCCCGTACTCCTTCCTAGTGTCCTTTTATTGCAGAGCTGGGAAATGAACAATGTGTGCATTCTGCTGTGAATTCTCCACAGAATTGTTGACAAGGCTTGAAAGAAAACGCAGGCATCAAATAGTCAGATCTCCATATGTTTGATTGTGGAAGTAGAATATCTGTCTGCATGCAAATGAGGGTATCTTCTCCACTTATTTGTCTCTTACTGTGAAGTCCTTGAATCTCCATCTACAGGAAACATACAAAGCAATTTTCAAAAAGTATTCATTTGTATGGTATATTGCAGTAACATCAATATTTTGGGTTACTATTAAGGCTGGCGTTATAAGATAAACCATATTTTTAAGTAGGCACTGCACACATTTAAATTCCCATTTTAAACAAAGTTGCAGAAAATCTGCTTTGCACATTTAGCTAATCCAAATTATCTTCAAATACAATGTTCATCCGCAGTTTGCCTTCAGTCATAAGATTGTGATATTTACTACAATATGCATATTAAACACAAATTAGCACATATAAATAGACTGGGCTGGCTGAGTGGGTGATATGCCATCATGTCTTCAGGAGAACATCAAAATCTTCCAGTAGCGAGCCCCGAGGCCACCGGCATATTAAACTCTCATCATTATCTGACTAACGCATATTGTTTATACCATATAAAATGAGTGTCTGTAAGGGACGTGTGAGACGTTTCTAGCTGAGGGCATTCTTTATTAATGTGCACTGTGTGCTCACAGCAGTGAACTACATGTCCACAAGTAATATTTTAAAAAAAAGCTAATATTGAACATAAAGCAATGCTGTGGCAGTAAGATAAAGCATTCGCTCTTGAAATGTTTCAAATACATCATGTATAAAAGGAAACTTTTGGTTATACTACCATAATTATAAAAAGCACAACAACCATCATAAGTTGTTTTTTGCTTGAGTGAAGAAAATGTACATAGATATAATAGGGCTGTATGGAATATAATTTCTGGAGCTTTGAAGCTTCGAAGATAAATATTTGGCGATATTCGAAACTTATACGGATAATTCACACATGTGAGTGCTTTAACACACACACTGAATAGAGAGCGAGAGAAGCTTTACCTTTGGTGCAGGTTTTGTTGGAGTAAAAAAAAAAGAAAAATGCTGCCTTTGCGTCTTCACACGCAGAGAATCCTGTTGCATCCATGGGCAGTGGGAGGGGAGACGACATCAAAAGCTTGTTCAAATTTGCAGTCATTGTTTATTTATATTATTCTTTACTATTATTATCTAGTGTGAGATGAGGACAAAAATCGGACTTCAAATATTTCTTTTTTATTGAAACAGAAACAACTACAAATTGTGCAATTGTCCTAAAAAAAAGAAGAATTTGCCGATGTGTAGGTCTCTAAAAAATGAATGTATATATGAACTGTATCCTATGCTAACAGATGGGTCCAAAATAGAATACCTGGCTTTGTTGAGACTGTCGGTCTTTCAATCTTCTGCGCTGCGTTTCAGCACCCGGGACAGCACCCCCCTGTACAAACAAACAAATAAAAGACAAATAAACGATGCATTCGAATACATGTCAAAATACTGCATCAGCGCCTGACCTGATAGCTGCAAGATCTCTTTCTTTCACATCTGTACATGTCTTTATCTTTCATCCGTATATGTTCCTCGTACAATGCAGCAACACGATGACATACAAAAGGAGTAATTTAAAACCAGCTTTCATCATGTGAAACCTCCTCTTCGCTACACAAATACCCCGACAGACACATATTAAGGCCCTCAGAGAACACATTTGCAAACAAAGTGCACTTTAAAAAAGATTGCTATGAAGTTTAGGTCAGGCTTGGAAAGTTCGAAAGGATACAGTGTTTATTAACTGCATTGTGTGTACAACACTGTGATATTTATTGACATCTTGCGAGCAGAAAAACACGTTTGAATTGTGCCAACATGGACAATGCTGCATTTGTTGAGGAAATGTTGCTGCAACAGATTTCAGGGGAAATTATATCACTGTCGCTCGCTTTGGACTCTTTTCATCTGGCTTCTTTGATGCAAAATTGGTTTGGTGCAGCTGAGCACTCAACAACATCACAGGCTGTGTGAAATATTTTCCTGTCTGCACACAATCCTGTTTTTGGGGTAATCACGTCTTTGTTTAATGTTACCTCAAAAGTACAGTATTAAAAGTACAGTATTAAGTCAGTGTGTACATTGGCTATTACAATTCCACAGACTGTATTAGACTTCCATTAACTCAAGTCTTTCTTAACACACACAAGCACAAAGATGCACACAAACACATTTCAGAATAATCACTTGAAAACAACCAAAACATTCTCCACCACAGTTTTTTTTTTTCCGTCTCAGAATAAACATCTGGGGGTCTTGGTAGCCTGACATTATATTTGCAAATTTTATTTTTAGGAATAAGAAAATAAAAAATGACTCGGCGAATCGGCGAGGCTGTACTCGGGTACAGTAGTGTGTTTAGCTTAATGCTAATGTCAGCCCGCTAACATGTGCTTGCAGTGAAATTGTTGACATGGTGATGTTTAGAAGGTATGTCACGTTCAACACCTTTATTTTGCCCAAAGGATGAGACAACATTTGACATGATGATAGAACCAGATGTGTTCTGAGATCACCAAAGTAACTGCTATTCTTCTCAAAGGGAAAATTAAGGTATGTACCAAATTCATCCGTCCCATAGCTGGTGGGACATTTCAGTCAAAGCCACACATGTAATCCTCCTGGTGCTGAAGGAAACTCCTGGGGAGGATTCTTCCTCTTTAGATGATGAATCTCTCCAGTAAATTTGAGCGCAATCTATCCAATATAGCTGAGACATACCAGTCTGGACCTTGAACTCTCTTTATGCGTCAGATTACTGCAAAGCTCTGCTCATGCTTGAGTTAGGGAGCTGCCACGATGCTTTGTGGGTGTTCTGTGCTGAAATGGGCAACTACTGCCTGTCCTGCTGGGTTTCCTGCTGGCATATTTAACAGCTTTTCCAAGTATGCATGCATTATGTCTGTTTGAATCTAGACATGCTGAACACTGTACAGCATGTGGATCACGGTTTCACAGCAAGTCCTTGTCAGCACCGAAAGGAAATAATTAGACTGAGTCATCCAGTTTTAGAGATGTGTTTGTTCATGCGCAGTGATTTATTTGTATTTATTTATTTAGAGCACCAACAATATTGTGGAAAAAACAGCTCAAACGTCAAGCTGTTAACTTCATAAGCTCCCGATTGCAAGCTGTGCAAGACTGTGTTGTTTTGTGAGGTGTTTCTCTTATTTTGTCCATCCCTGTATCTTTGGTTGCCAATATGTCAGATTGGTATTTTGTGTGTAACATCCCATACACAGACTCAACCACACGTTCAGAGATCTATCTTTGTCTGTTGTGTTATTTTAGGGGTATCTATATATGCTCTGTAATCAGGGTTGGTTGATTAAGTGGAAACAGTGTAATTTACTCTGATGTTATGGATGAATAAATTGAACCGTGAAGCTTGAACTAGCGTTGTTGTGGAGACCTGAACTTCAGCAAATGAGAGCAAATTAAAATACTCTATCTATTGGTGCAGAATGTGGATTATAGGGCCCACTTATCTAAAAATATCAGTCTTACAAAACCATGTTAGTCAAACACCAATCCCTAAAAAAACTTTCTTTGAAAGAATTTCAGTTTTTCCTTTTTTGCCCCCAGAGTGGAAACTGAAAGCTGCTACACGATATCAAACGTATCCTTCACCAAGAATAGAATGGCAAACGGCTCTCTAATGAAAAATAGTCTTCGTAAAATCCAACACCAAAACACCAATTGTCCTGAAGGGTGGAGTGAATATAGATCCCTGATGAAAGGTTCGTGTATTGCGATGTGTCCAGCCCTAAGGATGAGCTATTGTTAAAACAAAACAATGACAACTAAAATCTTTTTCAGAACTCCCACACAAGTCGGTCTCAGATTTAGGATATTTCTGAACATATTGAAGATGTTTTACATTATTTCTGTCTACATGTCTGTCTCTTCCAGAGGTACTCGACAGCAACAACAAATTAGCAAATCAAAACACTTGACTTGTTTTTTTCTGTGTGCTTTGTTTCCTCAGCAGACCGATTTTATTTTATACACCATATGAATTCACAAATGGTGCATATATCACTTTCCCTCATCAGTGGGCCTGCTCAAGCTGCATTCTATAAATCAACTCAAACACTTTAGGGGTTGTATCATAAAAGCATCTTATAGGGTGATAGAGAAACAGGCAAATCGATCATTCAATTAGAAGATGAAAGCAGCTGCTTCCTCTGCAGTGTTTTCTCGGCGTTTAATTGGTGCAGAGACGATGATGATGAATGGACAGAGGTCATTCATCTCCTGCAGATGAGCTTTTCTTTAGGATCGGAACCAATCGGAGGCGTCGTCTCAAGGGCAGGAAAGCGAAGAGGTTTTTTTATTTCATTTTATTTAGAAAAGGGGCCGAGCACATTATTCAGGCATTTTGAAAGCACTTTACTCCACACATCACGTCTTGAGGTTGCACTTACTTTCCACTCCTTTGCAGATTTTTTTTGTTTTTAATCAAATGTTCCTTCAGGTCTGCATTCATTATGTTTAACAGAATGCTTGATATGATTTCTACAACCCAACATAATGCATCTGCAAAATGGTCTTGTTTGTTGCCCACATGTTGTACCCATATCTCTGCAGTTGTGGTTCTGCAGCACTGTTATCTCTCAGGCCTGGAAGCTTAAGGGCTCAGATTTTCCTCCTTGGAAGCTCCTGTGCTCCGAGGCAACAGGTCCCTCTAATGATGGGAAATTATGCTTGTGGCAAGTCAATTATGGTGCAAAAATACTCCCGAGCAGCTGTGTATCATTTTTTTGTTTTTTAAGGCTTAGCTTTTCTTTCATAAGAGATTTTCTGTGCTATCGCAGGTCCCTTTCCACTCACAGTATCTCTCACAATAGCACCAATAACATATTAAGCAAAACATTCAAACCACCTGGTATTTTCTCTTGAGTTCACTCGGCAAGAATAACTTCTCAATAAAACGACAAATTGTTTTTTTTCTCTTCCTTGGAGAGACATTTGATTGAGTAGAAAATTCCTTTCTCTACACAGGACATGTCAGAGGTGTGAAAAACAATCTCTGGAGGAGGTCTAGGCTGTCCAGAGAGAATTAACAAGAAAATCCCAGTCATCTGCAGTTTCTCAATAAAACAATAATACAAACTCACTTAAACATAATGAGGACTAAAACATAATGTTGATTAGTACCACTGTAACGAGTGCATGCCCCCTTTGTTGAACATCTCCACAATCTAAACATCACGTATGTTTGACAAACCGAAGTCTGGCCTTATAAAGCTGAAATAGCTTTATTAGCACACAGTTGCTCATTTCTTTATCTAATGCTGAACAACATAATCACTGATTTGGAGTTGTGTTTTGGGCCATCTGATGAATGTAAGTCCAATGTTTACTCACTTTGAGCTCCATTTTGCTCTCTACCAACCTCAAAAGGAAATATCGGGCTTTTTAGCTGCTAAATGCTTCACTGTTTTTACCAGCTATCTGCTGACTCTGCTGTCATGTTTGTTTTAAAACATGACAGGGATTAGCTTGATGGAGGTGATACTAGCTAAAGGTCATATTTTAAATGATGACCTGTTTTGACTCCTCCACCATCCGAAGCATGTAACAAAGATGCACAACAACGTTGTCAAATTTCTGTTACCTGAAACCTTTTCTTCTGTGATCTCTTATGTTGTCTGTGAGCACAGCCGACATCACACCTGTTATTTCCAAAGTGTTTTTTTCTGTTTGAACTGTGTTGAAATGATGTTTGAAAGTCAGAATGGGCAGAATGGAGTATGTGTGTGTGTAACTGCTGTAATTTGCCATATTTGTCAAAATGTCCTTTTCATCTAAACACCATGGATAGTGACAGTGCTCCATTTTATTTTTGCCAAAGTAAGTAGAGGGAATTTCATTATTTTCTTATTTTTGACATGTCAACGTGGACCACAAACTTGAAGAAAGATGATGTTCTATTTTATTTTAAATACAATATCATCAAACCATTGGACACAATACACAGTACACGTGTTGAGGATAAGACAGTATGTGATGATTAGTGAGCAAACATCTATCAAGAATGCATTTTAACACAATGTCATTCAAGCCATTATTAATATAAAAATATTGATTATTACATCTTTAAATATTTATAGTTTCATAATTGTGCTAGGAAATTAAGATTTGGAAATACAAAAGTGACACTTTTTGTATTTTAGTAAGTGCAATAGTTGATGAAAAAGTAGTGAGTATGTTTAAGTAAAGTAAGTCAGTCATTGTGAGAAAAATCATGTTTTTGAACACTAAACATGTTCTTGAAGAAACCGAAAATACAAGTATTAAACTGAAAATGAGCACAATATGATCCCTTTAATTCGTTCCATAGAAACATTTGAGAGTCTGTGTTTGGGTCCACATTTGCACCAACAAAACAATCTCAATTGTTGTTATTGTTAAGTTTTTGAGGTTGCCAACAAACAAACAAGGCTGAAAACACAACCTCCCTGGCAGAGATACAAATGACTACATCTGGAATTGATTTTTAGTCGTCACTTACTCTTCTTTTGTGGTGTTTTTCAAAGTAGCTGTTGCACTCTGACACGGACCCTATCACAGAAACATCGGTGACGTGGTCCTCATGAAGATGGCCCAGCATGTTATGTTGTTCTGAAATATGAACAAACGTTTGAACAAATTAAAAACCTATTCGGGGGTTGAAAAGTATTTTATAGCATATTATTGTCCCTGGTGCTTTTTGACTGGTGTGTGCTCTCATTTGATTTGAACATAATATTTCAAGCTGATGTCTGAGATTAACCAACTTTCGCACACTCCGAAAAGTGAGAAGCATCAAGAGCTTAAAAAAAAGAAAAGCAAAGGAGTCAAGATGGTATGTCCAAATGGTTCATGATTTACTTGACTTGCTCCGCAGACTAAACACACAAAAAGACATGTTGTGGTGAACAAATAACGGCGGAAAGATGTACAATTAGGAAACTCAGTGGAGCGGCGACACAACAAATTGTGTTTTCAGACTTAATACTATTGTATTTCGTTGGTTTAATTGAACTGAGCATGGACACAGCATAACAGATTAAAGTCTCCAACCAGCCACGCCGATCGGGCTTGCAGGAAAGAATCTGTCTTGGAAATGTGTTATGAAAAACAAATGGCTTCGTTGGACGGGACTTTCTTTTCTGGCACGTCAGACCCGCATAGGCAGTTAAAGTTAAACAGTATAGACTTGGCAAGAAAAGGGAATCATTTGCAAGAGGAGGTTATTTCAAATCTCCTCACACATCCACAAAAACAACCTCCTGACGCAAAGCAAGCCAACCGCAAACCTAAGATTCCTCTTTGTGTTGTAAATGCAGTAGGGAGGTAAAACCATCACAGACACAGTTACTTAAAGCATCAAACAGTTTCTCAGGATCCGGTTTCCCGCTTTCAATCATTTTGTCAGTTCAGTTCTCAAAAGCTTCCATGAACTTTTGTGACTTTTCCACAGTTGACATTTCATTTGTAAAGCTACAGTTCAGCTGCTGAGAACATTATAATGGTGAATAGTTCACACGTCATTTTTAATGTTCAAATAAGATAAATATGATCAAATTCCTTGTTGAGAAACGTCCTCACTAATCCAGCAATAGCTGATTGTTAATGCTGATTCAGCGCTATCAGTATTCAACATGAGGACATCCGTCTTGTTGTTTTTTTCGGTGAATAACTTTGCTCCCTGGCTAAGAGGTCTTTACATAATGCATTCAAACTAGAGCACAGAGCAGCAACACTGATGTTTTCAATGGAATTAAAAAACAGAGTTTTTTTGTTTTTGTTTTTGTAGGACTGCTGCAAGGTAAAAAAAAGCTCACTTCTTATAAGTCCTGATTTAAGCAGGAAATGACAAAATGTTTTACCTTGAATTATTACATGAAAGCCATGAAATATAAAATGTGCTCTTGTACATGTGCTGATGTAAAATACAGGCAAAATGAAGGAAGTGACACTAAAGTCCCCGTTAAAATAAAAAGCTTTTGTCAGCTCATGTGGAGTTCAGCATCATTGAAATGTAATCCCTGGTTTACAAGGAGAGGATTCCATACAGTGTACTGTGCTATACATACAAGATACTGTGTACTTTAAATGTTCCTCATAAACACAAATACGAACATTTATGAAATCATACATACATGCATTCCTACACAGGATATGTGTTTTTAGTGTTGTTTGTGTGAGATTGTGTTCTGTATCTAACTAGTCTGGTGGTTTAGTTTAACTAACATGATGGTAGCCAAGAGAAGTTCTCAACGTGCTAAAACCTAAAGCGGCAATTAAAGAGGCGCAAGTGATGTTTTCTCCACTTACAACATATAAAGTTGATATGGTCAACTTCTTATTCTGATGGACCGGACAGACGGTAATAACAACATCAAGTCCATTCTCGTGAATGTGATATCTCAGGGACGCCTGGAGGGCTTTTTTTTCATATGTGGCTCAAACGTCCATCTGGACTCAATGATGAACTGATTCAAATGTTTGGGTCAAAGTTACTGTGACCTCACATCAGTCCGTTCTCATTAACCTGATGTCTCAGGAAAACCTGAAGGTAATTTCTTGAGATTTTGCACAAACGTCCACTTGGACTCGAGGATGAACTGAATAGATTTGGTGATCAAAGATCACGTTACCTCACAAAACACGTCTTTGGCCATTACTCAAGAATTCGTATGCTAATTATGATAAAATGATGAAGTGGTGACATTTTGGACAGACCTGACGTTAACTGCAACATTAGAGATCAACACAAGTGTGAGGCGGTAATTCTAGTTTGTGCTGATAACAGATTTTACTGCATTATTTCCCCTGCATAGGGTTTGCATTTTAATAATTACTACTTCTGTAATTATAATTTGTTTTTAGAATCCCCCATGAACTGATTGCTGTGGCTTTGTTTCATTGTGCTGTACGGCTAGAAGCATTCCTTTATTTGTATGTGTTTTTCTGTATTTTCAGCATATGTCTTGATCTTTTGCTCTATTTCTTCTGTACAGATTGTGATGTTTTCTTTTATGTAGGATTGCCTTGACGAGACACAACCTTGCTTGCAAAGTTGCTGTTAACCATAACTGAAGTTGCTTTAATTGCCTAGTATTTCAATATTAACTGTAATATACACTGTCAGTATGGCATTCGAATTAATTGTTGTGTTTGTTGGTTGTGGAAATTACCTCCCACTGGATTTATTATAAGTCACATTTTTATATAGTTACTCCATTTTATATTCATGTATAACGGGTATATTTTTTACTCAGGTCCAAGAACTATGCGGGAAGCACAAAAGACAGCTTTAAAACACAGGAAGCAGGATATAGTCAGTGTTATGAGCAAACACGGAGTAGATGTTGCGAGCGTCGCCTCTGCAGGTGCAAAGCTGTATCACGCAGTGGTCGAGTGAGAGGAAATGGTTGACTGCACCTGAATTTGGTCTCCGATGACCTAAGGTCACGAAAAACATTAATAACAGTTTCTCATCTCCTTTTGTGAATCAACAGATCTTCTTTCTGCATTCTAAATCTAATCGTCAGCTTATTTGAACATAATTCGATTTTGCGTTATGGAATCTGGTGTTCACATAATTAAAATAGAAAGAACATGCAGTGGTTGTTGATGCCATGACTTGATCTCACACGCAGCATGTCCGTTGTTATCTGGAAGGCATCTGAATATAAATGACAAGCAGAAAATGAAAGCTGCTCAGCCATTGTAGCAAAGACAGATGACATGTCTGCGGCTGCCCTGATACGGCAGCAGCTATTTGTCAACATTACTTTCCATTCATTTTAGTGAACACATTGTTAAGATGACAACAGGATAGTCCTCCGCTGTGGCATGTGAGAACCTCAAAGTGACGGCGTTGTTGGCATGCTTCTCACTTATCTAAACCCATCAATTTGATTAAACACCCGCAAATGGACGATAATAGAGCCTGCTTGAGTCAACTGGACAAGTGGGTCATCACACACAAATGGCTGAAGTGATGAAATGCTCTCACAAATGCAGTCAAGAAAAACTCTCCCTGCAGCAGTCTGCCATGAAATAAAAGATGACGAGAAGCAACCAGACAGTTAAAGCGTGATTGTATTTTTATTTTGTTTAGGGATACCAAAAATCCCTTCTTGGATCAAACACTCAATGCACTTCCTGCTCAACATCTGGAATACATCCAAAGGAAACTTTCAGAAAACTGAAACAACCTCAAATCCTTGTTCCTAACAGTCTTGTCAGAACATTGGACTGCGCTAGAAACCATTAATCCATAAACTATTCATGTTTATTTATAAAGAATAAAGAATCTACAAATCTAATCTCTCACCCAGTTTCACCGCTGAATCACCAACCACATCTTGTTGTTGTGTCACTGACGGCTGTTTCCCTCAGTCAGAGGAACAATTGACCGATCGGAGCTTTGCAGATGGGATCCGCCTACATAGCTGTCGAGCTACAACCACAAAAGATTTGGACAAAAAAACAGCAACTAAAATGATCCCAAGCGTGGATGAAATTGACGCAGCTCTGCGGGCTGTTATAAGTCGAGTTACAGAAATAACACATCTTACATTTGCAAATGTCTTTTGATCATTGTGACAAAAACATTCTCCCTTCTGAAAACTACATTCGATACAAAGCAAAATAACCCATTTCTAAAAGAAACTGGTTAAAATGAACACACCAGGCCTTTTACTTGGTACATCTTGGCACTAATCCTGTTCGGGAATTTTCATTCCAACGGTGGTCACCCTTGCTAAAAAATGTATCATGCATCTTAGTGCTGCAAGTTAAACTGCTTGTTTTCTACGGCTGTAACAAATACACAAGTGTAAAAGCATTATATTCTGAATTATTCAAATCAGCAATGCAATATGTTCCTCTTACTGTGAGCCCACAGCTTATTCAACAGGTCTGCAAATTGATGGTTTAATTTTCAGGCTGTGGGATGGTAAAAGATATCTTTATTGGAACTGTGGAACTCCCCAAGAGGGTAAAGCAAAGTACAAAACTGCAAGAAGCTAAACGCTTGCATGACTGCAATTGTTTTCCATGCAGTGGTAAACATACTAGAAAGATACTGCCTAGGTGGGAGTGTCACGCAATAAAAGCGTGACAAGGTGTTTTGATTTGGTGACCTTGATATCCTGCTGTCCTGCCTTCTATACTGCTTTTTGTTTTTTTGCCGTCGTTACAGCGCCAGATGATGAATTTGGAGTCGGGGACGTTGATTTCTACACAAACTCTCATTCGCTATTGCAGCCCATCATTCTCAAAACGTGTCTACAGCACTCATTGCAGGATTGTTGCAGTTCTTTTTTTCGCTGACATCATTGTAAACCTTTGCGTGTCCGAGGACAGGGTCAGAAATTCTGTCCGGCCTTCTCAAACTTAACGAGGTTTGGTGACAGCTGTGCAAGAACGAAACGGTTTCATCCAACACGAGGACTCAAACCTCAGCACTTTTTTAGACAGCTAAATCTGGATTTGTCCGTTTCCTCATTGAGCTGGGCAGTAGAAAGGAAGACCGCAGAATGACAGGAGTCTAGACCACCGTGCACTGTCACACACACGGGACAATAATCTACAAGCGGCAGAATAACAACGATAGAAGCCGTTCTGCTGCTGTACCTTTTTATCTGCGTTGGCTTCATGCTTCAAGTCGTTGACATGACTCAGCTGATGGAGAGGGAGGTGTTACTTTAATTAATTTGCAGTTAAATTGTTCAATCATTTCATTGGTTGTTTCCTCTGATTGCTTTTTGGAGAACAACATGTCGGGCTGTAGAGTTAATCTTTCGTATGACACTGCAATCACAAACTCACTCTGGCAAAGACTAATTTACATACTTTAGCTTCCCTGACTCTGAACTGGTCTCCATCGACAGCACTGCCAGGTACAGTATGTATCCACTGTATATAGGCTCTACAGTGAGAGTACAGGATGTACTAAGACATGCATTGGTTGTGTCCCGGCTTTGTGGTTTATCCTTCAGATAAACCACACTGAGGCACTCTAAAACCCCCCCCCAAGAAATCCTGTTGGAGAAGCACTGGAAACATTGCTTCAACTGCACAAAACACAAAACACAACCCAACATCCTTTTGTTTCTTTGTTTTGTTTCTGTACTTTTCAGTTTGCCTTTGCAAGGACTCTTCGTCATATTGTGAGTGTACTGTATTATGGGTGTAAGCGGGGATTCAGGCCAAAAGCACTCACATTCTTGCATACGTGTTTTCTGTGTAGTACCATGAAGAGAGTCATCAAATGCTCATAACAGTACAGTATAGCATTGCAGCCTGCAGCACACATGCCTCCACAAACCTTCTGCTTCCATTCACAGATTCATGCATACAAAAACATTTATCTACTTTTTTTAAATACCTTGGTGTCACGTTTTTAGCAAAAACACCAATAGTAAACAGAGCGAAGAAAACGTTTACCTTCCTGAGAAGAGTCCAGAAGAAAAAGAGGTTGTGAAGCTGGTTCTTCTTTTATCAAAAACAGATCATTCCCTACCGTTAAAAGTACCGCAAAAGTCTCCGTTAAATCAACATTGGAATGTACAATGCCCCGTGAAAATAATAGAGAAACAACATACAGACTATTACACATATTCACATCATTCCCAACTGCCAAACAGCATAGTGTAGATAAAGAAAAGACCTTTTGTGAAGAAATTCTCAGAGAATTCTCTCTTGAGTAGCCAATTATCATCCCGTTGGTCAATGCAGATTTTCACCATCTCAGTTTCAGTTCTTTAAGTACTCCCAACACAAAGCCCTCGATTTCATTACCTCACCCATGATTGATTATTTGTACCTAATTACATTTAAATTCAGTTCACACAACAAAAAATGTAAAGTGACATTTTCGATGTTTAATTCATGTTAACTTTAATTTCTGTGATTTTCATTTTAAACTGTGATGGTATTTTTCTACACTTTCTCTGAATGATCACATTGACTTGATCTGTAAACTTCCTTGTGTTTAGGGGGGGTGTGCATCTCCCAGTCTGTCAAGATTCCCCGGGAGCCCAATCAGGGAGAGTTTGACAAGGTCATCCGACGCCTCAGAGAAAACCCAAACGCAAGAGTTGTCATACTGTTTGCCAACGAAGACGATATCAGGTAGGTCCTGGTGATAGTTACCTCACACACCATGGAAGATTAGAAAAGCATCAGAGTAACAGCGTCCGTCCGGCAGACCGCTGCGTAACCAATTGCAAAAACAAAATCAAAGCGGAGTTGGTCGGGATGCTGAACTTATCCGTTGCAACATCTGTTTCCTCACCTTTGCAGGCGGCTACTTCATGCAGCTAAAAAGGCCAACCAGACAGGTCATTTCATCTGGGTGGGCTCGGACAGCTGGGGCTCAAAGATCTCTCCGGTTGTGCACCAGGAGGAGATGGCAGAGGGAGCCGTCACCATCCTGCCCAAGCGGCAGTCCATCAAAGGTACAGAGGAGTGCTTTGTGCATATATCAGATCTCGCAGGGCTGTATCTGTTTGCAAAAGAATAAAATATGTGTTGTAATGCTTAACCATTGATCACATGATCATCAAAAGTCGAAAACCTAAAATTCTGTCAAACAGAGCTACAGAGTATGTTGAACATAACATGTAATATTGAATCAATTATACTGTAGAACACATCGGAGCGCCGGCTCACAATCTGTCCCAACACTGTGCTGATACACACTGTGCCAATGACAATGAAATGATCCGTCTAGGGTTTGATCGTTACTTCATCAGCCGAACGCTGGAGAACAACAGAAGGAATATCTGGTTTGCTGAGTACTGGGAGAACAACTTCAGCTGCAAACTCAGCCGCCACGCCGTGAAGAAAGGGTCCGGGCTGAAAAAGTGCACAAGTAAGATACTCTCCTGCTGTGGAAAACACTTTTCAATGTTTTCTTCTTCTTTTTTTTTGTTCAAACTTTTAACCAACGGGTAAACATTCTTCTGATTTATTAAGGGACACATTTGGCGCAGGATGTGTTTTGACAGCAATGCCCACCTATTAAAAAAAGAAAAGTGGAGCAGCTATATATTCGATAGTCAAACTCACAGTTAATCTCACAACTCATTTCAGTGCTGCACTGTATTTGTGCTGAGTCTAGCGTGTTTACCCACATGGCTATAAGGAGTGAATGGCTCAGGTGGGCTGCACGGTGAAAGCTTCAGGCTCAGCTGTGGAGAGCGCGATCTGTCTTGAGGAAAAACGCTGGGCATGTTATTCAGAATTAAACATCAATTAAGTAGTACAGAGTTACTCTTTCCTGCACTAATAGTGACTCATATTAAAGATGCTTCATAATAATAACTCCAACGTGATATGTGTAGTGAACATGATCATCATTTGGGTGTCATGATGTGAGAAACATGCTTATCACATAATTATACATTCAAGATATTCCTGATAATATTATTTAGCAGGGCCAGATATCTTCTTTCTTAAATTGCATTTGTGCCTATAGCCACGCAGGCATATGCTGGTTAAAACAACTGGGCGACCATATCAATCAGCAACAACAATGACATTTTACTTTTATTTATTTAAGAATATATTTAAAAAATAGTACAGTATGATGAACAACTTGAAGATAGCAGGGTAGCTAATGCTAACAGCTGTTAATCGTAGCATTCAGTGGCTTGTTAGCGCATTAGCTTCACAGAGGGCAACTTAAAAGAGTAGATTTTGTGCTTTGTTGTGTTTTCACTTTGTACATTTGTAAAACAAGCCTTTGCGCTTGCTGATGCTGAAAGTACTTATTCCACTCACAATCAATTCAGCAAGCTAGCACAACAATGTTTCCTTTTATGATACCTAGAAAAATGACAGTCACATAACATGCACTGGTGTTCTTCATTCCACTCTGCTGCAGCTGCTTTTGTTATTCCCACATATAGACACCCCACATTTTAAATCATTGAAAGAAAAATTAAAAATAAATTACAAAGACACTCATGTAGGATACTGACGAGATCCCGAGCTGTGTTTTTAAAAACTCTGCAAGGTTCCCAGTATGTGTAGCAATAATTACAGTACCAATAAAGTAGCCCACCAATTCCCTCAGGTTCATTGTCTGGCAATAGTCTCCCAGTTTAATCTAAAGTAAAAGCACAAAGTTAACAATAAAGGGCACTTGCACATTGTGTAGAGAGGCTCCCAAAAAACTAAGCAAAAGCATTAGATGAGATGTGCATCCATTGCCTGGAAGCATTACAAATTCTTTGGAATGGTACATTACAAAAAACTGTACGTACATGAAGCTCACCATTCGGTCGTTATTATTTAAAAGAATTCCGCCCCACACACATACACATGCTAGCTAGCACAGTGACTGACCTTTGCCTACAAATGATCAGTTTAAGAAGTATTTTACATCCTTTAAACATGCTAATTTACTGTTCTTACTAAATTAATGAGAAGCTAAATGTTTGTCAACAGTACACACGAGTCTCCTTGCTAATGTTAAAATGCAACAGACAAGACACCAACCAGAGGCACAAAGCTATGGTATAGCTTCTTCACAGTCCAGAGCCGTTTAACTTAACCCAGCAGTCGGTGACATAGCGGACAGAACCTAAAGCTCGGTAATTGGATTCTCCAAGTTCCCGAGCTACCTGTTGGAATCATAGACCTCTGTCTTGTACCTTTGACTTGTTTTAAGGAACCAGGCTTTTTGTCACTGATGCTTGCTTCCCAAAGTGACGAGGCCAGTTGAGGACTGAGCTCATACCACAATCTCAAAGCTATAGATCCAGCAATTCTAACGCGTTTTTGTCCAATTATCAAGTTTGAATTTACATTTACGAAAAAAATTCGATTTCAGGTTCTATTTATTTTTCAAATATGATCGTGCCTTGGAGTTTATGACATTGAGCCCCACATTATGCACACACACATTTAAAATGACAGCAAAATGTATTTGAAACTCAAAGATGGATTACTTTACAGCAAGAACAGAGTCATGTGCAACAAATAAAGACAATGAAAAACTGTTGTTTCATAACATAAGCATGGCCTGTGCGGCGTACACATGAGGGCGAAGCAGAGGGAGACACATCAGATAGATCAGCACATCATTAGGGACACAGAGTTGCAAACTCATCCACTCTCACATTCATACTTCAGGGCAATTTTAAATCTCTTGTCCAGCTGAATAATGTGTCTTTATGTGGGAATCACACACACAGGGAATCAAAGTAACCACCTTCTTGCTGTGAGGTGGCAGTGCTAACCACTGAGCCGTCACTCTGCCCTGGAGGCAGATGTGTGTGTATGCACGATCTGCATACTTCCCACACAGATACTGGGATCTACAAACGGGAACATGTCGTGATATGCCATGCGAACAGTACGTCCACCCATGCGTTATTACATGTTTTTTTTAATGTTTTCATGGTTTGTATTACAGAGCAGTTTCATGAACGTGTTGCAGCAACGTTCTTCTTTCTACACGTCGATAATGCAAATCCAAGAAAACTCAATAATGTGATCATGTTTTTCTCTTAAAACTGAACATTGCAACCCTCAGGTCAGGACCGATTACTCAGTTTGGCCGGCGCAGATAGGACATTTTACAAACAATAGTTATGTGTCAATCTGGCAGTAATGTGTTCACTCTCCATGTTTCTGCTAACCTTCACCCTTCCGTCACACATTTCCATCTGATTGTTTGTCTGTAAAACATATTTGTCAGTCAAGCTTCTAGAAGAAGTGGTATATCATTCATTATATGTTGACATTGCTCAAAATAGTATCGTCAAATTCAATACACAGAGAAGAAGATTGTGACTATTCCCATGTGCATACAAACTCAAAGGCTGCTTGGATGATGTTGCTAGATAAACACATTCTGATATCTGTATATCTATATATATATATATATATAGATATATATATATATATCTATATATATATATAGATATATATATATATATCTATATATATATATATATATATATATATATATATATAGATATATATATATATAGATATATATATATATATATATATACAGTTGAAATGGATATACAGTTGAAATGGATATGTTGATATCTGTCTATGTGTAATTGTAGGAGTGATCATAACGCTCATATATTTGCTATAATGATGTCTATAATAAAGACTAATATTAAGAGATAAGCAGTCTTGTGTAGAGACTCAAAACTCAGGAGGGTCTTGCTGCTTTTTTTATTCATAGACTCATGATTTAACAAAGGAAGATCTTGGCAAAACGGTAAATGACTGAAACAGTAATGCGGAAAAAGTACAGACTCACTACATGCACTGGAGAGAAACTACAACTTTTACTCAAGAGGTGGGCTTCAAAACCAACTGCTGGCAACGTCTTCTCAGTCCCAACACTGAGCTCAAGAGAGAACACAGAGGGTTGTGTTGTGTACTGTAGGTGGATAAGCTAATGCTGATAGATGAGTTAGTCTTGAGACTGGAAGGAAGGAGTGACCCCTGGTTACCTGCCAGCGCGAGTGCTGGCGAGGACATCGGCGAGCTCCTTGGGGAGCTTCAGTGATGGTTCGGGAGCGTGCCGTCTCATCAGCACTCTGGATAACACTCAAAACACGTGCTTACATTTTCCCATTAACTGAGATGTAACATATGCAGGGGCTTACATTTGGCTTGAAGACGAGGTATTTCTGTCGTGCACGCCACGCATAAGCTTTTGGTCTTCAATTTAAACAGAGTTTCATGCATCTGTCCTTGGAGTCATAATACAGAGGGTAACTGGAATATTTACAAGAATCTATATTAGTTCCTAACAACAGTGAAGTAGAAAAACAAGTTTTCCAATGAAATGTACTCATGCACATCCCACCAGGTTTTAAAGGACACGTCATGAAATAGTAGACAAATAGAAACAAACAATGCCACAGTTCAGTCAGATATTCAGGTGAGTTCTACTAGTAGCGGCTAATGTAGCCTCAAGCTACGAGCCTCAAACAGATGAGGTGCAGGCGACAGAGGTCTTGTCGGCTCTCTTCTTTCTACAGGAAGTCCACATCCAGTTGTAGTCTTTAGCCCCAAACCGATGCTTGAGGCTATTAATCAGACTTTGCGTAGCTCAGGCTCAGTATGCCACAAAAGGCTTTGTGCAACTTTTTTGTCATATATGCAGTCATATTTCACAATTCTATAATAGTTTTCAGATAACAATAGAGCGCTATGGCAAAGATCAATACAATTTAAAATATAAAGTATCAGACTTTGGCTTCATAGGCAACACTTGTTATTCATATCGCACATTTCAGCAACAAGGCAATTCAAAGTACCTTACACTAAACATCAAAAGCATCGAGACGCACAAGGAACACATTATGACATTTAGATACCGTTAAAACATATTGATAAGCCAAGAGAATCGAAAATACAAACACGCTAAAATAGAATAAGGCAAGGGTATTTAATAAGTACGAGACCTGTCTTGTATAGTAAAGATGGGCCGCTTGAAAAGGTGAGGCAGCTCACTAGATTTGGGTTTTATCAGCAGTGTTGTAAACAAGACAAGAAGCATTAAAACTCCACGACGACGCCAGACTAAATACAAAAGAATGAAACTGCAAATAGGGAAAAATGAACATATCGGCCACAATGTTGAATAAACTGATTATGAGACACACGGCACCTACATCTTGAGCACTCAACCAAATAATTGACTGAAGTGATCACTAATGCTGTAAGACTTCAAATACCCAGTCAAAGTTAATGTACAAGGTAATGGTCCTTCAATGATTGCACGTTTTGACTAAATCTTTGCACTCTAAATGTTCATGTACTTTACATAATTTACTCATCACAAACCCTCGGTGCAGGGGTTATTCTTATGACTCTAAGCATGGTAAACACTCGGTCGTCAGTAGCTCTTCTCTGACTCATTACAGATGTGTAACTGAGAAACATATCTATGAGCTCTGCTTGATGGGAAGAGAGTCTTGCAGCATTTGTTTGAGGTGAAAGTGTGACACTCCACTGGTGGAGAGCTTTGCCGAGTCTCTGAGGCAGCTGTGAGGGAACAACATGGGGCATGCTGCAGAATTATCGGTGTCCTGAGAGGGTTAGACTGCTCAGCGAGATCAAAGGATAAGAAGGGCATGAGGGACGAGAGGAAACTCTCAGGGAGACTTGTCTTTTATACGTGAATGAAGGAGATGTAAAACTGACGTTGATTAATGTGGAAAGGAGCGGTAAGGTAGAGCGGGGGACGTATCTCAAAGGCTCTTTATTTCTCCTGCATATTAATGATGTGGGCACAGCAGGAAACACAGCAATGCAGATAAACCAAGCGTGTGCTTTGCTTTTTCATCAAAGCATCTATTCCTTAAACCGCTTATCCTGTTCATGGTTGCAGGAGGCTGGAGCCTTTCCCACAATGCATTGTGTTAGAAATGGGGCATTTCTTTTTGTGTGATGAAAACAAATACAACAAGGGCAATATTTCGGGTATTTCCTGCAGGCATTACGTACCAGTGCTGACCAGGTAGAGGTACTGTTAAGACATGAATGGTCTAATTTATACATTTAATAAAATAACATGCTCTCCTTAAAACCCAATTTGGATTTAAAAAAGTGTTTTTTTACCCTAAAGTAGAAGTCAAATCGGTTCGTTGATCGACAGCAGTTTTGATAAAAAAAATATTTCAATCAGGAGAGACTTGTTTTATAATTGAACAATGATTTATTATACAAGCGTCAAATATGCCAAGTGCAAAGTCTTTGGCGATTGGACTCCATCCTGAAGTACTATCACAGAGGGTAGGGATACTGAGGTCCAACAGGCCTAATCCCCCCTGGAGTCCAGACACTGGTGGTGGTGATGACAGGAGTTGCTGCTATCTGATGATGAATCAGGAGCATGACTGTGATGCTGACTGGAGGCGACTGGGGTGGAGGCGGGTTGCATCTGCTTCGCTGAAAAGACACCTGACAGCAGCAGAGAGAACACTATTTAAAGATTGACAGCAACGATATGATTGGCTTGAGGAACCGGTGTGCCGAATCTGGTTGGTTACTTAAAAGTGCACGCCCCCAATCAGCTGATAGAGTACTTACAAGGAGAGGAAAGACTATCTTTGGTTCTAGGACATTGTGATTGACAGCTTTCACTGTTTTTGATATTTTAAAGTCTCAATAAATATCCATTTGAATTGAAACATTTTTTTTACAGATTAATCAACAATGAAAATAATTGCAAACCCTAAAAAGACCTAACAATCAAATAGCACCTTTAGCTGTCAATTCATATAAGACGTAATGTCAAATTGTAAGATGAACTAAATAATGAAATGAAGAAGAGCAGGACGCAGCGCCAGTGTCAGATTTATTTAAGAGGCAGCACAAATGGTTTGGCAGGAAAGAACTGGATGGCCTCTGGCCAATCGCAAGATGAAAAAATGGTCAAAGGTCTAAGCCCACACACACTGTCACAAAATGTCTTGTGTGACACCACAGAGGGGAAGACACCCACACGTTGCTTCTCATTTTACTTCTGCTTAATCTTAATGGATTTCTCTGAAAGCAAAATGCCCGCCTGGAAAAATGTGTGTGAGAGAGCCAACATGCCAATGAGCAGGGAGAGTGAGACGGAGGGGGGAAAGGGAAATGGTCTCATGAAGAAGAGACAATACAAAGTTAGTGTGGGTGGCCTGCCAAGCCTGAAAGAGACTCACTCTCACTCCCATTCTGGCTCGCAAGATTCCCTATGGCATAAACATGTTGGCCAAACTGTGACAATCTCTGTCCAATCAATGCCCTGTGGCCCTTAATTACTGAGCCGTAACCTCCAACAATAATTCATGCATTTCAAAAGCTCACGAGATAATCGGGGGCATTAAAACTCCTCTGATCTGCAGCAAGAGCTCGAGACGTAGTAAATGAAAGATCGCTAACAGAAGGAGACCTTTGCTGATTTGGGAGATAGCACTCTTTCAGATTGAAGTGGCTTTTTGAAAATTGCTTGCACTTGAAGAGGACAGATGTTGCATAAAGAATGACTGATCTGTCACTAAATGTTTGGTAATGCATCGCTGGAACCTACATGTCCAAAAACCCCTTACCAGAAGCAGGAACGAAGAAGAATCTTTACATCAACTTGGGCCACTACGCTGACAGTGAATCACGCTGTTAACGTGGAGGCAAATTGAATAATTTGTCAAAGGTTCTGAGCCAGAAAATGTGAAAATATTTCCACATGAACACTCATTATATCTTGTACCAAGTGTATCTTGTGTTTCCTGGTGTCACCTTTCAGTATTTGGGCACTGTATACTCAACAAGATAAATCATTCCTTTACAACATAGATTTTAGTTTAAGGTTTTGCTGTATTTTGCTGCCTGTCTGTGACCTGCTACTTTTCCAAAACAAATTCCATCATTAGATCTGTCCTCAGTGTCGGCCTATACCCAAAGCGCAGGTAATCAGGACTGGAAAAGCAGAAACGACATTTGATGAAATCAACACATTTTGCTTCATAACTTCCAACATGAGTAACTTAATCCTTGCAAAAAAATAAATAAAAAATGACTTCCATGTATTTCTTACATTGTTTCTACAGTCCCTGATTAAGCCCACATCCATTTTTGTTGACATTTTTTTATTTTTTGCAATATCCCCCAAAAAAGAGAAACACATTTTTGAACCAGTTGTCATTTTCTTTTTGACCTGGTTCTGATTTATTAAGTACAACTTTGTACTATGTACTATGCCAAATAACTGTGCCTTGTATTTTGTACAGTGTCAATTTAGAAAAGCGTTCTGGCTCTCCAAAACATCCTAACAGGTTTGGTTTGACGTTATATTTATAACGTCAAACCAACATTATTAACAACTTTGAACACAATTGGATTCATCCTCGGGGCACCATAGATATCTCTACCACATTTCATGGTAATCCATCTAATAGCTTATGAGATATCGTACTTACCACAATAGGAGCTATTTCACATTTTTCTGCTAAATATGATGGAAAACAGCTCCACACACCATCAGGTAATTTTGCACCCACAATTAAAGCATTCATTTTAAAAAATGAGACGAGCACATTCCCCACTGTGTGCTTATTAACTTGCGACGCTTAATTAATAAGTCCATTTGGCATGTTTATAAATATATGCGGCTCTATCATTAGCTCATCCCTGGTAATTAGTCTGCTGTTAATCTCCACTGAACACACCTGCTTTTTATAATCTCTTCTGCACATAGAGCAGCGTTGCATTGAGACGGCTTTCCGATTTTGAAGCTCGTGAGGAGAAAGGAGGCGTTGGGATTGGCATGTTGTATTTCCCTCTAAGGCCCCCCACCTCCTCACAGCAATTCACAATCACAAAAACCTATGGAACACCCTGGGCCGGGATGAGTGAACTCCTATCACAAGTTATTACATTGAGCCTATGAGGAGATTGTCCCTGTCCTGTGAATGGATGTCTGCATTTCCTTGGCTCTCTGATTCCTCACTTATTGAATTCACAGTTGGACACTCAGTCAAGCAGGTCAGGATTCCATCACAATGGAACATGTATCCGTTTTTTTAAAGTTGCTTCTGAAAAATGGCTCGAGGCATATACTGTGAGTAAAGGCTAATGGAATAGACATGCAAGTCCGAGTCCTAATGTGTGCAGAATCACTCAGAGGGAAATCCATGTATTCCTGCTGGAGAGACGAGAACAAGTTTTTGTGTTTTAACTGATGAGATTTCCCGGGAGGAGAAAACCTTGCACTCCAGATATTGGAATTGATTTGCTCCTCTGCAGCGGTCCAGATATTTACCTTCCAGCTAATTGCGAGAGGCAAGACCCATTGAGTGTAGAAAGAATAAGACTCACCGAGGACCAATGCCTTTTCTTCTACAGCATTGCTTTTGGACTGATGCCACACCCTCCATTTAAAAGGTTCATCTCAGTGCAAGTGCATGGAATTGTCCTGTCCAGCCTGAGCTGCTCTCCAAAGTGGGTGTGATGCACGGGTAGAAGTGTCGAAAAGATAGGTTTTAGTGACTGTTGTATGAACACAAGTCGTATCTTCAAGTTATTCTGTCATGGAGTTTCTAGATGGATCTCTTCAAAAATGTTTTTTTGCTACCATTATGGATATTAGTAGTCTGGGACAAGCACGAAATATGCGATTCATCATCAGCCTACTTCAAACAAGGGTCAGAGACAAACTCGCCCGTAGATAATTCTTTAAGCTGTACCCGTTCATTGAAACCACTTGAGTCCTCAAGTGAACACATTTTTCTTGATTGCATGATGTGGCTGATAGAATTACTGATGGACTATTTCAAATACACTTTTCAGTCTCCCTCTGGATTGTTGAACCACATGGACACAAATGTGGGACTCAACCTCACACTTGACATGGTTCACTATGATTACACAGGATACATTACCCGTGATTTTACTGCATTGTCACCAATTTGTAAAATCACACACGTACGGCATAATAATGCATGATGCCTAACTTACAACTTTCCGTGTCTTACAGATCAAGAGCGGATAGGAAAGGACTCGAACTATGAGCAGGAAGGAAAGGTGCAGTTTGTTATCGATGCCGTCTATGCGATGGCTCATGCCCTGCACGGTATGCACCAGGAGCTCTGCCCAGGGAAGGTGGGCCTCTGCGCTAAAATGGATCCCATCAATGGCACTCATCTGCTGAAGCACATCCGCCGTCTAAACTTTTCAGGTCAGTCACATTTATTGGTAGCGGAGTGCATTGTTTGTCTCAACTCAAGAGGCATTGTTACCTGAGCTTTTTAAGGCACTCAAGTCAGTTCAGTTAGTGGTAATACATTAATGATACAGTGAAATGATCATCAAGGTGGCTCAAAATCAGGTCTTAAATGTTTTTACCCTTATGGGAAAACAAGAGTAAGAGTCTGCAGCCACGTTAGCCTTCCTATAATGCTGCACTATAGGGATAACAATGAAAATGCTAACATGTGCTCGTTAAGCATTTATCACGGTCACCATCTCAGTTTACCGAGCAAAATACCATTTGAATTTAAATATAGTCGTGCTGCAGAGATGTCCTGGCCTCCACATCATATTCTACAGACGTAAGAAAACATCGTAATCATTTGTTTTTCATTGAAGATGAGAATAATGATGTAAGAAATGATCATTCCCTCTAATATTGCAAATCATATCACAATTGCAATATCTGTCAAAATAATCCCAAATCGATATTTCTTTATTCATTAGTTTGTCATTCAACCGTAGCAAAAAATATTTTACATTTCTTTATAATTTCATTACGTTGTAGAAAAGGCTAATTTCTCGTACAAATACAATAACTTTGTTCAGCTGGCAACACCAGAAGGTCATAAATGTACTAAACGAATGTATTTAATGTGCTTTACATTACCTTGAGGGTGTTGGAAAGCATCTCTGGCACAATCAGACAAACGTCATCAATGTAGACGTCATCAACATATCATGTGTCACAAACCAGCACCGTAGTTACTTTATGCTGTCTTATTTTCCATTTTCCATTTACTCCATGCAGCCTTACGTTGTACCCGGCTATCAGTCAAGTTCACAGTCATGACTGACGTATTAATAATTAACTGCTTTGACAAAAAGAGCAGTGGTCCTTAGTTTCATTATATAGACACTGAAGCAGTTTAAGACAATTAAAATTCCCTCTCAGAGACTTGAGTATGCAGTGTTTGTACAGATAAATGATTCACTTGAACTCCTGCTCTTCAAGCTTATTTGCCATTCTAATATCTACTTGTTGCATTGGTAAAATGTCAATTTTATGTTTAATCCATATCTGAGAAGTAAAAGAAAGTATTTCTTTAAAAATATTGAATGGGCGATTTTGAAAGCTCTTGCGTCTCAAAAGATCAGTGTGTGTGTGTGTGTGTGTGTGTGTGTGTGTGTGTGTATATATATATATTGAGTGTATCGGAATTTTCTTAAAGTCCAAACAAACCTCTCTTCCTCATGATACTCAACATTTGTTCAGATCAAAGTAAAGCCTCAGAGTAAATCAGGTAGAAAGAGTAAGTACTCGTCTTCAACAACAACCACCATTCAGATGCCCTTAACCTCCAACTTCACCAGCTGAGCTGCTGAGAATCCGATAGCGTCCGGGAGAAAAACAACTGATGAGCTGTTGTTCACTGGTTCTCATGATCTGTTGTAACAAAGCGTCTCTTTCTCCCAGAGAAAAAATACTAAATATTTTATTTCATCTATATATAATTTGGCACAAGTTCAGAGTTTTCAGTTTAAAATGCAACCACTCTGGGGAAGCAGGGCAGCTTTTCTTCCTCCCTTTTAGCAATGTTTGATTTCTTCTGCAAGGATTGTTCGGAGTTTTGGACAAACTAAAACAAGATATTGCAAATATATTAGAATTAACAAGTAAATAAAAAAGACGACATACAGTTAGCGCATAATGGATTTAAATATTCAAAATAGTAAACAATACGGATATTACAAGAGCACCGGGTATTTGATGCAAGAATTGAAATCGCTATCTAATTTAAATGTGTAGATCGGAATTGCATCCATGACAGAAATCAACATTCATTCAATATTAAATGCACAGTGAGGACTGAGTGGTGCCTTGTTATAAAGCGCCCATCCATGTTTAGCCTGCTAGCAGTAGCAGGGACATGAAGCTCCAGTGCAGTAGATCCCTTTGAGCTTTGATGTGACCAGAGAGGCTGCCTTTTACACTCCACTCCATACAACTGCATCAGCACGCTTCATTGTATTGAGCTTGTCCAGATACATAAAATAACCCGCTGATATTGGACTTACTGGATTGTGAATTATATTTTTCTGTGTTGTGGTGCTAGTATGTAATGCAGCAGTAAACACGCAGGGCAATCATCCCTTTTTTTTCCTCACAAACGAATGGCAATCGCAAGAGATGCATGTAAAAGTAGGTCATTTTTTTTGTTATTGTGATGAGTCATTCTTGAGGCTGAGCCAGCAAGAATCTATTGTTACACATTTCTGTTTACTTCCTCTGCAAAAGCTGCACAGCCCTCAAAGACTCCAGTTAGACTACGTCCATATAAATGCATCGTGTCTTAGGTTGAATGTGAAATGAAGCTCTGTTGATAAAGGTCAAACGTCAAAGAGCTTTTTTTTCTAATTATTTTTTTTTTAAACCAAAGGTGCTCACAGTGGCCACCCACCTGGCACGCTCACAAAACCATTTATCTATCGTATCTCAGTGGGCTGTCAGCGGCTCAACAGGGGACACAGTAAGCCAGCTCGTGACAGATAACCTTTTAGAAAAGATGAAAAGTAATCCGACAGAAGCATTGGCTCCGCTGGGATATTTTCAGTAGTCTGGGATTATCTGTGTGCTTTCTCAAGAGCCTTTATATTTAAGTGCATTTCCTCAAATACACTACAAAGTCTAGGTACTTTACTTGAGTATTTCCATTTCATGCAACTTCATCCTTCTACTCCAACACATCTCTGAGACAAATATTGTACATTTATCTCAAAACGTTCCTTGCTTTTGAGATTACAATTCTTCATCCCCCTTTTTCTGCTGAAGGACTTCCTGTATGGAGTACATTATCCTACTTCTTAACCTAAGGAAATGAATTAAACGCCTTCTTTGATTGCCTGGAAAATGCATCGGCAACAAGCTAAAAAGAGGGCTGTTTTTCTTTTAGCGATGCGTGGACATCGCTGCTGCAAACATATGATCATTGCTGTGGTTTCGACTACCCAACGATGAATAAAGGAGTCAACCGTTCTTAAAATGAGGTCAACCGTAAACATCTGCAGCAGTAAGAACGCAACATACACATTAAGGCACTAAAACATATTGTATAACAGTAAAACTCTGACCATTTTACTGCATACTGAGTTATTTTACTTTCAGTATGTTAACACCTTTACTAAGTCATATTTTGAATGCAGGACTTTTACGTGTTGTGCAGTATTTTCACAGTGAGGTGTTAGTATTGTGACTTAGATAAAGGATCTGAATACTTCTTCCACCACCGGATGTCTCTAAAGTTGTAGCTTAATTCTAAATCCTCAACTTTTCAAGCGCTCATTTGCTCACTCAGCAGCAGCCGACAAAGCAGGAGAATCAAACACCTCCAGTCCAAGCTTCTCATCAGTGTTTCATGTCTGTTGCTATCACGTCAGGGAAAAGTGCTTTTGCTCTGCCGCAGACTGAAAAGCAGTGGCCTTTTCCGCCGTCATTCTCACCAGGGACAGCTGTTTTGAGTGTGGAATAAAGTCGAGATCTGAGGGTTTCCCCATCGCTGCACACCTACCCCTCTCTCTCCTCGAGCAAAGTCGTCATTGTTGTGCAACTAAGAAGATGCTTCTGGTAGAGAAAATGTGTTTTTTGTCAATTTCCTTTCGCCTTGCATGACACCCAGGCCTGTTATTCACAAAGAATAGACAACCAGCATCTCAACATGATAAGAATGGACAGCAATAGATACAAAGCTCATTCATCATCGTGTAGTGTCCTAAAACCTGTCAGACACACTCTGTAAGATGTGCAATTGCCAAAATAAATATAGAGATACGTCTTGTAAACTCTCAAATAGTGGCTAAGGCCATTACTTTACTCAACAGAAGAGAGAACCCTGACGCTATTTAAACTGATATAAGAGGTAGGCCTTTATCTTCCAGTTTTATAAGAGTTCATCACAGTCATGTTTTATTAGCAACTCCCTGTTTTGTGATCCTCCCCTCGTTTTAAAATGCTATTAAAGCATACGACCATAACGCGCAACCCCTGCCACCTCCTCAACCCTTGCTTCTCCCTCCTCCTCCAGCAGATAGAGGCAACTCGTCTGTAGGGCTGTGAAACATCTACAGTAAGGAGAAACTATCAGCAGCAAATTGATGAAATTAGCGCTGTGGAAATGTACAGATCATTGCGCTGAAGTCACCTTCTGTCCTGTATGGTTCGCCCACTTACAGAGCACTTGTATGTATAGCAGAAGCTGGTGATTGAGGAAACATGCAAATGTCTTGACAGTGATGAAGCAGCAGGAAAGACACACCCCTTATTTGTGGGGGTGAAGCGTACCTGTAGTAAATTCTGCATGACTTGCCTGCATACAAGTCATTACGAGTTAATGACCGAGTAGAGGGCAGCAAGCTGTGCTGTCATTCACTCAGGTGTCCCGGTTGTGCATCCATGCGGAACGAGCACATGTTGGATGAATGATCGCACAGTCAGGTAATTCTTCAGGTGTGTGTGGAAGAGAGGGGGTGGGGCAACACAACAATCGTTAAATATTACATATAATCACAAGCACCCCATTGAACCCAACGTTTCTTTGAGAGGAGACGAGTGCTGCGGACCCGGGCTACGCTGTCACATTAGTGCACAGCACAATGCAGCGGTGGCAGAAGCCTCTGTGGAAGTCATTATGCCCCTGACTAGTGAGAGGACTGTTTAGACAAGCAATTTGTGCCACATGACAGGCCTAATTCCTCATCTGCAACTCAAACATTGACCACATGCCCCAAAATGCACCGCTCTCCTCACTCTTAATGAAGAGGACAACGCCACTGTCTCCGGAAGAATGACGGCGACCCCGGGCAGTGTTTCCCCACGGTGCCTTAAACGGTCAATTCATTGCTGGGGTCAAAGAAGTCAGATTGGTCTTTCCCATTTGTTTCACCATTCTGGGTTCCACAGGAGATGTACGATGTTCTGTGCCAGCGCACAATACCATCCGGTTATTTCTCCTGTGTTAAAATATTAAAGTTGCATGAAAGAGAACTATGAGACTTATTTGTCTGTCCTCACATAAAACTGTCGCAATCTGCCGTGTCAAGATAAATGAACACAAATTAAGTTGTTTTGATTTCACACACACAGACTACAGCTGAAAACACCAAATTGGTAAAGAAGTAATGCATAGTCGATAACTACTTTGGGTGTAATATTTATTTTGAAGCTACGCTTCCCGGAACTGATTCCAACAGCGTGATACATCCTGGATTCATTTCTGGTGGTTAATGCTGCTGTTGGTGATTACCTCTTTGATTTATTTCATACTGCTGTCATTACTGCCAGACATACGTACCTGTAATGAAGATTGCTTTTCGCAGGAAAGACATTTCCGACACCTGATGTAGCACAGCAGGAAAGCTCTCGGTGTTTGAACACGTCTTCAACAACCTGTAACAAATGAAAAATGAAGAAAAAACAGACACACACCGGTCAACCTCACATTACATATGCACACATACCTGTAACTTCTGTGGTCCGAAAATAAAGTTATCACCACTACGTAGCAACATCTTGGAATCACTTGCATGTTGCGTAACCTTGTGCAATTAAAATTGTGCATGATCAAACGAGAGAGAGAGAGAGAGAGAGAGAGAGAGAGAGAGAGAGAGCTGTCAATGGATTTGAAAATAAAGCATGACAAAAAGACCCATAAAGCTATTATCTACAGTATAATCATACAGTAACCACCATGGAGGCGTTTAGGGTCCATTTTCCTCTTTCAGTGTCCATGTGAGCACTTACAGGCTCGAGCACATAACCCAAACCGTGACAGCGCGTCAAAGCGCTTTTAAAAGCACAGGAAATGGTGGAAGAGAGCAAAAAGAAAAAAAAGCTTTGCACAACTAAATTCTCCGACAGAACATATGACAGCTTACAAATAAGTGTCGATGTGCTTAGTATTTTTTATGTAAACATATTGCCTCTCTGCTTTATGAAGTCACTGTAATCCTCCCATGATCATCAACGCTTTGTGATGTGGGGGCGGCATTGTCCCAGATGCGAGGCTGAGTGAAACGGTAATGCTGTTATCCAGCGGGCTGACTCGTCGAGATGTGGATTCGGGCGCTGCATCCTTCTACCTCCAAACAAAAAGCAAGAGCAGAAAAAAAAAGAAATTCTAATCAGCAGAAATCCATCAGCAGCAATTGGCCACGTTCAACTTTTTGTTCTTACTTAATAATAAAACAGCTTTCGTCAGTGTTTGAAGGTATTCAGGCTTTGTGAAAGTTGATGTGAAAAGCAATTAGACAATGAAGTTCCTTTCTTCTCCCTCTAAGGAGAACCTTTCCACGTTCTACCATAATTAAATGGATCGCTGTACTGGAAGCAGGGTTCGCCTGGTGACAGAGAGATCTGTGGTGGGCTTTCCTCTGTGACGCGTCATCACAACTCCTCTTAAAAACGGCACACAGGGACACAATGTTGTAACAAGGAGGAGGACACGTGTGTGTGTGTGTGTGTGTGTGTGTGTGTGTGTGTTTGACAGCTCTTCTGCGGTTCAATGCCAGATATTGTTGATTTACAACCTATATGATTGTCTTCAATGACATTTTTTAACAACACTGCTTTCCTTCTACAATGTTTGTAATTTGCAACCACAGTATTCTTCAGGAATGGAAACTGTAATACTCAATTGAAGGTTGAGGTATGATCTAAATTGATAATCACATTGAACTGTCTTTTTGATTTCTGTTGATGAGGGGGGGGATGTTTTGCTTTTGCTTCGTCCAATCGGTGACAATTGATTTATCCGTGTTTTATTCAACACAGAAGCTGTGGTAGCGATGAGTAAGAGCAGTAATAATGTTTATGACTTTATTACCTATTTTTCATTGAGGTAACTAGGCTGATAGCTACCTGTTCAGAAAGATTATGTCACCATTCTCAATCCCACCTACAAAGCTCTGGGTGGATTATTGTTTCTCCAACAGTCATCCACCCAAACATATTAGTATTTGAATCACCGAACAAATCTGAGATGTGGGTGGTGATTTCAAAATATGAAACCGGACTTGATGACGATTATAGAGCCAAACATTGTCCAAAAGGAACATAAGTCCTAGTGTCTATGTGGGATGTTCTCATTAGGACACAGTGTCAATATGTTCTCAGCCATCTTGCCAAATGAGAGAGAAAATAAAATAGTTTAGCATCATTTTGGTTTCTAATTTAGTGGAATAATAACTGTAGTATCAATGACAGCGCATTAGTTTGCTCTCGTAGAGTCACGCTCACTACACAGAACGAAACTCAACGATGTGAAGTAAATGATGATGATGATGACGATGATTGTTCTCTCATTTAGGCATAGCTGGAAACCCAGTGCTCTTTAATGAAAATGGAGATGCTCCTGGACGATACGAGATCTACCAATACCAGATCAGAAACCAAACGGCCGAATACAAAATAATTGGCCACTGGACGGATCAACTCCATCTCAACGTAAGCGTCGACGTTTCCGCTCCTGTTTTGTTTGTGTTCGTGTTTACTGTTAAAAGTCCTTCGCTGAAAAGCTGTTTTCTCCAGCTCTGCAGCTGCACGTTTGCTCACTGACTCCTCCCCAAACCATTTGATAGCGCTTCGTGCCATCTTCAAAGGTGTAAATATCCAGAGGGCGCTTTAAGTGATTAACAGGGCGGACTGTGATGAAAAGAAAGCCATGAGAGCTTAAGGACAGACATATTTAATATCATCTCTCAAGACGGCATCACTGACTTCCAAAAACACACCACTGTGGGGGCAGGGGGTGTGATGAAGTAACGGTATTATATAAAGGAACCAAACAAAATTCTGTTTTGACAAAATGAAGAGGAAGCCTTGGGCAGAGTACAATTGAACAAATGAAGCAGCTTGAGAGGAGCTTTTTGCCCTTTTTTACCTTTTTCAACATCATGTTAAAAAAGCAACGTCTGTGGTGGGCACCTGCTGTGGAATGCGGCAGTTCTGACTCTTAAAGCCGTGTTTAATTAGTGTTCTTTGAGTTCTTAATTAAATGCACATTTGGAGACACATTTACCGGCTTTGAATGAACAGCCACAATTGAATAAAATTGATAACATAACATCAAAGAGAGCGGGACACGTTTGGAATTACGTATTTAATTTATCTGTACAAGTATGCTTGTAAAGGGAGAAAATCCACAAGGGGGGTAGTATCCTGAAACGGAATTAATCAATTTTTCTTCTGATCGTAGACAGCAGAGGATTGATGTTTTTTTAAACTCAAACAACAATTTACCAAAGGGAGGCACTGTCAGTTCCCTGCAGGCCTGCAGTTTCCTCTTGTGTCTTACCTTTTGGATAATTTGACCTCCAACTGGAAGACATTTAACCCCTAGTTTGCCCTTTCCCACCACACACCCAAATACATCAAACCAAGTATCATGAGCAAAACACTTTAGCTCTCTACAAATCTCCCCTCTTCCCTCTTTGTCTTTCTCTCCGTCCATTGATGTCCGTCTGTGTCCCGCTTGCCTCCTTCGCAGGTCCGTACGATGCAGTGGCCCGGCGGTGTCCGTCAGATCCCTTCCTCAATCTGCAGTCATCCCTGTCAGGCCGGCGAGCGCAAGAAGATTGTGAAGGGCATGCCTTGCTGCTGGCACTGCGAGCGCTGCGATGGCTATCAGTACCAGGCAGACACCTACACGTGTAAGATGTGTCGCTTTGATTTACGGCCCAACGTGAATCACACCGGCTGTGTTCCAATCCCCATTGTTAAGCTGGAGTGGAGCTCTCCATGGGCAGTCTTTCCCGTGCTTATTGCTGTCTTTGGCATCATGGCCACCGTGTTCGTGGTGGTCACGTTCGTCCGCTACAACGACACCCCCATTGTGAAAGCATCAGGCCGGGAGCTGAGCTACGTGCTGCTAACTGGCATCTTCCTCTGTTATGCCACAACATTCCTGATGATTTCTACCCCTGATGTAGGAATTTGCTCCCTCCGGAGGATCTTCTTGGGTCTGGGCATGAGCATTAGTTACGCCGCCCTGCTCACCAAAACCAACCGTATTTACCGCATCTTTGAGCAGGGTTCCATGTCTGTCAGTGCTCCCAGGTTCATTTCTCCAGCCTCCCAGCTGGCCATCACGTTCACCCTGGCCTCAGTGCAGCTGCTTGGGGTGTGCATCTGGTTTGGCGTGGACCCCTCCAAGGCCATTATTGACTACGAGGACCAGAGGACCTCTAACCCGGTGATGTCTCGCGGTGTGCTCAAGTGTGACATCTCTGATCTGTCTCTCATCTGCCTGCTGGGCTACAGCATGCTGCTCATGGTCACCTGTACGGTCTACGCCATAAAAACCAGAGGAGTGCCGGAGACATTCAATGAAGCCAAACCCATTGGTTTTACCATGTACACCACCTGCATTATTTGGCTGGCATTCATCCCAATCTTCTTCGGCACTTCACAGTCCACGGAAAAGGTAAGCTTACGACTATTCCTGTCGTTTGTTTTCTCACTCATAGAAGTACTTTAAAGAGTTTTTAGAAATCATCACAGGCACACAAAAGCTTCTTTAATACCAACCCTATTAGGTTTTTCATTTCTATGTCAAATTCTTTCTTTGCTTACTGCTTCTTCTTGGTTTGTTCACAAGCAAGTTTGGATCATTAATGCAGGAGAGTGCAGGTGCAGATGAAGAAGAACTACACAACGCCATTGGTGGAAAGTAATTAAGTACATCTACTCAAGTACTGTAGTAAAGTCCAATGTTGAGGTTTACTTGCATTTTCCATTTAGTGCTTCTTTATACTTTTACTTGACTACATTTCAGAGAACAGTGTACTTTTAATTCCACTACATTTCTCCGACATCTATAACTCCAAGTTACTTTGCATAAAAAACACGATCAACAAGTAAATTATGAAGCATTGTCAAAGATGAAACCAGTACTCACATCCTTGTTTTATTTTCTGCTTTCCTCTTGACCCGTCACATTTGTCTTCTGACCTCTTGTCGGATTCCACAGATTGGGAACTGTTGGATTAAACTACCCAACAGTATATTAGGCACTTATAATTAGGTCAGCTACATGTTTACATGCTGATGCATAAATAGAAATGATCTAATGATATAATATGTAATATACCTTTATCACGTGCTATTTGGTATTGTATAATGAGTGTTTTTACTTTAATACTCAGTACATTAACTAGTAGTAAGTACATCCTGCTGTTAATACTTCTCTACTTGTACTTGATTGTCAGATTTATACAAGTACCGTAGTAATACCACAATTTGAAAATACACCATGATTTAAAGTTATAAGTAGTTCTTCCACTACTGCACATAAGTCAACTTCTTTTTTCATCAGCAATGTTTACATTGGTCTTTCAGTCCCAGGCAGACCTCCAATGTTCTTTTTCTTATTTGCATACTCCACTCTGCCTTTATTTAATGACAAGAGCGATGGCACAGGAAGTCATGCAGAAGCCTCGTTTCAAATGTACGAACAACATACAGAATGTGGACACAGCGTTTTATAAGTGCATTCTCTAATAATGGCATGCAAGCCTATGACTCACGTATACGTGATGTCTATATGCCACCGTGCATTAGAGACCCCTGAGCTGTCGACACAAAGACAAGCTCGCACTCGTATTCCTGTGTCAAAGCGATGTGCCTGACCTCGTGAACCGTGGAACCTCGATCACATCCAGTAGAGCTCGGGGAGGCTACAGGTCAAGTGGGATCCAACAGAGGCATGGCAATGGAGGCTGGGCTTGGAACTCGCATTCAGTGGAGACGGTCTGGATATGGAGCCAAAGGGGTAAAACACTGACAGTAGAAATGTGTTGATCCAGTTGATCCAGTTGAAAGAGGTATTTTGGCAGAGCAACAAAACGGGCTCAGTAGCTGCAAGAGAGGACAGCGTTGAGGGGAAAATGCTCAAACTGGCACGGACACTATCAGTGGTGGCAGCATGGGTCTGACAGATGCAACAAATGAATCCTTACCTCCTCCCTTTAGGGATTAAAGCAAACAATGCATCAAAACGCTGGCCTTGAAAACTGGCTGTGACGGTTACCTTTGTGGGAAAGAGCTCGAGAGAGACCGATTGTGCGCATTGTGTCACGCTCAGCATCCCAAAAATAATTTCCACTGTATAGTCTACGATTGCAGGAAATCTGCATATGAGTGCAGCCAATTGAATTACATTAATAATGTAGTGTGTGACCAGCAGCACAATGACTTATTTTCATATGCTGCATATTGTGTTAAAACCACAGAGTTGAAACTACTGTGAATCTGCATATTGGCCATAAATCTCCTGCTGTTAACACTAAAACTGGGCAACAGCAGCAACATGTTGAAAACAATGAAATACCTGCTGCGCTCACCAGATGCTGCTTGTACGCTGCATTTGCTGAAATATATCAAGGGAAATGTAGTGAAATGTCAACCGCAGCTTCGTCGCCACACAGTCTTGCTCAGCACACACAGTCCAAGTTCAGAGTGCACGTTCCTTTTGAATGCGACTGTTGCACATCTTAAGCCGGATGTCAACGGCAGCCGTGGATATCAGCGAGTTCTTTGTTTAATCATTCCATCTCCTCTCTCTGAAGATGAAAGAGAATTATACAATCGCAGAGAGTGAACAGCTTTTTGGAGGATGAGGTAATCCATTAGCTTTGAATAGTAAAATAGAAGTGAAAAAAAGAATTGAAGGGTATGAAGTCCTACTTTTCTTCTTCTTCTACTTACAAACCCTGAGAAACTTCTCTCATCCTGCTTAATTAAATATAAGGCACTCCAAAAGATATTGTTGCCTCATTCATAATTAGGAGATAGTTTTACTTTTATCATTTGGAAAAGTTCTCCCATTGCCCTCAGCGTTGTTAAGGTAAGACATGAAATCTAGCTGCAGGGAAATGTCCTACATTTCTTCCTCTCCTCATTTGAGAGAGAATAATCATATTTAATATATAACCAAAAGTGTAGAGTTGGAAAAACTTCATTTAACTCACAGTCTAATATGGTTTCGTCTAGTCAGACCATGCAGCAAGTTACTTTGCTATTGAAGACTGTCCTCACAAGAAAACACACAATCCCTACAAATCAATTCATGTTTCTGTTGAAGTGAGAGCCAAGTAAAGAAGGAAGCATTGTGACGATAGTGTGCTCTTTGTTTCCTAAGTCCAACTGCCCTCTGCTTTTAACCATGACCATGATTGTTATGACCCAGTGGTTGTTTTTCTAACCATGTTGAGAAAGTAGGAATTTCAACACAAACCATAATGACCATAAAAGAGACAGTGGTGGAAAGTAACTAAGTGTAACTATTCATGTCTTAAGTACAATTTTGAGGTACTTTTATGGTACTATTTTAAAATATTTAGTTAGTTACTAATACGATTTAGATAATTGTATTATGATTATGATATAGTATTACTGGTTAAAGGCACTCTCAACCTTCAAGTAGAGACTTATTATAAATATGTAATACCTTGATCAGCTGCAACATTAATACTTTAATAATTACAATCCAGTAATACAATACATATTATTCTGAAACTGGCCATTGTGCTAAATGAATACTTTTATTTTTCTTACTTGTACTAATAATTTGATGCTATGTCTCGTGTACTTTTACGTCAGTATTATTTTGAATGCAGGACTTGAATGCAGTATTTTTACACTGCAGTATTGCTCACTACTTTCTCTCACGTAGAAGATCTGAGTGCTTCTTCCACCACTGAAAACTGATTTATTTTTCCACGGGAAGCAAAGAGCAAATGGTGTCATCGTGGGGATAGATCAGAAAACAATATATCTGTCATATATATGTAACAACAACGTGTTTTGTTGTTTCATTTGGAGGACTCATTGCCTTTTACTGCCCAACAAAAAAGTAGCCAGTTTTGCTGTGATAGGCTTCATGTAAAAAAACAACAACCTGAGACTGGTTCACTGAGGGGTTACATAAAAAATGTTCTTATTTAAGGAATTAACATGTCAAAGCAAACACACGTCATAATCATTTTACTGTGAATGGCAGGCCGCACAAAGCCTCACAGCCCACTTTGACACGTCTTTCAGAGCAATTAAATGCTCCACTTCCTCCGGGTCTTGCTTTACCTTATCGAGCCGCCTATGTGCTCATCACCACTTTACAGCGGGCCTCTGCCTCAGCATTACAAGCGCACCAGCCATTTATTTGTCATCTGGTGCTAGGATAGATGTAACAAATGCCATGGGAGGCATTCTCTATCATTCAAACGGGGACATCTGGCCTATCTGTGGAGCGTGATCAGCGAGCGGTTGTGCCAGCATCAGGAACAGACGTGACACCTGCTTACCTGGAGAAACGGTCTAAATCAGCGGCTGCCTCAGAGGACAGGAGACAGGTGGAGAGGCGACGGACAATAGCGTGCATGGGAATGAGGCTTCAGCACAATAGGCGCGGTTCAAATGCAATCAGCCCACACAAAGAGGTCTTGCCGTTACCGTGCATGAATGGACCGATGAATTGAGTGGTTTTGTTTATTTCTCTATGACGTCTCCGTCACACGATTGGCATTGTCAACTCGACCGCAACAAAAATAACTGCTGTTAGTGCACTCGTCAGACAAAGGAGTGGGAGTTGCAGTGAGTTCAACAGGACCAGATGTCAGACAGGCGTGTTGTTCCCCGCTACCTGTAACCACCTCCCCCCCCCCCCCCCCCAACAGCATTATTCACAGCAATGTCCCGCAGGCCCAATAATACATAATGAAGATTGATGCTTCAGAGCAGAGGGAGCTCGGCAACATCTCGGACCTCAGAGAGCAGTTGTTACGTTCATTAGGCCGACAGCAGAGCGGCCCTCTGGGTCGTGGCCTGTTGACCCCTGGGTGTTTCCAATAATAATAATAATAACAGGCTGGGAAGTTAATCAAAGCCAGAGAATTGTGATCTTTATAAATGACATTTTCCCATGAAGCTATATTGTTGTGTCCCCTAAGGCTTCTATTGGTTTATTAGCTTAATTATTGTGAAATCTCATGGAGCAAGCCCCTCTGCTGAACGTTTTCATAGCATGCTGAGAAATAAGTTGCTGAATGTAGGAAGTAGTTTTGCATCCTGCAGCAGAAGCTCTCTAGAGTCGCTGGTCGAAAATAGAATCTGTTTACATTCATCCTCAAATGAATCTTACGTTATCAGCTGACACTGCCTTTCTCCCTCAGTTGTGTTGCGCTCTCTGTAGGCAGCGATGTGGGACATCATCAACTCCTCTCATCATATATGTAATGATAGATCCCCATTGTTTCCCTCCGCGTCTAGTTCAGTCATTAATGCTGCCATACACTGCTGCTCCTATGTTATGTTCCCCCTCGGGCAAGATCTGCTGATTGCAAGGCGATAAGTGTGTGAAGGTATACAACAGCTCGCTTTGAGGAGTCTGGTCCGTGCACGTCGGGTGCATCGAAATCAGGAGGAAACAAATGACTTGATTGAAAATGGGCAATGAAGGAAAATGAACCATAGATGAATTCCCAAGATGATGAATTCCCAAGAAATGTAGTACAAGAATGGCAAAGATGTGTTTTAGATTATTTAGAAACAATGTCGCCATCACATAGTTTGTTCACTTAAATATCACACTCTTAGACATAATCCTTTATTAACTGATTTAAAGTATCTTACTGAAAAGTGTTTGTTTACGTTATTTGTGTGTGTAAAGAATGAATGAATATCAACGAATATATCATGATCTGATTTTTGTAAATAAATGCCAACACTAGCATTAAACCTTCCACTAATAACAGGGTTTCTATCTATGTGTGAAGAGTATATCTAATCTAACGTGTACCAGTTGGTTGTATTGAACTACATTTAGATTGTTTTAGTTGATTTTATATTATTTTCTTAGTAAAGTTAGTTTTGTCTGGCTGGTTTTTATACCCTTGTTCCTGAAGAAACAATATTACATTTTAAGCAAAACTAAAACAAGTTTTCAGTAATGCTTTAGTCAAATAACTGAAATTAATCAGCAACTGTTTTTTTTTTGTAAAAAATAAAATTTTTGTTTTATATAAAGTATCTTTGAGTTTTGGACTATTGGTGGGATAAAAAAAGTATCTCTTTGTTTTGCAGACAATAGATTGACAAACTATCATCAAATCATCAATCTGTCAGATTGATGATTTGATGATGAAGTCGTTGTTGGTTTTGTTCGTTGTAGCCTGTACCTTTTTTATAGTTGGAATGCTAAATATACATTAATGTGAACAAACGTTGCTTGCAATTTATTGAATTGTGAGTATTTTTAATTTTTAAATGTCTTTCAAATTCGGGTCAAATGTGTTATATACAAGATTTGGAGCATTTAGATTGTCTTTCAACCAATCTCAACATTGCGACGGCTGAGCCTGTGGTACGCACTCAACAGCGATAGCTGTTGTAAAAGCCCGCCCGACAATTTCAACAGATCAGGGAGAAGCTCGGATTACAACACAGAGAGAACGACTCAGATAGACGTTACTCCACTATATCTTTATTATATTGCTATATACTACTATATACTATATTGCTCTGGATATGGCACATTAAATTAACTCCATTATGTTTTTCATTCTTCCCTCATTATCCGGCAGTTTACACGAAGTGACTACGAGAATGTCTTTTATTGTTGGTTGAAAGGCGGCAGAGAATTTATTTTTCTCTGTTTTTATTCCAGCAGCAGCTTGGGTTCAACAGTCAGCAGTGAACTACGCCCAGAGAGGGTTTACTGGTTCACACTCCCTACAGCTGGGAGGGGACCTCCATCATACAGCCCCCGTCCTTCCATCCTCGTCTCTCCAGCCAGCAGTCCCACATGGACTGGCTGAGATGAGTTGCACGACAGAGAGTCACAAATAATAAAAACAAACAAACTAGACATTCAAGTAGAGGTCACATCTGGGGAGCTAAATGTTACTCTGCTTTTTTGATGGAAAACCAGCAAGGGCCTACTGGGGGGGGCTGGGGGGGCTGGGGGTGACTCAGTGGCTGATGAAACCTCCACCGCTAAAAAGGAAGAAGCACTACCCTAGAATGATTAAATACAAATATTTACAGTAAAAGGCACAGAGTCTTTAAATGGGAGCAGCGTTTGAGTTGCATCATATAACATGGCCCCCGGAAATGCTTGATGCTGATCTGCTGGCACGCATTGAGTTCATGTATTGGAATCCTTTAGTCAGCGGTGGCTTAATTACAGTTGTAAATCAGTTTGCGCAGCAGTGTTTCATATTGAAAACCTGCTTTGTCCCTCGTTCCTTCAGAGAAATAACATTCCCTTCTGGGAATTGTTTTTTGATTTGAAGAAATACATTCATGCTGCTGTACTATTTAATAAACTGCCTTTAGAAGACGGGAACTGAGCGTGTGCGTTATTAAAAGCCTTTATGTGTCAATAAACAAAAAAAGCTTCTGCTTGAGGCAGAGTAAGAATCTAAAGTGGAAAGAAAATAGTAGTGATAGATTATGTTGTTTGCAATAGCAACAGATGCTGGAACGTCAAGCTTTTGGATTGGAAGTGGACATTTCTTTTCTTATTTTCAGACATACAAGCAAGATCAACTGACTACGTTTAAACTTCAATTATCAATTTCAAAATTTTGTGCTGTTTACTGAAAGGCAAAACATTCATCTGCACAATAGAGTCGAATATACACAGCCGTGTTTTCATATGAGAATAATTTTTTCCTGCGATGATGCCAGCTCCTGCACACGTTAAAGTAAATACACTGTAACATTGTGTTGTAGCCCTTTAAGTCCTTGTAACATAAATATACTCTGAATACGGATCACATGGCAGGAAGTAGAAGGTTCAGGTTCAGTTGTGCATTATCACTTTCTTATTAGATGGTCAGCACACAGCTGTATTTCCCAAATCCCACGCAGTGTTCGGATACATAGCCACGAGACATTTGCCTCAGATGTTACAGTATTCAGCCCCAAAACATAATGTGTTGAAAAGTTAAACACTAGATCATTTTTTTAGGCTGTTGATCTGCCATTTTGTGAAGGTATTCCCCTGAAAGGTCTGTCTTTGCTGCATCTTTCATTATCACTCCATGTCAAGCTCAGGACAACAGGATACTGATTTTGAGCTAAACATCGTCATAATTATTGATCGTCATCACCCACTTAAGCTACTCGATCTGCTCATTCTGTGTTGCTTTTTGTTGCATTTGCGCAATGTTGGCCAAATGGGCAGAACAGGAAAACCTCCCATTGCAAAGTCACACTTTATATCCTTAATTTGATTATTTTGTTGTTCTACATATTTGTAGCAGTTTATTTAACTTTATTTAACTTTATTAAAGTGTGAGCGCATACAAACAAATACTTCATTTAAAATGAGCTGATTTGAATCTGTTGGTCTTCATATTGGATCTTATTTTAACGTCGCTGCTCGCTGTTTGTTGACACTGTAGTTCGTTGTATCCATTGGGAGGAATCGTAGCTTTCTTCCTACTCCCTCGCTCATAATTATGGTCAATGTGACACCATTACTGTGACAAGGTAGCGAACATTAAAAAAGAAAAGAAAACTGAGTTTGACAGAACTACTGTCAAGAATGTCAACGTTTGCATTGAAGTCTGCGGTATCATGAAAATATAACTTGTGGACCACAGCTTTCAAAGTAATTCTTCTCATATGACCAGTCCTGCAGTGACCACATAGTATAATGTACAGAAATGACACAAGCTTTCCTTCTTCTTCAGTGCTTCCCTGACGATGACTCATTCATTTGCTGCAGCTTTGCAAACCATTCAAATGGAATGAGCGGGAACGTTACTGATCGTTATCCTCCCCCGTGATTCAGAGGATTTGACCATGTGTAACATTTTCACAAGCTTGTACCGTACAGGTCACTACCCACATGGAAAAATCGTCCAACTCCAGTGCCAAAGAAGGGCTAAACTCTTTGTGTTTTGCATGTTTGTTGTTTGCCTCTTGCAGCTGTACATCCAAACAACCACACTGACCATCTCTGTGAGCCTGAGCGCCTCGGTGTCCCTTGGGTTGCTCTACATGCCCAAGGTCTACGTGGTTCTCTTCCACCCCGAGCAGAATGTGCCCAAGCGCACACGCAGCCTGAAGGCTGTGGTTACCGCCGCCACCATGTCCAACAAGTTCAACCCCAAGGCCGGACTCAGACCCAACGGAGAAGCCAAGACCGAGCTGTGTGAAAGCCTCGAAACACAAAGTAAGTACAGGAATGCAAATGAGAGAAGCCTCTGGCTAACAACCCACTGTTCCGTCATTTCTCAGGCATGTTTTGTCCTTCAGTGTCTGTCGATTATACGCAATAGATGCAGAGATATGAAGCAGAGTAAAAAAATAATTACTTACGTGGCATGTTATTTAACACCTCATTGGATCCGGAAACCACTGTTGTTTTATTACGTATTACTGAACTGCAGAACACATTCTGCAGTTCAATAATAGATTAATTATCCTTCAGTAGAACCTTAATTGTCATTTTCTTTTCATCATTTCATTGAATTTAGCGGCTACACCTGAAATCTAACATCACATGCTAAAAAGGTACCTTACTTTTTTGGCTATTGCTCTCTGTATTTACACTTCTAGTACTGAAACAATGAGTTGATTACTTGACCAGTCAGAGAACAATTTAGATAATTGAATAGTTGTTTAAGTCACATGTTTCAAACTCTAATCACGAGGATGTTCTCTCCTGGTGCTGTTGGTCATAGATACAGTGTTAATAAATCCAGTGATAACGTACGTTTATAAAATGTCAGAAGACAGTGAAAAACGACTCTTATTTTCCCAGAGCTTAATGTGACCTATTCAACTGGCTTGTTTTTATTTGACGAGCAGTCAAAACCTCATATGTATTCAGTTTTCAATCAGATGTTACAAAGAAAAGCATAAAGTCCTCACTTTTAAGCAGCTCAAACAAGCTGAACAATGACTAAAACAATGAATCTGTTATCCAAACAATAACCCTTTAAATTACTGGCAATCAACTTATCAATTAATCAGCTAAATCAGCTGTAGAGTTGCAGCTGACATGTAAATAAAGAGGAAATCAAATACTTATTAATCTAACATCTAACTATCCTTTCTGAAGCAGCTGGATAATGACTTCTTAATCGTTCATGTCTGTCAACAGAGATGCTTTCTCTGCGTTGGGATGAACAGGGAAATTGAGCCTTTTGCCACACATTTTAAAGCTGGGTGAAACGTTTCCCCTCACAGGAGAATAAAAGAGCTGACAGCCTATGTACCGTGAACACAGAAATGAATACAAACACTGTGACAATGCACTGTAGTAACAATGGCATACTGTAGTGAGGCCCATCAGGATAGATGCATGTAAACACACATTGCAGCATTAATTCCCATCTTGCTTCAAGTTTCTGTGGAGGGTTAATGGGGCCTTTTTGTCCAACAAGTCAGAAGGCAAAGGCACAGAATAGATAGCCTCAGCCATTTATCCTGATGGGGTTCCCGTTTACAGGCGCTGCACAGTCCATGGCTATTTGAATAAGCACCATTTGTCATTGTCATCGCCACCGTGGATGTATCGCTTGATGAAATTGAAAAATTCCCGCCTGGGCCAGCTCCCACAACTGGCGTGATTCGGCGGCGATACGTCGGGATTTATCTGCTTCACCTCAGCGAATCAGCTGACACAGTCTGGAGAGACAACTGGAAAGTTGAAGCATGATAGCTGAAGGGAAAGGAGGTGTGATGGGGGACAGTTGGCTACACTGAACCCCCCCCCCCCCCCCCATCTGCTAGTGAATACAGGCATGTATGTATTCAGGGACAAAAACATACCTGGAGAGTTGAGGGATTCACGCTACACTGCAGCATGGGGACCAAAAAAAGCAACTGGACACATTTTCTGCCATTATTTGACATTTCATCTTACACGTGTTGCATCAGGAATGCAAGGCTAAACAAATCACCCACATGCGCTTCATTAATCTTCCTCACTATTAGTACAGTGGTACAATAGTTATCCTGGACTACATTTGAATCTCAATATACCCTCTTATTCTTCTTCTTCTTCTTCTCTTTCAGCTTTCCCAACAAAGCAAACCTACATCAGCTACAGCAACCATGCAATCTAATGGACACATGTAGTCATCATAATTTCCACATCGACGGAGAAAAACATGCAGTGGAGTTTGACACAGGCGGCATTAAAAAAAAAATGGATGTGTCACATGAACGGCTGGAGATCATAGAAGTGTTGCCCAAAGACGTGACGTGGCGAGGAGAGAGACCACCGGGCCCAGAACAGATAACGGTACAATTGCCTGTCTGCCTCACAAGAATACACACACGAAAAAAAAGAAAAGATAAAAAATACTTGCATGGCAGAGGCCGATGGATGGAGCTTTCCTTTTGAGTGTTTACATTTCAGCTATGCCCTCTTTCAAAATGACGTCATCGTGAGCAGTGCCGACTGAAACAGAACTAAAATCAAGAATACATTCAGGTGTTCTCCATGTCGTCTGCCGGTTTTGAAAACTGTAATTAATCTTAAAACCCTCAAGGCATCACAAGGGATTAATCAACAATCAACACCAAAAAGGCATGAACACATTGTCCATGGATTTCTAAAGAGGGTAGGAGGCTTGTGTTTTGTTTTTATTTCTCAATGTATTCCGGTCTCATGAGTGAAAAACGACTGGAAACGGTGATCATCTCAACAATGCAAACAAATCTGTGCCAGACTATTTTTTTTTTGTTCCTCTTTCAGGTTTCCACTGAGTCAATAAGGAGGAGTACACATATGAGATGGTCTCTGCCGATTTTGAGCATGCCAGTTCCAACATCCTGTGTTGTGTTGTTAAAAAAAAAAGATAAAAGTAAAAAACCTCAATGGAAAAAAAATGATATCTTTGGAATGCGTTTAAACTCTGTTGCAGCGTTGTTAAGTTTGGGCCCGAGTCTACCGTACGTTTAAAAACTGTTCTCAAATGGTGAAGGTCTAGTGAGTGATTATTTATCTGTGCTTAAGTGAGGCCATGATTTGTATTACCAGCTAGCCGAAGGCTGCCACTGCCCTCCACATACCTGTATGTGCTTTGAAACAGTGGCTCGTGGTTAAAATCAAACGGTATTTTAACCGGGAGATGTTACTGTAAGCTGTCGTCCAGGATGACCCTCCCATCACTGCCACCAGCTTCTCTCTCGGTCACACGTAGTGTGAGGGTAAAGCTGAGCTGAAGAGATCCATTAGGAGGGGAATTAAGAGGAAGTATGCCCTTGAGAGGATTGTGCAATATGACCTGAAGGCGATATCCATAATGGATACTGAGAAAATTCATTACTACACATGTCCTCCTCAGGCACTCTCATGATAAGGGGGAGGTGTCGGGAAGGTGTAAGGCTTTCAACAAATGAAAATCTAATTGCAAAAGTATAAAATATCTCCATCAATCACCCTCAGCCTGCTGAACAGATGAATAGTTGGCTTCGTAAAGTATAAAGCCCTCTAACGTCTTGGGGGGAAAACATCGCGGGGTCATTTGTGTTGTGAATTCAATGCTGCTCTTCATACCGCCCTCTGTATTACTTTCAACACCATTTGTGTTGCAGAATAAAATGTGAGTGCTGACCAAATTAAATGGCAAGTTAATGTATGTTATTAAATAGATTGATGATGTCTGCTTTATGTCCTGACATATCCTACAATTGGCGTAAATGTAAAAAAAGATACAGTGCCTGGCTATATGAATATGTATTTGTAAAACCCCATGAAAACTAATGAAGTGTGTGAAGCATGTTTAGTTTTTTTTATACAAAATTTTATTTCTATTAAAAATGTTTGGAAACTTCAACATCGGTTTTCAGGCTCTTTTTTTAGCTGTTAGTTTGATCATTAATCCGACTCTTAGCGTTAAAAATGAAGAGAGGAACACTTTCTTTTGCTATCAATACATGCAATGCACACAGAATTGTACATTAACACACATGTATGATCTTAAACGACAGGATTGGCTGGTGTGTGTTGGTTTGTGTGTGTGTGTGTGTGTGTGTGTGTCTGTGTCGTTTTTTCCTGACTAATAATACAGATTATAAAAAACAGTTTGTCAGCCCTGAAGAAAAAAAGAGAATGGCTGCCATCCTCTGAATAATATGTTGCCACTACTGCTCTGATTATACCAGCAGAAAGACTGATGGAGGGAAACGTGGAATTATATCAAATGAATGGTTTGCTTCGACTTGAAATGAAAGGCCTCTGCATGCAGCAAGCTCTCAGCAGCCATCGAGCTTCTGCACGCCTCCCTGGTACTGCGAGCCCGCTATACAAAAGGCTGGGCGATAACAAGTGTTGCTTAGCAAGGTTGCCAAGTGTATATGCTGAGTATATATCATCTTCAGAGACAGAATAAGATGCAACGTTTAGTCTCATGAGACTACAGGGTTTTGCATGACACACACTGGTGTTGACAAGAAACATCTTGTGCCACTCAGGCAGAAAAAAACAAAGAACACAGTTCTAAAAGGTGGTAGCTATTTAATTAAAAGTATGTCAATGATCTGGCATTAAACGTATATTACTAGCCTGGGAAATACTCGGTATCACATTTCAACTTTGACGGTGACGGTATTTGATTTCGTATTTTGATTTAAATTTAGTATGAAGTCCCGTCTTCATATTTGTGCACCAAGAATGACTTTCTAATGCAGCACTCGCACATGTGGAAGGAAGAAACATACGATACAGCTTTTGGCTGACTGCCAAATAAACATCTCTATACAGCATGAGGGACACTGCGGGGCGCTAATGTGGGATACCAACTAAATAAATCAGTAAATCAATATATTATTAATGAATAACACTTGGCTATGGCCAACATAAGCTGCAAATAACCACCATGTTGTTCCTCGAGACTCACAGACTATAATAATCAGTCCCACATGAATCTTACAGACACGATTATTGGGAAACAAAATGAATACATTTGCGGTTGTTTCTCCGGAAGAAATCTACAGATTAAAAAAGACATGTTAAGGAGAATGAAACATTGTATTTTCTCTACTAAATCTACTTCACAAAAAACATATACAGTTTGTAGCTCAAACAATAAACGTCCACTTCAGAATAAAATACTTTATTGACATAGTTAATGTAACCAATGAGACGGCTATAACATAAACAGTAACGTATGAATCTAAAGTGTCATAAGATGAGACGACTCCAATGTTTCCCGTATGAGTGAGAGAACAGTAAACAACCCAACATAAGGAGAAGCATACTGATGGTCACTGATGGTGTACGTGTGAAGCTACTACTAATGAGATCATTCTGACCCATCCTGTGGCTTCTTCACAGTGAAGCTAAAGCTGGCAACATGTCACTGTGAATACGCTGCAGGGAGGAGTGGAGTTTATTCAACAGTAGGAAAGTGGTATGAGTGGGTCCGTGTTGACACCAGTCAAAGCATAGTCCTGCACACAAATATACAAGGTGTATTTTAATTTGTAGTATCAGACCTGCAGATGTTTAACAATTCAATAATTAAACAAATGTATTTGACCTCAATGATACACAGATTTCTATCAATTGATGGATTTAAAAGAAAGCAGGAGAAAAAAAACTTTTTATTATGGCAGCATCAGAATTGTCACCGTACACATCGGCTCCAGTCAGCAGAGATTTCAGTTTCTATACCTCAGGACTTCCCTCTTGACTGTGGAGAAGACAGGCGAGTATGCATTATTTCTCACTGCTGGCCTTCTCTACGCTTCAATGCATCTGAATCTGAAAGCCAGCGATTTTCAAACATACTTAAAGAATATTTCGGACAACTTGAGACGTTGTTTGGCAGAGTAATGGCAAAATACATTCAGAAACACACTTCCGTGGGCAGTTACATTGACACCACTGCTGAGAGGTCCAATGACACTGAGAGATTGAGACACAAGCTAAAGACTTCTACACCAGAAACTACACCACATAATGGTCGCATCATGTGAAAGCAGACAACAAAATGCAGCAAAAAAGAAAGAAGAGCTTCGACCCCTCCTCATCGCTATGTGATCACAGGGACAATGACAGCTCCTTCAGATTAATGGAGATTATGGAGTCAAAGCAAGCCAATGTTGAGGCAATCCTCGTGAAAGTATGAATAGCTTAGCAGATAAAACGTGTATTCAGTCCTTTTTCCTTGTGCACCTGAGGATAATACTGTACAACTGCCCTCAGATGACAGAATGAGCACATCAGGACCACATTTGTCTAGAATTGAGCACCAATAATATAGAGCATGAAGAGAAGCAATGCAGTGATGTTTCCCTCAAGGGTCCTTTGACTGAGCTCTCTCAGCTGTGCACTACTGCTATTCTATAGCATCACAAACAGAACACTGACGGGGCCTGCTTTGCTGTTAAAAAATCTGATCGAGAGGAGATTCCAGCAGAAGACACAGCGCTGGTTGCAAAAGGCGAGCAATTCGCTGTGGATGCCGATAGAAGAGCGAGTTAAAGCAAAGGAAGCGACTGAATGTGTGCATGAAGCAAAATAACAAGGACAAAATGTATTTGTGAAATAATGCAGCAGTGCTCTATGACGACCTGTTTGTGCCTAAAGTCTCACATTTTCTCAGATATTCAACTAATATTTCATTCACCTTTTGTCTTCGAGAGGGATGAGTGATCGGAGACGTGGCACTGCATCTTATACACAGTGCACACACTATGTTGCTAGGAAACAGTAGCTCATGAATAGCCTGCAGTTATTGCACATCAAAGGAGTAATCTTCTGACAGTTCACTGACTGCCTAAAAAAAGCAAAATGCTGGAAGGGTCCCTCCTCACAGGAAAAAACATACATAAATATTTCTATGTGATTATGTATTACTAAATACTGCATACATAACACAGATGCACTTTGCAACACAGCGGTTGTATTGGGACATGGTAACACATAGATGCACCTTTTTGCACAGTTGATCTATTACTTCTGATGTGCGACAATGTAACCAGCATACTACTTTTTCATTCATGTGTATTCATCATTCATCATTTGTACTTCGCACCTTATGTTTATGAAAAACTGTTCTACATCTATCGATAACATATTGATAATAAAGATCACATTTATTTTGAACTTGCCCAATCGGACGACTGCAGGAGGCATTCCACTTGCCCGGAGCGTAAGCGTTGATGTCGAGCCCTGCTGCGTTTTCTGACTCTCAATGGAAGTGACTGAATGTATGCATGAAGCAAAATAACAAGGAAAAAAAAATCACATTTTAATCACATTTCTGGCACTCGTAAAGACATACATCTTCAAAACTAGTTGATAAAGGCTATTTAATTTGCTGAAACCCCTGGGCACTGGAGCTTTTAGCTAGTATTTCTCAAACAGGAGTAAATAGTACATTTGTCAGGCACTATTTTCAGCTACGGAATACCGTAATACACATTTCTTGTGCAAGTGTGTATTTACAACAGTAGGAGCAGGCATCTGGGATTGACTCTGAATAAACTACTGCGTTCCTGTTCATCAGGATGAAGGAACATGTTACCCAGTGCAACAGTGTCGTTGTTTCACATGTTTTAATGGCTTTTGGACAACAATAGAGGGCTGTGGCAAAGATAAATTAGTAATATCAGTTACACAGACTTTTTAGTTTGATCAATTCAATGTAGTTTTTGGTCGTCTAATGGGATCTGTAGACAAGAAAAAAATATAGAATATCACCACATTTTCCTTATAAATGCTAACAGGCCGTGATGCAATTCATTTGATTCATCTATCTTTCTGCGCCATTATCATACCTGCATTGTTAACTCAGTCACAGCAGATTCTTAGCTATCCCTAGTAAGGGATCCAAATTATCGGACGTAATTATTGGCGTAAAATCCATTCGCGGTAAAGAATAATACATTTTCTCATGTATCTATGAATAATTCATCAGCAACTGGTATATCATGCATCCCAAGTATTGATGTAGATTTCACATTGAACTTTAATTTGTTCTTTTTAATTGATTGTATTGATTTCAATGGACTATGTCAATATTAGACATTAAATCCCCATTGGCTGTATTGTACCAGAGAGCTGCTTAAAGTACATTTTCATTTGCAGGTTACTATGTATGACTATGTATCTAGTTTAGTTATATACGTAATATATATATATTTTCTTTGGCAAGAAGAAAGTTGTATCTTATTGTTGTAGTATAGGATATGGTCGAAGAAAAAGTATTCTCATTATTAGAATTATAACACCATCAGTCTTGATGTATGTAAATAACACAATAAGAAACATTCCATTATTTTTGTTGAGATACTTTGTTCCTGTGTCACAACAATCGGCTTCTCCACCCACTTCACAACTAATTAAGTTGATTTGGATTTCATTCATTTCGTTATCTATTCTGAAGCAGATGCGTGTTCCCGTCATAAAGAACAATATATAACTGTGATCCACAGCAGACAACGATGTCATTTGTCGACTTTTCTCTGAGGTTGGGGTATTTTAAAGAGTACACACCCGTCTGCACAGCCAGTGATCATCTCAACATGTTGAATCCACTGAACGACGGTTCTAATTGAGCCCCAGGGAAAGAGGGGAACCAGACGAGTGCTGTATGTAGAGATCCCCAGGTTAAAGACAGACACTCGGGTAACATGTTTCCCTCAGGGAAGAAAAAAAACAAGTGCGAGGAGGTGGGTTAAGCCTTTACAATGAAACTAGGCCATTCTAGCAAGGAATGCTAAAGACTGTGACAGTAGAATACACAGCCTGGTATACAGCAGCCAGGGTCTCTCACATTCACTGCCAATATTGCTTTAATTTGCTATGCACCATTTCACTCTCTCCTCTACACTCTGCGGGCCTCAAATGCATTATCATATTGTATGGTAAATATATTTCCTTTGGCATTCTGACAGGGCGCTGTTTCACTTCTGACAACGAAAATGGCAATGACGGACAGTCCCCCACTTCTGTCCGGACTGAGATATCTTAATAACTATTGGTTGGATGACATTTAGATTTGTGAGGGTGCTGTACACGGTTCCCATGCTAATCTCCCACAATGCAAGACACAAAGGAAAATGGACGAGCTGTTCTAATACAACACAGTCACTCAGCATGACAAATAATTCCCCAACACCAAGAAAGGCACATACGGTAAGTACACAATCAATTGCTGTTATTATCTTAATAAAATGAACTCTTACACTTGATCACTAGATTTGACTATACTCCCGCATTTACTTATTGCGCTTAATAGCAGCTCACACATTTTCAGTCAGACTAAGCTAAAAGCCCACATTGTAAAATAAATATGAGGTACAGACAGCCATTGTTCTCTCAGATATGAATCTGGGTCTAATGTTAGAAATAACTCTTTTTGACATCCTCAGTTTTACAACTATTACAATTGCCCTTTTACAGGAGCATGAAACCATTTTTACAATATAGGTGATTAGAAAACCTTATTTGAGTTCCAACAGACGCATTCATAAAACGAGTACACAGTCACAGTCAAATAGTTACCATACAGACACTTAACTCATAGTATAATTCTGTTTACTGGCTTATAAGTGGTGAAAAATATCAGAGATATCAATATATCATATTTCATTAACCATTTTCTTTTTATATATACTCATACATGTAATCTCCATTCTTCGAAAAATGATGTATTTTGAAGGGACTTTGTAAAACATCAAATTTGACAATGAGTATTTGTCCTTTCCATGACAGATTCGACGACAACTTACTTTGTGTGGACTTTGCGAAGAAGTAGGTCAAGTCTAGATAGAACCAAACTCCGTCCCTGAAGGTGTTCAAAACGATGATTTATTGCGAGCCATTCAAACCCCGTCGCCCCCAGTGACACTGTGGATGACACTGTAGGTGCATGTGACGCATAGGCTAAAAAAAGCATTCTACTTTTATAAGCAGAGAAGTGTGTCTGATCACGGAGAGGATGGCAGCGCCTACAGTAATACACGTACACAGTGAGCACAAGATGCACAAAAGGAAACGACGACTCACGGTTCAACAAATGTGGTTCACACTGAGAACAACTTGCTCTGATTATGTCCACAAAGCTTTGTCCTCTCCCATCTGAAAGAATTAAAGCCCAACAGGGAATACGCTTTCCCATTGAGGCAGGTTGGCAACAAACGATATATATTATGAGCTACCAGGGAATGTTTATTTCCAACAGGCTCACTTTTATACCCCGGAAACTACGATTTCACTGGATTGATGGGCAGCTACACCTTCTATTGAGATTAATATTAAATGCTCATATTTTCTGGATCAGGATATCCTTGTACCCATAAATACAGCTCCACTTAAAACACATTTGCACAATTACTCTTTGAGACAAAATGTGTTGATACAGATTCTTTGCCTGTAGCTCTTCTCACTCCGGAACAATTATCCTGCACGCCGAACCAAAATGTTATAATTCATTCTTACTTGGTAAGGTCTGTGTGTATGAGTGTGGTGGTAATTCACCACACTCATAATTCATGATTCATAAAACTGAACTATATTTTTACATTTAATCTATAGTTGATGCTGTATTTCACTGAAGCACACAGGACTTTGATGCAGATAACATTTCGGTTACACAATAATGTTAATTTGTTGACATTAAAGTGTTAAAGCTTCTGTAATGGACACAGTTAAGTACCTCCAGGTTGCCAAAACACACAAATCCCCCCCCCCCCCAAAAAGGTGGTCCCATGTCTGAGCTTCAGATCTTTCTCTTGTTAAACAGTGTGAGGAATTGCAACATCACAGACAAAATCTTAATTTCTGAAAGTTGTGTTGAATCTATGTGTGTGAAGAAACATGACATAAAACACTAATTTTAAATGTTTCAGCTGAAGCTTTCATGACTGACTCCTCACTTTTGAAGTCTTACCTCTAGCGTAATGGTTTGTGTCATGACCCTGCCTGAAAGACTCAGCTCAATTTCTAATGAACCTGCTGCACAATACTCTGTACAAAAGTAAACACTTTAGCTTTTCTTTTCCTACGTTAATATCATTTCAGTGCAAGTGTCAAACCTAAAGCTGATATAGCTGTCGGCTATCACAGTTCATACTGTATTTCTTCCCCCTGTGCTGCAGGAAAATATGACACTATTGCTTTTTGCCTCAAGGTACATTTTAAATTCACCACTGGGTCTGAACAAGGTCTCCAACTGCTAAACCAAATGTATGTTCAACCATCTGTGACAAATGATATTAGTCCCAAAGTTAGATCATGGAAGTAACACAGAAACAAATAGAATTTAAAAGAAAATGAACAAACGTCAATGTTTCTGTCTACTCTCACATGGGAAGACATACTGGACAGAACAACAAGAATGTCTTCCACCAATCAAAAGCCAATACAAACAGCTGATTAAGCTATAAACTGAGGCGCTGAGCCAAAATGAGAAATCTACTGCGGAGGTAATTGGCACTCTCTCTGCGACCACACTGTATCTTTCATCAAGGATAAGAGGGTGCAGTCTGGTTTCTGAGTTTCTACAGCAGAGCCAAATATAACGCTCATGAAAGTGACATATTTCAGCCTCCTAATTACCAGCCACCGTCTGCATAGTGTCTGAGGAATCATAATGATTTTGTTTGGAGATTCCTAAACAATGAGCTCTGACAAACTAACTGTGGCATAAGGAGAACTAATGCTATGCTGATATGTATTAGGGGTTGACATTTTGGTTACTGCATTAGTAAGATATTCATAATACAATGAAGATCTTAGTTCTTGCTCAGGCGTGTGAAGAGTGATGCACATGATGACATCACGTCATGGGAAATAGGAGGCTGGATTGTAACATGCCTACAGACCTTAAGGAACATTATCGTTCATAAATATGAATGAATGAATCAAATAAACTGAAGGGTTGGCTCATCACTACAAACAACCCCTTGAACATCAAACCCATCACTAATATGAAAATACAGATTACTGCATCTTTAAAAGGAATGGGTCAACATTTTGGAGACATTTCGATGTGACGATTTATTCCACTTTAATATGTGTGTGAATGTAATGTGGAGCTGGAGCAGTAGGCCGTTCGCTGAGCTTAAAGATAGGAAACACAGCTAACAGCTAACCTGGCTCTGTTTTAAGGTTACAAATATGTCTATCAGCAACCTCCAAAGCTCACTCGACTACACATTGCATCTTGTTTGTTTAATCTGTGTACAGAATTTTAAAAATGATAAATTTGCTGTTTCAGAGTTATGTGTAACAGTGTATCCATCTATCCAATTGGTATCGCCTCCACTGGTTAACTGTCAATCTAACTGTGGCGCCAGGAAGATGTTGATTTTACACTTCGGTTTGTGCACAGATTAAACAAATTTCCAGTCTTTATGCTAAGCTAATTGCCTTCTGGCTGCAGCTCCATACTTAACGCACAGACATGTGGTGGTATTGTTCTTCTCATCTAACTCTTGGACAGAAAGAGAACAGGCCTATGTCCTAAAATGTTGAACTAATACTAGTGCTACTACGAAGAAGCACCAGCAGGGGGAAAATAAAGCAATCTCTCGATCATGTCTTTAGTAATTTACAATTCTAAAATCAGTCCCGTTTTGCATGTTAAGCTTTCTGATTGTGGCAGCACGAGATTTGAACATTAATCCTCAGCTGAGCTGTGCCTTTAGTTAGCTCAGCTGTGCTGGATGAGCTAGCAGTATCGAGTGTAGGTGGACGCTTCCTCTGGGTGGTGTTACGGTTTGCGGATGTAGTCTAGTCCGTGGATTAGATTGAGTGACCGGTTCATGACGTGAAAGAGACATTGCTGTTGTGCTTTTCAAATGTATGTTTTTCGAGTGCAACTGAGACCAAAACAATCTAGATACATAAACAGCACGAAATGTAAGATTTTTGGGTGAACTGTACCTTTAAGCATCCTATAAATCAACTATCGAGATTATTTCAAAAGATTCTTGAGGAGTGCAAAGAAGTCGAAAGAAGACGCTGGAACGATTCAAAAGCATTGACACATCTCACAGGGCTCACTGTTAAAAGCACTCAAGGAAGTCCAGGGAACTGCTCTGCATACGTGGGAATGTTTAGATATCATAGGAAATCATTGCAGCTCACTCTTGTGGTGTGACAACCTACAAATGTTTTCCTAGCACTCTCACTCCGTCGGGTTTCACCTGAAAATTGTGCTGCCAATAGATATTACCTCCTAAAGACCTGTTTAAAAGATAGTACAGGGAATACGTGTCGAGGAGACACGTATGTATCTGTTCTGAGGCCAAAGAAAATAGATGTTTTCCATTCCTGTTTTCTTCTGGAGTTCTTCCTTCCTGTCTCATTCTGCCTCTGCAACATACTCACTCTCTGCTGGGATCTGACACGACCGACCTGCCGACTGATGCAGTAATTGAAGGACAGGTGATGAACTGCGTCGGCCTACTTCTCCGGCATGTATGCTTAGTGTCTGATAGGAGAAGAGATTAAACCAGCTGTGGTCAGCCAGTGTGTGAAAGCATCATCACTGTCCAATTAGAGGTTTTAGATTACTCTCTACCCACGTAGAGACCAGCTCCATCAAACAGATTACTGAATCAATGCTGTTTGTGTCTGAATGATTTAACCTGTCATGCTAATTGTGAAAACATTTAAAACTGTTTGTACAGCACCTGTACATGTATGCATTGTCTTACCAAAATAATAAGTAGCATTTGTGTTTAAGAAAAATGGACAAGAGCTAAGATTCATTTTGTAGCTAAAAGTAAACTTGTTTTATAAACAGAATACAGCTTTAAGGGGAGTTACGAGGTGAATAGGGTTTTATCACCATGAAACTTCCCTCGTTGATATCTTACGCTGAGATAATTCTTAGACCGTTAATAGGGTTTTCTGAAAGTTTATGTTTAAATATGCAAATGAGGCATTCTCTTATCAAATATGTTTTCATTTGCATTCATTTCCACAACAGACATCTGAACATTGGATAAAGCCAAGTTCAGATTCTTGTTTCATTCTGGTGACGTATTAGAATCAACGATTTTAACAGAGGGCTCTCTTTATATCACATTTCAGAAAGTACTGACAGCCATTCAAATAATCATTTGTAATGTATTAAAGATTGCTTGCATATTGCAAGACAATCGGTGAATAGGTTTTAAAAGTGTTTTCTGAAATGTTAAATTTAACTCAAAATAAAATTTGCAAATGAGTCATTATTTAATTCCAACCTCTGGTGAATTTAGGAGAAATCTAAGGAAAAGTGAAGTAAAATGAACAATTAAATTAGCTTAAATGTTATGGAAGCGTGTCTCACCTTAAACTACATACCCACTGAGTGAGTTAGGTCCTAACCTAATAGAAGAACACCAGTTAAACATGCTCTAGCATGCAACAAAAACGAAAAAATAACTTGGTATACGGCAGGCAGTAGCCTTGGGGCTCCAGACCTCCAGAGGCGGCCCCACAAGCTCAATGTTCAGTGTGTGCAGTTGGTTGTGATAATTTAAAATTCCCCTCTGGACATGAATTTTTTAAGACATATTAAAATACATGGATTTTACAGGATATAGGATTTTTACATCAATTATAAAAAAAACAGGAAAAGTGTACTCAGTAGAGTGCAGATATATTGTGTGATTGAATGAGTACAACCCACAATTGGCTAACCCCAGACACCAATGTTATGTAAGGCAAAAAACATACTTCATTCAAACTCAAAGGTTTAAGTTTTGAATACATGATAAAGGGGGTCTGCGATGCACAGAGTAGTGAGTGATGGGTCAGCAGGCAGTCAATGGGAGTTTAAAACAGGCAATAAAAGGTGTTTTGAGAAAGTGTAAATCACCGCAACCGTGAGAGGTCCTTGAGCATGCAGCCATAGGCCATCCAGGTTATTATCCAGTTTGCTGCAGCTAACAGCGCTAACAGCGCTAACACGGCAAACAAGTGCAACAGTGTTTACCTGAGGGGGAACCGGAAGGTGGGTGCTATGCACTATCAGTCGTGACGGCGTTATCAGCTGTATCCACCGTATGAGAGCAGTGCAGAGTGGGACACAAGCGGCTGGTTATGTCAACAAAGCACAGTGAAACTCGGATTACAACACACAGACGGAGAGGGACTTCATTGTCTGCTAAGACAGACAATACTCCACTACATCTTTACATAATAAAATAGTGGTTTGCTGCTATAAAAATGACTGAATATAGCGAAGAGAACCTTTAAGGTTTGTTAATATCATGATCATGGCAAATCAACTACGTTTAAGGGTAGGCAATGAAGGGATGGAATGGAAAGACAAAACAATTAATAAAAAAGTGAACATGGATTGCAGGTTTGCACCTGGATCTGGGTCGGAAATTCACTTCTAATTAGCTGGTGGGCTAAATTCAAACCCTGGACTGGACCTAACAACCAGTATCCTGCAGGAAAGTCTGGTTACATCTATCACTCTGACCTCCACACCTGTCACTCAATGTATGACAAACTACTTCCTGCATTGGCACTTGACGGAAATTATGAGGTGTGGGATGATCCAATATGGATATCTTATCTTATGGCCCTATATTATAGTGGGGCCAATGTGTCAAATTACTTTTGAGAACTTTATTATTTAACACCAATCTCGCAAGGGGCAAACCTGGTGACAGGTACTGTAGTACTCCAGCAAAGGAGTACTGGTGAGTATCTGGGGCTTCAGGCAAAATATAGTGAAGGTAGCATGTGTAGTGTGTTGTGTGCGCCACACGTTGGGTACTTAAAGATGACAGACAGTTCACAGAGAGTGGGTCAGGGGGCACTCACAACTAATTGTTGCCCTGGTCAGCAGAAGCTGCGTTAATCCAGCCAGAACAAACCATTGCACACGTCTGCTTGTGCAACACATTCTTACTACCAACTCGTCAATTACGGCAGCTTGGTCATCGGCCCTATACACTTCAGACTATCACGATCTTGTACCCATATAGAGTCAGTTTTGGACATTAGGGATGAAATGTCAGTTACTGCTTGTTACATACAGTCTTTTTTTTCAATAAACTTCCAATCTAGATTTACTAAGATTTTAGATTTACTTGGTTATGTTTCGACAACAAAAGTACTTATTAGGGCTTCGGAAAAGATTGTGTTTTGGGTTTAATGAGTATGTACGCAATTCCTGACAAAACAAATTAACCCAACATTTACCTGGTTTCACACGGGACACAAAAGTCTGTGCTTATATCTTAAGGAGCTTATGATACCATATTACCCAGCTGCGCTCACTAAATGTGGAGTTACTTGTGGTTCCTAGAGTCCTAAAAAGTAGGATGGGAGCCAGAGCCTTCAATTATCAAGCTCCTCTTCTGTGGAACAAGCTTCCAGTTTCAGTCCGGGGGGCAGACACACTCACCACATCTAAGAGTAGGCTTAAGACTTTCCTTTATGATAACGCTTATAGTTAGGGCTGGCTCATGTTGACCAGCCCCAAGATAAGCTGCTGTTGGCCTAGACTGTGGGGGGATTTCCTAGGATACACTGAGCTCCTCTCTCCTCTTCTCTCTCTCCTTTTGTATGAATTCATGTCATTACTAATTTTGCTTCTTCCCCGGAGTCTTTGTGCTTTCTCACCTTGCAGGTTTCCGTGGATCGTGGTTATATCTGGACCCTGCCATAGTCCTGCTGACACCCACTGCTGCTACTATTATTAGTAGTCACATTACTATTTCTATTACCGATATCATTTACGCACATTACTGACTTTGCTTCTTCCTCCTGATAGAGGGATCCCTCCTCTGTTGCTCTCTATAAGGATTCTTCCTTTTTTTAACCCCGTTAAAGGTTTTTTTCTTTGGGGGGGGGGGGGGGGGGGGTCCTCTACCGATGTGATGGTCCCGGGACAGAGGATGTTGCACGTGTACAGATTGTAAAGCCCTCTGAGGCAAATTTGTGATTTTTGATTTTGGCCTGTACAAAATGAATTGAATTGAATTTGACCTGTCCATCCTTCCCTTCCACTTGCTCTTCACGGACAACCTCGCTCTTCATACTATGTCAGTTGCTCTGACCGTCTAATAATGACGGCTATTGATTAGGTTAATATTGGAGTTAGTTGAAAGCCCAGATGCTAAAGGGTGCCTCAGCTTATTTGTTTGTTTTAGAGGGCAAAGGGTACTGACCAGCCGTCGTCCTCTTAATGAACTGGGAGTGAGAATGCTTTGGCTTGTGGTGTCAACTGTGTTTTGTGTCAGCATGAGGATGGAAGAAGAGTATTTAAACATATCTGAATAAAATATGAGTTTTTGGGAGCATGTGGGTGGACAGAAGTTGACCAATGCTGCAGGACTGTTTTGAGACATTTGTTTGGACTTTTAAGCTGTTCACAGCCTCTTTTTTTCCATGAGAGAGCAGACTGAAAACTTTTTCCAGCCACCTCTCAAGTCTACGGAGTTTAAGTGTTTCAAAAGATACTGGAGGGTTTTGGGTAGAGTATATCACTTTAACAGCCTGCAGGTGCTTGGGTAATTCACTGCAGTGCCTGTCATCTCCTTGGAGAGCCTTCCCTGCTGCTTTTGTTTTAGCACAATCATGAGTCCTTGAAGCTGACAAACTGCTTTAATCTGGTTTTAATGACTGACGACATTGACAAGGAAACAAACAGCGCCGAGAGGAAGATGCACCTTTGTTTTGCATGCACAGTGAAATGAATGAACCTCATCAGATGGACTCATGATTCATAATCTACAGACACAGGTGGGTGAGGCAAATGAGTAATACTCTCCCTCTCCTCGGAAATTACTGTCAAATTGCCCCTGATGAAGGCACTGAAGTTCTTATTCAGCAGGGGAGGCACAGTGCACAGTGATACCATCTCTAGGGGGATTGCATTTGTTCTGTAGTGTCAAATGAAATTTAAAAAAACCTTGTTGGAAAATGAAACATGAGTATCACTGTTGTGGTAACTAGTGGTGCAGAGCATAGGGAATTTATTTAGTTAAAAGGAAAGAGGGAGGCTGAATTCAAATTATGTGAACTAAATCAACAACGCAAAACTGAATTTGTACCTTACTGGTACTAAGTATTTAACAATAAAATACATTGTTTTGTTGACATTTTCTTCACAAAAAAAAAAAAAACTGGATGGGCAAACTCCCATGAGCCGTCCAACAGCCCTGCAAGGGCAAAGAGCTGGTCCACTGTTCCACAGCCAGGACTACATCCACATAGCTTCTCTTGGATCTGAGGTTCGACAATCGGTCAGAGTCTATTTTCCAAATCCCTGGAATTAACTTTCCAGGCGAGGCTGAGCTGTGTGATGATTGGAGCAAACTCTTCGGCTTCCCTTTTTAAAAATGGGAACCACCACCCGAGTCTGCCACTCCACATGCACTGTCCCCGACCTCCACGCGGCACTGAAGAGGCGTGTCAGCCAAGATAGCCCAACAATGTCCAGAGCCTTCAGCTAGGGTGAATCTCATCCACCACTGGCTTCTTCTTGCGTCTGAGGAACCTTTGACTACCTCAGCGACCTCTGCTAGGTATATGGATGGGTCTTCCCTCAGTCTTCAAACTCTGCCTCCTCCACGGAGGACATGTTGGTCGGCTTCAGGAGTTCCTCAAAGTGTTCTTTCCACCGCTTCCAAATGAATTCCTGTCGAGTGAAAATTTGACTCGAGACAGACTCTGTCAAGCAGCCAAGAATTATTGCTGACATAGGTGATGAGGAATGCCAGCAGAAATCAGCTTGACTGCTACCAAGAGATTGACAGGAGAAAGTGGGAAAGAATAGTGAGAAACGACACAAAAGTTGTGTGATATACGTGATATTTTACATGTTTTACTTTTCTCATCAAGGTCATCTAATATTCTGGCCAATAGGTTCGATTCCTTCATTGTGCGATAGTCTGGAATATACTACAGTACACAAATACTCAGTCAGAGAAAAATGTGAGAAGACCTGAACATACATATAAACACATTCAATTTGTTTCTCAAAAAGGTCAGAATGCTGCCACACTGTTGATCTGATCTCTAAGGTCCACGAGACCCTAGAGATCAGATCAACATCGTTGATGAGTAAATCTGGTACTATTAGGCAATGTCCCAAAGTATCAAGCTGGTAAAACAATGCTTAGTATGTTTTGTATTCACTGTTAAAGCGAGACTAGAGCGTGAAGAGACCGAACAGAACATTAGGATTCAAAACACATTGTAAATCCCTGTGCCACAAAACTGCTAAAAAGGTGTTGCAAGACACCTCTCCACTCATAATTCTCATGTGCCATCTCGTATTCTGAAATTAGGCTTTACGGTAAATGTGTCAGAGCTGAACATCAGGGCTGAGAGAACATGATAACAACTTTAATGGTAAGTGCATGCACTGCGGACTGGAAACACGATGCCCAAACACTGATGACAAGGTAATGTACAGGAAATGAGAGTGCTAGTGAAAGGGTCGACACTGAAGGTAGTTTAGGGTTGTGTTTCTTCTACACAGAGATATTTGTCTTACCAGTACCGCCGTTACTGTTGTCATGCGATGAGTTAAAACTGACTTTCTTGAGGGGGAATCATCCGTTGGAATCCTGGATTTAGGGCAGTTTCTTTATTAACGTTACACTTTTTCTTCCCCCGCCCTTTTTTTGAGGAGGTTAAAATAAGTGAAGACTCGACACAGTTTGACAAGTAGTGAGCCTGGAGAGATTGCTTTTTCAATGCTCTCTACAGTAGTGTAATATCGTAGTTTCTTTCCCTCCGACTTCAGGCCTACACTCGTCATTCTCGCCGACTCACACTGCATAGACGTGGATGTACGTAACATCTTAAATATATGTTCATGATATGAGAGTTTGGTTGATCATACATCGCACAGATCTTTTTTTTCCTTCCTCTGACTTGCTGCTTTTTTGTATTGTTGTGTATTTGCAGTGAGGGAAGTTTGGATTGGCCAGACTGCAGTACAAATGGTTGTTATGATCGAAGATGATAGACGGCACAAACAGAGTTGTTTTTACTTTTTGTATTGGCTGTTTCCAAGGTGAGAAAAAAGCATAAACAGCAGAAAGCATTAAATGAGCAATTCTACTTCACATATGAAAGCTCAATTGTTGAGTTTTTATTCTTGTCTAATTCCTTCCAGAAACCATATTTATCCTCTTCAACTGGTAATCCATCACACTTGAGAAAAAAAGGAGGCCTCCTTTGAACAAGTCCACTATGTTTGAGATTGAGTTTTAAACAGGGAGCAGAGTGAATCTCAGCTGTATGGTTGAATGGCATTCAGCGTAAGCAAAGAACTGAGATGGGGACCTTAAGATATTAGCCGAAATGATGACCACTATTTCCCACTGCAGAGGATACGGTTGTTTGGTAGGACTGGTGCAAAATAAGGCAACGGCAGTACAAATATATAATATATATAGTTTGGCATGTTTTCCCTTATTTCCCTTATATTTTGAAGACGATTGAGGGGTATTGCTGCATGTGCTTAAATGTATGCATGTTTGCTATCACAGTTTAGCCTGTTAGCAACCTAACATTAGCACATTAACCAAACACAAACCACGGCTGATGATGCGCTAAATGAAAAGTCAAGGATGACCAAAGTTGTTGCAATTCATCCATGAATGTCTCGACCAAACTCTCTGCCGATCCATCACATGGATATGTGAGCTGCTGGTGGCAGCAAATGAAAACCAAATCAAATCACCAAAGTCAGTAGGGTGGATCCTCTGGGGATCCTGAATGTCTGTACAAGATTGCGTGGCAATACATCTCATAGTAGTTCAGCTATATCATTCTGAACCAAAGTGGTGGACCGACTGACAGACCGACATTTCCATGCAAGAGCCTCGCTGCTGGAGTCGCTGAAAATAATGGCTGAGCTTCACAAAATTGACCTCTGACCCTGTGAGGCTCAAATGTGACTACGACTGAATGAAATCCACTTATTAAGTTTCTTCAGCGCTACTGGACAGGAAATTATTCTGCATATAGTGACAACCTTGGGCAGCTCAGACACACACAGGAGGGGTGTGGGGATTTCATTCCTCCTGAGTTTTGACCCACATAGACGTCCAGCTGAAAGGACCTTTATTAAAGAAGTGTATTAAGAATACATTCTTACAAGGGGGGCTCGTCTATCATCATGGCTGCTCAGAGGTCCATTATTACAACAGAGTTATCGCTCCTGTTCCTGGTAACACTGCAGTGCTCAAACGGCTACTATAACGAAGAGTTATGGTGACCAAGACAGAGAGATATATAACGGCCAAGCATCACATGATGAATTCCTGCTTTGCCTGGGCTTATTTGCTGGTACTTAGGGTTGGCTGTGATACATACTAAAAAGCCGTGGCACGGCACAGATGGGGTTCGAGACAGTCTGTCAGGGTGGTTGGGTGTCAGACAGGCCAACAAGCTAAGAGATAGAAGAAGGTGGGGGTGACAAAAACAGAACATAATGTTACGATTATTTCTGGTTCTAACATGTAAGGTGGGTTTAAACAGTAACTACAGTCCATTACTGCATGTCCTCCCCTCTCTCTTCCCTTTCCCTGTCTATCTTCGGCTGTACTAATCGTTGAAAAATGCCCAAAAAAGAATCATTCATCATAACAGAAAAAGACAAAATAGAACCCAATTTTCAGAAGATGCTGTACCCAACAATTACCACCCACTCTGTTGCATGGCAATAATAAAGCATTTTGTATATTGTAAAATTGGCAAAAGAAAATGCCAAATAAAGTGCATTTCTATCCAACATCGTGTCCATTGTGATAAGGAGCCGGTGACACTAGTTCTCCCGTTGAACACCATTAAACAGATGAAGAGGGAGGGCAATAATGCAATTTAAAGAGCGACAGCCAAACTTCAAAAAATGTTGTAGATCATGCAGTAAACGTAAGTCACAAGCTTTATGTACATCACGATTTATTCACTAAATCTGTTTCCATTGCACTTAGTCGCATTTCTGTCAAGATATGAACTTTTCTCAATTCAGTCAACACTTTATTGTGATACTTTCATGGAAACTCACCTAATGGCACTGCACATAACTAGATCTGATATACTGGGATGACATGTTTGCAATGTTTACATCAGAGTTATAACAGTTATTATCAACTTTTAATGCATCGCTATTCATTTACTGTGTATTCACCAATTGTGATGACAGGTCATGATAATGTTGACTGCTGGAGGGAAATGAGATGTTTTGGGAGCTTTGTGCCTTCAGGAGTTCTTCAGCAAACGAAACAACGCACATCAATTGACCAAATGTTACACTTCACATAGATGGTGAGGTATATCTGACACGATTCAACAGAGTGCAGGAAGGTTAGAGAAGTACTTTCTTGGGATTTACACCAATCAGTAAACAGATGAGGAGAAATACTTCCTGAGTATATCTATTTACCTCACGCTTTTAGGAGGAATCAGTATTGACGTTTGGTAGATCATTTTCCTAGAAAGGAATAATATGCGAATCTTTTTTTGGAAGTGTGCTGTGGGGTTGTTCATGATGCAGCATCAGGGTCACACATCAGGGTCCCGGTACTCTCAAGCAACTTAAAAAAGCATTTTTCCTCATCATCTCCGTGGCCGACGTCCTGCATTGAAGCTTCATGTTTCAAAATGTTGCCTCAAGAAATATAGAAATAAAATCATCTCATCCAGCAGTTGTCAAAGCCCTTGCTGTTGTTGGAGAGTGTTCCTACCGCATAAATCATTGATAGATCTGTTTACAAAAGTAAAAAAGAAACACGACTATCGTTGATTTATGTTTCAACAATTAACACTTTTGTCGAGTCACGATTACCTTATTCACAATATAGAGAAAAGACAATGCTCTGTGATAGCTCGTAATCTGCATGTTTTCATTTTATACAAACTTAATTCATAAATTGTCATTCAATGTCACCTCCAGTATATCATCCACATGAGAAATGGTTACTGTGATAAAAAAATAAATGAAAAAGAGCATTTGTGGTGTTGGTTCCTCGTCGATGAAGGAACAGTCGGAAAAAAACCCGTTCCCCTTGGCAAAGCAATCCCATTTTACCTTCTACCTTCAACACACTGCTGTATGTCTGCTAAAAAATGAATGGCCATTAAGAAATGGAGGTCTCTCTGTTTATGTATATACATATTCCAAGACACCACTTATCATCTACCGGTAAGTGAATTTCATAATGCAATCAATACTTCATGGCCGCACCAACTGCATCAACGCAATGGGAGCCCAGCCTCAAAACCCGCATTGTTATTCAGGATCTATAAATTCTGACCGGATGACTCCGCAAGTTTTTATTTTTTAATGTTTAATCTCAAGCTTTGAGGGAAAGCCTGTCCTCAGCTTGGCGGCGCAACACAACAAAGTATAACACCGCCATCTCGTGGCAACACCAGACACAACATTACACTGAGCAGCACGTCTCGAGGAATCCAGGCCATCATGTTTGTTCTGTTTAGTACGATCTGCAGTGGAAGAAAAAGATGCTCGATTTTAAATGACTCGGGTTCAACGGCTAATCCACGATGTTGTTTCATAATGCTGGCAAGGCCCTTTATGTCTTAACCTCACTCTTATATAGGAGAAATGTGATCTGTATGGTTTTCACTGCTGCTCAGCAGTGATGGTCACTTTCCCAGAAACTATTTTAAAGCCCTGCTGGCCACACACAGGCCGCCGACACCAGAGCCTCTCCGTGCATCAGGCCCTCGTCTGGTGCCGGTAGATTGTAACTCCGCAGGTTGAAGCGACGGAGTTCGTTCATGATAAAAAGCAATAATCCATTTCCTCAACATCATGACTAATATATGTTGCTGTAATGAAATATCTACAGATGAATGCACTTATTGAAATACCACAAACAATTACTGCTGACCTGTCACAAGAGGTCATCTTCAATTGCTCTGCTGACCCACATCAACAGCCAGATCAGTTCCACTGAGAGACTGACTAACATCGTCCTAGTTAACCAGTGCTGTCATGTACAATGCATGAAAAACCAACAACAGTATTTCCTGAATTAAAATATTGAAATATCATTCCAGTCAACCACACAGCCCAGATGTAAGAATAGGTTGTTTCTTTAGAAATAGGAATTAGTTTTCTTTTTCTTTTCTTCAGGTTTTCTATCTGTCGACCTATCTATACATTCGTCTGCATTTCTGCCTAATTAGGTCTCTAAAAAGAAGAGAAGCGAACAAAGAGTGTCCTATGTCCTGTAGCCATGGAGACTGAGGATAAGCGATAAGACGGTTGAAATGTCTTAATGATAATAATGGTTGTAAAAAAAAACAACCTCATTTTCTCTTGACAATCTAATAATGTCTAAATACGGTATCGTCTATTGGTCAAAGAATGAGATTAGGAGAAAAATAAATAGCATCTGGAAAAGGAGTTTGTTATGTGTTGGACTGTTTCGTGTTCATTTCTATATAAATGAAAAGGAGTCACGTGACCAGTCCGGTTTTACACAACAATTCCAAGAGAGCATAATTCGTTTGTGGTCAGTAGACTGACTTCTTTCCCCAAGGTTTTCCTGTTGATGTTGTTTGAGATTTTGTAAGTCTTCTCTTTGTCTGATCAACAACACTGGCTGCTAATGGCTTGCAATTATTAGTTTAAATCCTTGTTGCTTCTGGCAGAAATATACACAGAACCCTGTGTGCAAGAGGATCTACCAAACAGTAGAGGTTGTTGGGCAGCACATGTAAAAAGCTTTCATGAGCTGGAAATATATATTATGTCATCCAGCATCTGAAAATAAAGGATTATCACTTCAACTCAGACGCATTCTGGAAAGTCTGTGGCAACATCTTAAAGAAATACTGGAGCTGCAGAAAAATGTAGGTCGTTCATGTGAGAATGTTCTGCCAGCTCAAATGTCAAAAAGGCGCCTCTGTTTACTGTCCTGGTTGAAACAGGGCAGACGCTTTGGATCAGCGTATCATCCATCAGCCACTGGGCAGGGTAGGACAGGGTGGAACCAGTGACACTGTCTATTCCAACTGATGCTAAAAAAGCATCAAGATGCAAAAAGATTTATCACTCCATAACTGATTGTTTAGGGTTAGCGGGGCGGAAAAAAACGGAATATTGGCTAATTAGACACCATAGAAGAAGAAAAAAACAAGTTTTATTCTAAATTTTTATTGTTATTGGTAATGATTGGTAAATACAGCTGTTTTGTGGAAAGTAGTCATCAAGTTGAATGTACTCTCTCAGTGATGTCCATGAAGGAGACAGCTGTTGTTATATTTTAAGGTCAGAAACAGTTTGAAGAAAGATTCAAATGTGTAAATTTGTTGAGGCCAGTATACAACAGTAAAAACGACCTGAAAAGCAGATTTTTGAGGAAGGAAAGTCGGTTACACATGACTGCATTCACAAAGATGTTGGGTTATTGAAGCATATATTTGATTTTATTTGATCTCAGTGATTCTGAGCTGGTTCATTTTATGTGAAGAGGGCGGTGAATATTAATATTTGTCGGCATTCTTCTCAATTTGGCCTTCTGGGCAGAAAGCCTGACAATAATTGGACAAAATCGCACTGTTCTGCATATAATTTGCTCTAAGTCATGTAACTGTAGGATTTAATATATATTTATATTTATATAACAATAACCAAATGTACAGAAACTATCACTGATGTTGGGCGACAGAGCCTAGAATTAAGGCTGCGTTGAAGAGCTTAAATCAAGATTTCACATGCAATCACACTGAAGTATTTCACATCAAGTGCACTTTGTAGACCTACCAATGTGACAGAACGAGGTGACAAGGGAGAGCAATTTCAGATCTCCTTTAATTTGTGAAACATATTTTCGACTTAAGAAATTACCCAAGATAATTATAATTACTTCACAGCAGCTGTGGAATACACTCACTCCCCCACATCAAAAAGCGTTTACAAACTAATTTAGCAGAATCTAATCTTGAGTATCATGTTAAGTTCACTGAGCCTGCTGAGCATTCAAACATCACACCACTAAATCACAGCAGCAGCATCAGCAGAGCCTCGGAGACAGAGCTGTTTCGATGCATTATGAAGACTGAGCAGGTCGGAAGAATCTGGGAAGTACATACTGTGTTTTTTTTAAACAATTATACTTATTAAAGCTGTGACACTGCTGATTGTTCTTTGGCCCCTAAAGATGTGCCAATGAATATTTATTGTACTGACGCTTCATTTTCCATTTTGTTTTACCCCACTGTCAGCAAACATTACATTTTCTCATCATTTTTTTAACTGTTGCTCGAACAGTTGGAGATGTTTGGCACTGTTCATCATCGCTTTCATAACTGGCACATGTGAGTTTTTTAGATCTGCTGCCGTTATAGTGAAGGTTTGGCTAGCTGTGGATGAAATCTCCGTGACGTCACTCATAGGTTTCTGGAGAGCCGCCGTGAATCTTTATACAATTCACTCGTTTCAATTATATTAAGGCTTAAAGTGGTTATGGGTGACAGGTGGGAGCCGTCTCGGGTCGCTCGACACGTGCTGTCTCCTCGGCTGCGTCATCGATCCACCCCTTTGCTCATTTTTTTAGGATAGGTCGCGAGTCAAGCCGCGTCTTCACTGCAGAGATGCAGCCACCCACATTGAACTTCATGAAAATGACCCTAAATGACCCATAGTGCCAAGTTTGCAGTACTCCAAGTGTCCCAGCATGCACCAGCAACAGGTGGTGCCTTCATCAGTGCCCTGAGTGTTGCATGACAGTGACAGCTATGGGTTTATCACCACGGGGAGGAGGGGGAACAGGAGTTAAATGTCAGTGGATGAGACAGTAAATGTGTGACTTTAAGTACGTTTTGATAAATATGCAGAGGGAGATGGCATCTGGGGGAAAAGAATCCCCAGTTCATGATGATAAGTGGTATATACGCTCTGCTTCTCCTTTTCCATTATGGTGCGAAGAAATTAAGCAGATCGCCTCTTAGCTGAAAATAGAGACATCTCAGTCATCCCAAACACTCCCTCAGCAGACGCATCACATGATGAACAGAGAATTCCAGGGAGGCCACGCTGACCTCGACCCCATGACTCTCGTGCAGCTAAAATAACCTCTGGTCATGACTCAAGCCAGTTGGGCGACCCCAAAGACTCTCAACCAATCACGCATCTTGTGACCTGCTTTGACATGACTGGATACTTAACATACGTAACATCCAACTCCACCAGCGAGCGCACTTTAAAGAAGCAGCGTTGAGTGAAAATACAAATGGATGAACAAAATGACTCAAGTGCAGTATTATATCATTCCAACAGTTACTGTCTACACAGTCTACACTTTTCTCCGCTGTATCGTTACTCTCTGCCCACGACACTTTTCAATTGTTCAACTCCAGAGACGAAGGAGACGGCGTAGCTTCCTGTATTTCCTGTAATTCATCAGATGAACTACAAAGCATGGCATTGGCTTACTGTCCCCATCTTAGGAGACGCTGTCACAGCGTGTGTCGTGCATCAGACCATAGCAGCGATGATGACATCAGTTGCAGCCCTAATCTCTACTGTGAGTGCCTAAAGCTCAAAGACCTGCCTGGTTAATAAATGCCATCACGTACATTGTTGAACCGTCCAAAGACTGGTGGTCAAATAAAGTTTTTTACCTCTTAATCAATCTCAAGAAGTGCAGCTTCAAGTTCAGCACAGCACCTGCTCTTTTAAGGGACATCTAATCACCATAACCCTGCTTGTACGCACCCACCTAATTAAGAACTAATTCATGTCAACGTTCAACTTCAACTTTCAGCTAATAGCCCCGTGAAAACCAATTTCGCTCGATATGCTGTGTTGACAGGTTGACACCAGCTCCCACTCTTGCGATGGCAATGCGCCAAGATGTGGCCATTTTGCATTCCCGCTAAATTGTCAATTAACATGTATGAAGACCGTATCATCTCTGATATCGAGATACTACAAGCGTCTGTTCAACCGTCTGTTAACTAACTGTGCCACGCCAGAGCTGTGTGTGGCCATTCAGCCAGAGAGGATTCAGTGTCTACTGCACACACTTGTCTCCTCGTTAGAGGACAATAGAGAATGACCAAAAAGGTCACACCTTGAAGTCTATTTGAACTTTATTATTTAGCATCAAGGAGATTATACTTCTTCTTTACTTTGGTAAGTTTTCTGCTGTTTTATACTTCTACTCCACTCGATAAATATCGTACTTTTTACTCGACTACATTGAAAGCTATAGTCATTAGCTACTCTGCAGAGGAAGAGTTTATGGGCAAAACAAATTAACATATAGATTATATACAGATATAAGGATCTGAGTATTTCCACCCCTGTGAGTTTTATTGTATTATACCACAAAAGAGAAAGACAGAAGGACTTGTGTAGTTCATTTTGCCACGTTCAGCTTATTTCACAAGACCAGCTCCACTCAACAGCTTCACATCTATGTAGGAGTGAACAGCATGTTCCTCAATGCTCTATTAATCTCAGTGATAACACAGTTTAAGGCTGAGTTGGGATATTAGGATGGAAACCGACATTTTTCAGTCAAGTGCAGGTAATACCACATGTATAGCACTCTGCTTCCACTTGATTCACATCAGACTGCAGGCTTTCTGGGTGTGATAAGCATTTTGCTATACGAGGGCGACTCCGGTCGATGTCTCAGAGAACATTTTCAGTAAAGTATTCCTTTGAACGGATAATTCTGCTAAAATTGAGTTTTCCACGCTGTTGAGTCCATGGCGGGGACATGATGAACGCCACTTCAGAGTCAGAGTAGTGTGAAAAGTAAGCGTTCATCCACTCTGGAGGTAAAGTAAGAAGTTTAGCCGCCTCTTCTACACCACGAGTTGGGTGTGTGTGTGTGTGTGTGTGTGTGTGTGTGAGGGTGTGTGTGTGCTTCAAAGAGGTGAAAAGGTTTTATTTACTCAAACATCCTGGTTCAGAGGAGAGATAGAGGCCAAATCTCAATCTTAACAACACAGTGCAGCGAGAGATAAAACCATTTCTTTAATGTGTGGCCAATGCCAATGAACATAGAAATGACATATTAATAAACACAATGCTAGTGAACAAACTGCCTGAAAGGCCTGTGCAAAGCTACAAACTCTGAAACATTTTTGCAACTTCTTTTAACACCAAAGGTTTAAGAAATATCTCCTGATTCATATTTGCTGCTGTGGGCTGAGTTCAGACCAGGATGTATCAGCATAGCAAAGCTGTAGCAGGGCAGTAAATCAGACACATGGCGTGACCTCATCAGGCCCTGGCTTCTTACAACGATTGGGGGCATTACCTTTCCTGATGGCGCTGGTGCACTCCCTGAAGCTCCCAAACATTATCCACGCTTGATAAAAAACGTCTCTCTGATTCTGACACGATTAAAATCATTCTGATGAAAGTGGTGCAGTCACAGACACCTGAGGAGGAGAGATGGTGGACTGCACTGTTGCTTGGGAAAATGCAACCTTTGCAGTTTAACTGCTCTCAGTGCAAAAACAAAAAAAAACTGCCTCTTTTATACTGTGATTTTCAAATAACATTTGATAACTTTTAAAGCAGCTTTCATGTCAAATGATGCAAACTAACAAAACGATGGCTGCTTCACAGACAAATATCAAATACAGCTACCTACGTCTGGCAATAATGAAGCGGCAACGTGCTACATTGACCGAGACGGATGAAAATGAAAGAGAGTGCAGATTAGACGTCGCTTGAGGGAACAGGATCAAAGGAAGGACTGGAATATCAAAGAATAGGTAGATATGGACGGTAAATGAAGTGGAAGGAAGACAACAGGGAGCCAGGGGACGTGGAGTGTGAATTATGACAAAGACGATAAAAACAGATGCAGACACAGTTGTAAGGAGCCAGTAGGCATGTGGGTCAAGGAATTTGGAGAATACTAAAAGACCACTGTCCATGTATTCATATACCTGAAAGCTTTAATCAGGAAAAAAAGTAAACAGCAGCATGAGGAAGCGAGTAATGGCGAGAGGGGAGAACTTGGACAAGCCTGTTATCTAAGATTATTCATTTTAGTGGAATCTCCCTCTTTTTGTTACTACCCCTTCACCACTCTTCAGGAAGGAAACACTGTCCGGGGAAACATCATTTTGAAGTTTGTTAGGGAGGAAATCTCTTACTGGCCAATGTGAACAAGAGGAATGATGACTGCAAGCAGAACCACTTCAGTGTGCTTATGGGGCCCCTGTCTATTTACTAGGTTAAAGATAGACTTGAAAAATGTGAACCTATCCTTTAACGACGCTTTGCTCTCAGTTTTGCAATGTGAAATAAAAAGCCACTTTAAGACTGCTGAACCACTCCTTGGTAACATTACGCCATTGTTCTTGCATTATTACAGAGTCTATTACATATGATTTACCAAACATGTACGATTAAGTTATTTAATGTACAATATATGGGATTGGAAGCATTCCTATTGCCTCTCAACAATTCTCAAAATAGCTCTAACAGCTAATAGTTCCAACGGTGCTGACAGAGCAAACAGCGTTTACCTGAGGGGGAGCCAGAGGGTTGGACGTATACGCTTCTGCGATGACAACTATTGGTCGGGTCTGCCGTATCAGAGCAGTGCAGAGCGGCCGTGAGCTAACCAGTGGGGTACGCTCACATGCACACAGAGGGAGAGCCACTTCATACTCTGCTCAGGTAGACATGATTCCGTACAGAGCCTAAATCTATTTTATCTGTATAATATTTAAAAAAATGTAAAATTCCCCATTGACATGAATGGGGGTGAGCAAAATAATGGAATCACCTTTATTAACACAGCACAGTTCAACAGCCCCACAAAGTATATCATCAAAATGATCATGCAGTGAAATAAACACCACTAAACCTGATCATTATAACCTTCATGGCGGCAGGATATGTTTAAGACTGTTGTCTTATGCTGCGTTTGAGTTAGCTGGGTGTCCCCAATAAACTGGCAAATAACTTTTATGTATGTGGATGTGTGTCCCGCTTAAATAGATAATAAAGCTGTTTGAACACTGAGTTGTTACATTATTTGTGGTTTACGATATCACAGGAATCCAAACACAGTTTGAGACAGTTTTGTACACTGTCCGTCAACACGAGCCAGACTTGACCCCGACCAGATGACATGGCTACGAGTTCCAGCATACAAACCAGAACATGCCTACGGTGTCATCTTTCCATGCAAGTAAAGCAGTTAGGCTTGCCAACATGTATGTATGTATGTTTAAGCATTAAGCACTTATGATTGTATGACATCGATTAACATGCAAGCAGCTACTGGTGTGACTTAGCGTCTGAAATGACAAACAATGTATTTCTGAGTAGCTTAACATCATCAACATGAAATAAATAAATAAAGAATGCACAGTAGTAAATCTTTTCTTTTTTATTTGAAAATAACACCTGAAAGCAGATCAGCACAGCTATGTGCCGTGACTTATATATTTTACAAAGCATATAGTGTATGACTTATAGTAACAGAACCGGGACGACCACCTGCTAGAAAATGACACCTGGAGGCAAACCTGTTTCAGTGATCTATGGTTGTTTATGTTTGCTGAAGGCAAAGCTTCCCAGTTTTACTGCTGGGGCAAGAAAGGCATGCGGTAAAAACACATTTCAGGGAGGTCTGTCTCATTACATTGTACAAATTAACAATGCATCCATAAAGTCCATACGCAGCAGTGGATATGTTACATTTATCAGCAACATGCACGTGTGTTTTATCATACAAGTCACTCCAGTAATCAAATCCAGGAATCAAAAATAAAACACATAAGTATATTGTACTACTTTTTGTAAGGAACTAAGTTGTTTATATGTAAATAAATGTGGATGACTTTGTAAGTGAAATGTTGCTTCATTGACTGTATGTGTATCTGTGGTCAGGGTGTTTTCGTTGGAGTTGTCGATGCTCTTGATCAGGTTTCAGACGTTCACAGGGACATCAACCCGTAACAGCTGCTGCGTGTTTGCCAATGTGAACAATGTGTCACACCTACACATCACTGCTTTATTTAAGCCTCCAAGGACAGTGGCTGGCAACATTTATGGTGCGTCTTAAAATAATACAACGCTCGACACGACATGCCACTGGAATACCAGCTTGTAATAACAGATGAGAGAGAAGAGCATTCAAGGGCTGCGGCCGTTAAGCCTTAGTTTAGATGTAGCATATCGTCTATAGCTTTCATTTACAGCCACAGACAGAACAACATTTTATAAGATGACACAGTGTTTAACAGTATGTGATTAATAACTATTCTCATGTGTTTGCTACGTTTTCAAATACCTGCTGTAAAGAGTTCCTTGGTCTCAAATCTCATGTGAACATGATCATTAAACATTTCCACCCAAGTTTGTCAAATCAATTTTGCCCATTTACACATTTCTTCTTTTGTTAATTGAAGTTGGCAGGATGGTTATTAATATGTCCCAGTTGTCGTTAAGAATCAATCATTTCTACTGAACATAATTACAGGTAATCAGCCTTAAAAGATAAGTAAATGCATCGGACAGCATTCTGACATTACGCCTGCACACAAACAAATGTTGATTTTGATGGGCTTCATGTTAATGTACCTTTTTTTTCGGTTTTATGCAGTTTGTGGTTTGTCATAAAAGTGTGCTGAATGGCGTCAGATGAGCAGGTGCATTGTTAATCATATGTCTATTCTTATAGGCTGCTGCATTTCATGTGTATTCAAAATGAATATCCTTTCAAATGTTCTTGGAAAAACAGAAACAACGGTTTGATTGCACTCAGTCTTACCTTCTTTATTGCCATTAAGAATCTTTTAAGTCAGTACAATCACAATGACATTCACAGCACACTTACACATACAGTCGCTAACCTGATCAAGTCTTAAACTTGTGAACTCATATATCTAGATTTGAGGCTTTTAAACAAATCAACTTAATCTTCAGTTGTGTCACTATAACTGGTTAATGGGAACAAATGATACTTCAAGGAGGTATTTAACCTGCTGTCTGACCCACTGTGCCCCCTCTGTGCTTCACCGCCCACCCAGCCTCCAATGTCTTTAGAGTCACCACAAATACAAAAAAGCCGAAACAGCCTTTGGCAGTAGAGTTCTAGGCGGTAGAGGAGCATCAAGCACAGACGTGCACGCTGCTGGAGGGATCTATTACGGCGAAAGAAATTAGGAGAAGGCACAGCGTGACCAGAACTGCTGCCTGAAAGGGAACAGCGCTGAGAGCACTGAGGACGGTGAGCAGGTAGGTGGCCCTCGAAACGAAAGGCATGCTGGATGAGAAAATGTTGTGAGAGAGGAGAAATGGATTACTGCTCAGCCTATTTCTTGTACGTCAGCCCCTGTAACATAAACAGGATAAATACAATGTGTACCATCACTGTTTTGCATCAGGAAGGCATTTTGCGAGCAGGTGCACAAATTGTCGCATTAAAAAAAGAAAAGAAAAAAGAAGTGTGTAATCAATACACGCTTCTATTTTCCTCCACAAAGCCCTGCACTTGTGCTTAAAGGGCAACGAAGTAACTCACAGTACAGTTTCTATGTGCTATCTAATTTCAGATGCTCGAAATACAGTGTATGTAACCATGTTAATACTTTTGATGTTCATTGAACATTGTACAGGATCTAGTTACACAGAGGACACCCAAATTGCAGTGGTGGTGCATGAAATCACTTTAGTAAGGCATGCAGGCTTCTCAGTTTGAATTTCACGGTTTTAAATCCGGGAAGCTGGATCACAGCAGTGAGGTCAGAGCTGTGAGGCTGGTGGTTGATGACTAACTTTAGACGGAGGTATCAAATCAATATGTAGCCCAAGGAATAGAGTTCTGCATGAAGGGTGTGGGTTGTGCTTTGGCAGACAATAGGACCTCTTTTCACATTAAAAGAAATACACAGGGCTGTGGTTGATACTCGTCACGCTGCAGCCGCTCTCTCTATGCCCGAGTCTCACATTATGCACATGCAGAATGTGTTTTTGTGAAAGGCAATTATCCTCAACGCAGTCACGCTTCACAGATCTGAACAAACACGATTAATTTCTCAGATAAGACCAAAAAGCAAATGAGAATACAACACAGACTGATCAAAAGATACACAGCGTTTGAACAACATCTATCAACTTGTCAGCCCTCTTGAGCAAATCCACTGGGAAGCTCAAATAGCACCATTGTCGCTCATTTGACACCAAAAAGCCCTGCCTGTCATCAGGTGCAGTTTCTGTGTGAGTTACACAGCTGAAGCTACTTTCAACACTTTGCTGCAGTCAGTGACGTGTGGAGAAATGCAGGGAGGGACACTGGAGAAGCTACCAGATACCATTCCAAGAGTATGTGGTCAGTGGTGCAGAGATCTGCGTTGGGCGAATGTGTGCGACATGTCACGTACGACTGAGATTACATAATTAGTTTGTCTGCTGTGCCGCATCTTGAGTGTCTTATATTTATTTCAATCGTCAAAAAAAAACACTGCTGACAATGTATTTCATGTCGTTAATTTGTTTAAAAAAAAGGTCCTTGTGGTAATTATTTGCTCCTGTAGTATTTTGACAGTTTGTCTCAGAACTAATTCCACTCGATTCGTTGCTGCTTTAACAGAGCGATTCGCGAGTTTGAGCGTTGTTCTTTAGCTGTCCATGCATGGTCAAATCCCTATGATAATTAAGTTACTGCCATCTATTGAGGTAAACATTCGTCATATTTATATCAACATCATTTTCTCCTTTTTAAGGAAGATAGGATTTTATTGTCATATACATTTTGCACACACAGGAAATTTGACTACTGCATTTGACCCATCCCTGTATACAGGCAGCAGTGGGCTGCCATTGATCGGCACCGGGGGAGCCGGGGGTTCAGTGTATTGCTCAGGTACACTTCGACACGTGACACGTCCCGGTCTGGGATCGAGCCGTTGACCTTCCGGTTCCCAGATGACCCTCTTAATCCAGTGCGCCACGGTCGCCCCCCATTTGTGATTGTGTGTGCAGAACATACAGTGAGATTTCACACGAGGACTGAATGTAACACCTTCAGCTTGTTAGTGACATCAGGCCAAGTACAATGCTCATCCATCTGACAGTTGTCAAGATCTCTTGAAAAGCGATAGAGAGTCTGGTGATGTTTGGATCTTGCACACACACACACACACACACACACACACACACACACACACACACACACACACACACACACACACACACACACACACACACACACACATACACACACACACACTGAGGTTTGAATAAGGGTGAAAAGCTGGACATATTTTCTTTCTGCCACAGTGGACCAACGTTTCAGATAGCCTGTGTCTAATTTGAGGCTTGGCGACTTGTTACAGTATGTTGCCTGCAGTGATAGCCAGCCTGCCTACACACTGGTTGAGATGTAATGTTTTTTTTAACAGTATTTACTGTAACGCAGCCTGCAGCACAAATCTTTAAAAACTCAGTGATGGCGGCTGGAAAAGACGCTCAGGATCTATCGACAGCTATTTTGTCTACATCGTCCTCTCCCCCATGAGTCAGATTTCATTTTAATCGGATGAGAGCCTCAGCCAAACGTTAAACTATAAATGTGATGAGCTAAATCGGCAAAACTATTCAGTGGGAGGGAAGAGGAGTGTGCTTCCTTTAATACAAAAGGGCCTCATGCCAAAATGTCTCCTGTTGCAGGCTGTTTTGCTTTTACCATATGTGTTGTGTGGGTCATTTTCAACATGCACCAACAGCCAAGATCGCCGCTGGAGCCCATATCCTTTTCTGAGCACGAGCTCAACTAAAAATAAAGGTTGTATTCACTATGAGAGATCAGGACAGGCTGGAAATATTGAAATTTTGAGGTGAAATATTTAAGATTCTGATTCTGTTTGATATTTCAGCTTTCGCCCCTGAACATGTATTTCCTCAAACAGCTTCTCATTATGGTCTTACATAATCACAGATTATTTGAGTTTTTGATTGTCACAAATATTTAATAATAATACAAAATGTGCCCATGTAACCAAATCAGGATAAATACAATGTATTTATTGTATAATAAATACATTGTATGGTATATGATGGTACATGATTGCTACATCATGTTGTACCATCACATGTTTGCATGAGGAAGACATTTTGTGAGCAGGTGCACAAATGGTCGCAGTACGTTTTCTTTTCAAAAGCATAAAAAAGGGTGTGGTGAATAAATGCTTCTATTTTACTTTCCAAGATCTGAACTTGAATGTGTTTAAAGAGCAATGAAGTGACTCAGAGTACAATATGTATGTGCTGTCAAATGTCCGTTGCTTAAACTAGAGTGTATTTAACCCTATTAATAATTTAGATATTATAGATAAATAGAAAATGTGAAACCAAGGTGTCACGGGGGTTCAACGAACAGGTTGAATGCACATACTGTTGGAAAAATGTAAAACCCTTCGATAAACCAGGCAGCACACTACGTTGGGTTTGTATCTACTACAGAAGACGGACATGACAATATAAATGCAACCAAAAGTTAGGACTGTTTTGTGGAAAGTGAGGTGTTCAAAATAGCAAGCATGAAACACAATCCTAATCACAGATAGTTCAAGCTACCTGGTGGATATAATCAGCATTATCATATTAGGTCGTCCAAGTAAATGCAAAGGCACGCTGTTATTCACACTGAGCGTAGAAGCAGAATTCAAACAGGACTCACCGCTTCATGTCAACAACATTTTCTGAAATTCTTTAAGCTGCAAAGTAATAAGGACAACACTATTATTTTCCCGTACGTAACCACACCTAAGTCCCCGTCCAATGAGAACGTTAGGACCAGTTAACTTGAGAGTCATTCGGTCCAATTTTACAGGAACAATATACAGTGATGGCATAAAGCGATACATCTGACTTTTCATAACAGAGAGGAGACATTACTCGTCCAACGGTTAAACAGAGTCATGTGATCAACATAAGGGACACATTACACCTGGTGTTTATATATAAAACTCTTCTATAACTTTAAAGAACATTCTAGTCAAATATTGGTGGTGGAGAATAAACTTCCTCTCAGATAAATCTCTCTTAATCTTTTAGTATTTGATTTTGTAAAGCCTGTGAAGAGGCAATTCCAAATATAGTGTTTCATATGAATACTTACTAACATTAAATCTGGACAGTGAGGCCATCGCAGTGGCAGTGTGAGCATTTGGAACCGAAGCCTCACTCTTCACCCTGCTTATTTAGGGCTGAGATCGGCCTTCATCTCATGTTGAGGCCAACTGCTACTGTGATGGTGTTGGTTGCTGCCTCATACTGACTGGTCAGAGTAACTGCAGTGAGCTTTAGAAAAAAATACCATCGGAGTCCTTCAGAGCAGCAGAATTCCCTCCAAACATATTCAATAAATATATGTCAACCTTTGGGTGGCATCTGCTTACATTGTCAAGGGAGTGAGCAACTGAAACAAAGACCGACACATCAAGGTCCGAGGAGAACGTCAGTCAATGTCACCGATTTGCTTTTGAGCCATGCCAGTATGCAGTGCTAAATACTTCCTCTTGTATCTTTTGCAGAGCATTCTGAATTAGCGGCGCTCGAGAAGAAAGGAAAGATGTGGAAGAAGGCAAAGGTGACCGATCAAACTGCCGCTGGGCAGACGGGTGAGTGCAAGGTGATGGACGCCCTCTCTGGTTGGGTCAGTCCAAGGGTTTGTATTGCAGCTGTCTCCGACCTTTATTCCCTCTTATCTGAGGAATGATGACGAACAGGATCTATTTGACCCACATGACTAATCTTTACACAAAAGAAAGATTCGACGGAAATTGCATTCAAGAAGAAAACAACAACCTGTCAAGTGCACCCCGTCAAAGATCACATAAGGTCCCTGTCTACAAAATGCATCCTTTTAAGAAGACTTTCAACTGAGAGAAAGGCACCAAAGCCTTTTCTTTTGTCAAGTGGAACAGTCCAAATATTATTCATGGTTTTTCAAGACAACTCAACAGCAAAGAAAATGTTTTCATTTCATTGCATCAAAGACACAGATGCCACTTTTCAAAGGAAGCTTTTTTTACGTGGACAAAAAGCGAGCAGCAACAAGTTTGAATGTGACGCTGGCCAGACGACTTATCAACGTGCCTTTCCTAAGGATGTGATTACGAAGATCTCTGTCAACTAAATGAACAATGGAGTCAAAGATGCAAGAAGATGAGATGCAAAGAAGCTGGGAAACCACTGGAGTGTATGCTGGCAACACAGTCTCATGATGAAAAGTAGCCAGACGGGTTACTCCGAGTGTATCTCAACAGCAACGGTTGCTAGTCGCTGCTACAACTGAAGAGATGGGATGAAGAAATGGAAGACACGGTTAAGGCGTCTTTTAAATCAATTTCCAAGAAGTTGCTTTTCCATAAAGTGTTTGCACATCATTCCTCTCAAACACTGCGCAGGAATCATCCTGAGGTGTGTCGTGAGAGCCGTGAGAAAATGCCTGAGTGAGCTTTAATTTAGCAAAGTCTAATCAGCAGTTGCACAGCACAACTATTCGCGTGCTGCTGCAACAACATATTGCTGACATACTGTAGCATACTTTGTCTATGACTAACCATTGTTGTGTGACCTGTCTCTGAATATTTTGTTCTGCCCAAGTTGTGTCCGTGTGTGTGCTTCCCATTCCTGGGTTATACTGTATATTGTGGTGTTTTATGTTTATTGTGTCCATAATCCTGTCGAAGTTCTAACCTGCCATGGTGCTTTTGTCAGGATTAATATTTACCTGTCCTGTTCCCTCTCCTGCTGTCACGTTGCGTGTTCAGTCTATGCTTCAGAGGGAGTTCAACCAGACGACAAAGGTATGCGAGCGGAAAAAGAAATCAAATTTCACAAACGACTCACCTTCTGTAAGTGCATGACGCCACGTTGGGTGAGTTGCATGTATGATGTGATCTTCATCACCATCACGCCTTGAAAGATGTCATCCGAAATGGATGATTCAACTTTCAGTGTCGCAACGGATGCATTTCATTGTGACATTTGAATCAACCTCCATGTGAATACTAAGGCTGTTGCTATCGGCCACTGCGGTCGATTTCCATGTGTCTGCTTCATCTTGTAATTTAGAGGACAAATGCAACATTGTAAACGTATGTCCACATGCTGATTAGTCCTGTAAAGTACGTTGGCACAGTTCAGTCTCAAAAAGTGAACTTGCTCTACAGGAACACCCCCCAAAGGAGTGGCATGATCTCTCCTAAAATCAAGCTAAACTGACTGGCCACCTAAGTAGCCCCTTAAAAAAAAAATCACATAAATCTTCAAGCTTCAACATAATTAACTTGGAAGTTTAGATGCAAACAGCATTGGTTAGTATCCGTAAGTAGACTACAAGTAAAACATATTTGAGGCAGAACTCTCATACCACGACCACCGAGGCAAGCTGAGTCAGCCCTTTAAGTTACCTCTCTGTATTTATTTGTGGTTTTTAGCTTTTCTTTCATGCCTGACCCCTCATGATCTCCTTGGCTTCAATGTGATGACCAGGACTGTCACGGATAGAAAATTACAATTTCTGTGATCCTTGTAGTTCAAAGGTGATCTAAGAGAACCATATGCTGTCTCGTCAACAGAGAACATTGAGGTCTGGAGTTAATCAGCTGGAACGACACCTGTGACCTCTGGGAGCCCCTTTGGACCTCACCCAACTCTCAATATGCTTTGCTGTCTTGTATTCCTTTGACGACTGCTTTGGAGGAATTTGGGGCAACACAAGTGTCTTTCTCTGTTAACATGACCATGGACTGCAATAAATTAGAAATAACGATGAATCAGAAAATATTAGTTTGCATTTATGAAACAAAAAACTAGTGCTAAAAGTAAATCTTAAGAATGCTTTGATTAATGTTCTCCAGGACAATTAAGAACAGTGAATCAAATGACATCGGGACATAAACAACTAAAAAGAGTCTATCCGTATTTACTGCACATGCTTTCTAGCTTCAAATAGTCAAATGTCAAAGTCCTAACAGCCATCAATGGAAATGGTTAAAGCTGCACTGATGTCAATAGACACAACATCACTCAACAGTGGGAACATGTGGGCGAGTCAACACCAACAACATTTTGGAGAGCTTATCATTCATTCATTTATTCATTTGGCAATTCAACGCCAGACGTATTTATTAAGCTCCTTTCATTCACAAAAGCATTTCAAAGTGCTTTAAAAGCCATAGAAGACAATAAGAACAACTAAAAATCTAAAGAGCCAGAAGCACAAATAAAAAGAGATGAGAGCACAAAGCAATAAGTAAAGGAAAGTGCAGCACATAGGGCGTAAGTTCTTAACATTCAGAGAGTTAGAGAACTGAAATATCTCCCGTGAGTTTGTTCCAGCTCTGTGGAGCATTGTGGTCCACATACTGTATGTATGGTCAAACAAAACAAGGGTGAAAATAAAAATTCAAGTGCAAAAATATTATACAATACAAATAAAAAGGTGGTTAAAACTACAAAGAAAGAACCATTCCTTTTTAGGGAATGCTTTCCCTGTTAATAATTCATCCTCATGAAGTCCAGCTACAACTAAAGGAGTCCAACAAACATGATGCACAGGCAAAAAAACTACTACAACACATTTTTGAAAAAGGACTAAATAAAAAAGTAAAGCAAGTACAGAGTCCTCCAGTGCAACTGCATTAGAAACATGATAAGAGCAGTTCAGGTTTTGTCACTCACAGGATTTTCAGACAAGGACCGAATGTAACACCCTCAGCTTGTGCATGCTCATCAGTCTGACCATACCAAGAATCTGGCAATATTTGCATCTAATGTGACTCACATACATACATATGCACAGCATTTACCAAGCACGAAAATCATGTTCAATCTGCTTAGGAATGACAGTATCCTGATGATTCTTTCTCTTCAAAATGTATGCCAATTATACAGCAAAACATACTTTTTGCTGACTGACCCATGAAATCAATGCCCAGCTTTAAACACGCAGCTTTAAATACTGTTCATTTTTGATAGGCTAAGGCATTTTTTTCCATGCAAACAAATTGCTTTTAATGGCATCATCTTCACAATTCCACAACGTCCAGCTTGTTAACAGCAGCAAAACTCATGTTATCAGCGCTCTGCCACATACAGTACTGTTTTTCCTGCCGCAAGCATTTTACCTCCATTGCGCTTAAGAATGCAAAATGCTGCGCCTCACTGCTCATTTCTTCATACTTAAACTATATATTCTATAGTATATATTCTGCCTGTTACAGGTCTTTCATGCCAAGAGAAAATAATTAAAGACCCCGGACCAGCTGAACCCCTGTGATCAGCATTCAGTGATGCCGCCCTCGAGATTTCTATGGGTTAGTCGATATTGGTGCTCTCAGGTGTTCTGGGTCTTCTGCAAAGCACTTGAACCTGCTATGATGAACCTGCCTTGCCTATAGCTGACATAAATGAATAGTTCAAATGAAAAATGTCTAGATATTGTGAACATCATGTTAATCATGGCCATGGACTGCTTCTTTAGGCTTCTAAAAAGAGTAAAAATCATTATGTTATTAAGTCAAATGACTGCACTGCCTATATTTAAAATAAGGCTTCTTTAAACTTGATCCATTTACAACATATACATTTTATATACAGAAAGTTTTAAACTCCAGAAATATACTTACACTTATGCAATGTGGACAAACATAATAAGTTAACCAGTAATTTGACTGAAATAATAATTACCGGTAGTAGAAAAAGATAAATGTATCAACTATCTTCAAGTCAACAAAAATGAATTCAAAGTAAATAAGAATTGTCTCATATTGCAATTAACATGAACTCAAAGTTCCCACTCACGTTTTCAACATGACATGAACATCGTGTTTATGGAAAGAGTCCTACAACACTGAATATTAGCTGATTACGCCTGCTACTTACATGAATAAGGTCACTTTGGGGTGCATGCTTCTATGAAAATCAAACACTCACTAAAAATGTAGGCGGCAGAGAGACTTATGTGAAAATATTTTACAACTTTTGTATTTGCTTAAGCCATCCATATTTAGATGTCACTCAGTTGATTAAAATGCTCGATCATCTTAGACCCTTTGTCGTGGCATTTCTATCCCAAACGTTTAAATGTGACTTTGTGTGAAGCTTACACTGACATATGTTAATGGAGTTTTTGTCTGGGTTGTAATTTGTTTTCTGTTATCTGCTTTTGAACTAAAGCAGATAACAGTATGTTTTTTTCTTCAAACATACTGTACTCATTCAAGATCACTGATACACAGTGGTGGCTCCTAAAATAAGATTAACATTCTCATGCTTTGACAAATATATTCCACACACTGCATCTTTTATTACTTGTCCCCTCTATACATTTAAGGTTGTCTTATTGCTCTTTTTCTTTTCTTCATTTGACCAGGCATCAAGAAGAAGTCCAAGGTGCCTGGTGTCATGATAACGCAGTTTTTGGAGGAACTTCCAGAGGGAATGACAACTCCAGATTTCACCCGCAAACCCATTGCTCTGACTATTCAAGAGGGTAAGTCTTCATGTATTTGAGCGATGAACTCGTTCCATCTTAAATTTAAAAAAGATACATTGCTTTTTCTTTTGCATTTTTCTGTGCACCGGTTAGGGTCACCAGGGGAGAGTAGATGATTGGGTGTTTTATTGAGGATTTCACCCTTTTTTAAACAAGTTGCCTTATTTGGTACATAGTTTTTAAGGCTACAACACATTGACATTTTTTGCCATCATCCCCCATGTATTCTCTCAAAATCGATCCAAAACAAAATGTTTTGACTAGATCTTCAAACACAGAATGCATTTGTAAGTATATATTCAAAATGTAAACATTTTAAATTGAACTTAAACATAATGAAACAAAGAAAATTGTGTCACGTCATTGACCCAGGTAATGTCACGGGACAGTGCATGCTCCAACCAAGTTTGGACTGTTTTTGGTAGTTGTCGCTATGAAGCCTAACAAGGAAATCTTCATTTTATCCCATTCCAGGTAAATGTGCTGTCTTTAAAGCCAAAGTAGTGGGCACCCCAACACCTACCATAACATGGGGCAGAGCAAACGGAGAAATACATTTTCACCCCGACATGTGCCTGCAAAAGTATGATGAAACATCTCTAGAACACACCATTGAGGTAAGCTTTACATATAGCCGTGAGGCATAAATGAGGACAATCTGCAAGAAACTCTGATGGCGTGGTCACATTATGATTCCAATCAACAAAATGTATTCGCACTCTGCCCAAAAATATGGACGTGATATCGCGAGAAATAAATATTGATCAAACGATCACAGACATGTAAACGGTGTATGAGAGCGACGTAGCAATTTGTTGTCCGATAACGTACTAAAAATAAAAGTGATCAAATTAGAGATTGCAGCGAAACATGCTCGAAGTTGTCCGTAGTTTGGGATTCAATGGAAGTGAATAAGAGACCGAGCAAATATTCGTGCACTAGTAATGTAATGTGACAATGCCTTGAGACTCAACAATATAACGAAAACAATAAAATGCCATGAACTCTCTGTTTGCATTTCATCAGTTTCCAAAGGTCGCTTCAGAGGACGCAGACACCTACAAGTGTTTTGCAACAAATGAACACGGAAGGGCTGTTTGCACTGTCGTCCTGAATATTATTCAGGGTAAGATCCTTATTTTTCTTGGAATCACTGCATCTATCAAGTGTAATAGAAACATATTGAATCATTGATACGTTGGCACATTTGTGTTGAACTGTGACAAACAGACATTACGTTAACTGTTTGTTCACAGTTGGATTCTCCAAGACCAAGGAACTTCAAAAGAAACAAGGAGAAGGTGAGCTTTAAAAACACATGCCATTTTTAAAGTTATTTCTGAAGAGGTTTGCGAATATTTTATTGAACAAGACGTTTAGTGTTATTGGCTGTCAGGTCAGGGCTAACCATTTCAAGGTCAAGTCATCACAAGAGGAGAGCTAATATACGCTTCCCTTGCTCTCGTCAGACACATGTGACAAACTAGCACGGCAATTAAAAACACATTTATCTTACTTTTTTAAGAAGATACATTTAGGGGATTGGGCAACCAGCTGAGTACAAGGATGAACAGAGGCTGATGCTTCTTCACGAAGTTATCAATACTCTGAATGATGCAGCAGCTCAATTTCTCTGCGCTACAACCTAGCCCATCAATTTTCATTGCAACATGATATTTTTTCACTAATTGGAATTATTGGGAAAAATCCTCCTGTCATGAAACATCTGTCATATTAGTGCTGTCCCACTGCATACATGACACATTCATGAATCTCCAAGAAATTGAATGAAAAATGTGCACAGTAGAATTGTGTTTGTGCATAAAGGGATACTATGCAACGTGTAGATGTGGTGCATATTAAATAAGATTAGACTCTTCTCGATGAGCCAATTAAGTGCATTTTTACTCCAAGGTGTGAGCCTAACTGCACCCACTGCATCATTTTTAAATACAAAAAAAGTGGGCAAGGGGCTGAGCTGAGAGGGGGGTCTGAGGAGGGCGGTGGGGTGTAGAGGGCAGGAGTTGCTCACTGATCAGAGGATGTCAATTAGTCTCAAATGGTCAACTCTATCTCAGCGTTAAGAACAGTTAAGAACTGTTAAGAACAGTAGGAGGCGTGTCGAGACATTTTTAACCGATGAAATTCCAATATGTATAAATTTTGTAAAAAACCTCAGTAATAACATGAGTATGTGTTTCATCAAAGTAAAGTCATATCATTTAGATTACAGCTAAAGAAAACAACAAAGTCTACGTGTGCAGTACTTCTTTTAGTTCATTTTATTTTATAAAATAGTTTACAGATAAAAGTTTGATTCAAACTTGTTTTTCCTAATAATGAAGTTAAATGGAACCGACTCTTTTTGGATACGATCATGACATACATTCAGTAATGGACTGACATTTTTTGTTGTGGTTTACCAGATATAAAGGACTTCAGAAAAAATCTTAAAAAATGGTGAGTCAAATATAACCCGATAAACATATCTGTTTGTCGCATATTCAATTAACTGTTACAGTATTTGTATTATGCCAGTGATTCCTGTTCTATGACAGTTTGAGAGTTGTTATTTGAGTGAAAACACGGTGTGTGTGTGTGTGTGTGTAGGGCTTTAATGAAATATCTCTCAACAGTAATGACGACGGAAAACGTGATGCAAAGCCGATGGAGCCAGAGGAGAAGGTCTGGGAAATCCTCCTCAGTGCCAACAAGAAAGACTACGAGCAGATCTGTGCGGAGTATGGTATCAAGAACTTCCGCTATATGCTGAAGAAACTCACTCAAATGAAGAAAGAGAGAGAGGCGGACATTGCAGAGGTACGTATCTTTTTAACTATCTTGTAATTCTATCAAAAGCATGCCCAGCCAATCATTGTTTTCGTAGATGGGCGCCCTAGCTTTTGTTTCTGAAATGGACATTACAGTTTTTTTATTGCTCACTTGTTTAGTAGAATTGGTTTGTTTTGGTGTCTATCTTAATCTGTATGAGCGGACTCATGTTGATCATTTTTTTATTTATTTCTACTGTAGTTTGTTACACACATCAGTACACTGAAACATATTGAAGTCAATGACGACAACTGTGCAACAATTGAGTTGGACATGGACCTCAAGGACCCAACCAGCAAAATTTTCCTGTACAAGGTGAGGGGCGTTAACTACTAACTAAGTATAATCTCGCTGCTTTTTATTATCGATTATCAATATGTTAACATGTCCATAAATTCTGCAGAATGGCATCATGATTCCATTCACCACAGAAGACAGCGTGGCGATCAAGCATAATTTGAAACAAGTTGGCAAGAAATATATATTCACAATTAAAAATCTCGGTTTAGAGGATGCTGGACTCTACTCAGTGGATGTTGGGGGTATCAATGTATTCTCTACAGATTTTAAAGGTATGTCTTCAATCACGTGATTCAAATTAGATTGGGTTTAAGTAAATTCAGTCCAAGGATCACTGATGTATTGCTGCTGACCACAGATGCTTTTAATAACTGTAACTAAATGCACACAGTGAGATAGGCCAGCTATAGTGAGCCTGTACAGAACATATTGTTTAGGAAATGGATGGGATAGATTGATGAAGTTTAAAAAAAGTATCTGCTTCTTATTTTCTATGTTGTGCCTTTCTTTTATCCCTAAAGTGCCTGAAGTTGACTTTGCTGTCAAAATACGAGAAGTTAAAGCAGCAGAACGAGAGGACGCCCTCTTTCAATGTGTCCTGACTGCACCTATGAATGAGCTCAGATGGTTGAGCAAAAAGACTGCGCTGACAAATAGCGAGAAACATGTAATCACTGTATCTGAAGATAAGCTCATACACAAGTTGATGGTGCGGGACTGTATGCCTTTGGACGCCGGCATCTATGTCGCTGTGGCAGGAATCAAATCCTGCAATGCCTGGCTGGTAGTTGAAGGTGAGACAATTACAACTTCCAGTTGCATGCATACATATGGAATACCTTGAAAATACCTTTCACAGACACCAAATATTTGTTAAATTCAGAATTGAATATTGAGATAGAAATTATAAATACATTTGCCATATTATCTTTTATAGCCAACAAGGATCCTGCCAACCAGGGCAAGAAGGCAATTCGCAAAACGACAGTGGTTGGAGGCGGTAATGATGAAGATCTGATGAAAATAGCGAAGGAACAGCAGGAAAAATATCAGAAAGAAATGAAAGAGAAAATTGAAATTGCCAAGAAGGCTCAAGCAGAGCGAGAAGTGTCAGAAGCAGCTGCCAAAGTGGAGTCTGAAGCAGCTAAAAAGGCGACGGCAGAAGAAAAAGCTGCAGCTTTAGCTGCAGCTAAGGCTAAGGCTAAGGCAAAGAAGGAAGCGGCCAGCCAGGATGCAGCTGCCAGCAAGGATGCAGCTGCCATCAAGGATGCAGCTGCCAGCAAGGATGCAGCTGCCAGCAAGGATGCAGCTGCCAGCAAGGATGCAGCTGCCAGCAAGAATGCAGCTGCCAGCAAGGATGCAGCTGCCAGCAAGGATGCAGCTGCCAGCAAGAATGCAGCTGCCAGCAAGGATGCAGCTGCCATCAAGGATGCAGCTGCCAGCAAGGATGCAGCTGCCAGCAAGGATGCAGCTGCCAGCAAGGATGCAGCTGCCAGCAAGAATGCAGCTGCCAGCAAGGATGCAGCTGCCAGCAAGAATGCAGCTGCCAGCAAGGATGCAGCTGCCAGCAAGGATGCAGCTGGCAGGAAGAAAAAAGAAGCTGGTGCTGCTGATGGTAGCGGAGGCACTGGCGGAGCTGGTGGTGCAGGGGGTGCTGGTGGCAAAGGTGTAGGTGCTGGTGGTGCTGGTGTTGCTGGAGGTGCTGGTGGTGCTGCAGGGGGGGCAGGGGCTGATGGAACTGATGGTGTCAAAGGTGCAGATGGTGGTGCCGGTGGTGGAGGTGGAGGCAAAGATGGAATTGCAGCTGGAGCTAGAGGTGGAGCTAAAGGTGGAGCTGGAGGTGGAGCTGGAGCTAAAGGTGGCGCTAAAGGTGGAGCTAAAGGTGGCGCTAAAGGTGGAGCTGGAGGTGGTGAAGGTTCGGGAGAAGACCTTGAAGGAGAAGAAGAACACGATTCATTTGAAGATTCTGATGAAGAAATTGAGGGAGAGGGAGGCGGAGGAGTGAGAGATGGAAAAGGAGCGGGAGATGGAGAAGGAGTGGGCGATGGAGAGGGAGAAGGAAGAGAAGGAGGTGGAAAAGGAGGGAAATGCAAGAAACGTGCGAGAGAAGGTCCACTTATTCCAGATACAGTGATAGGTAAGAGCTATACTGCAATTTATGTTGAGAGACTTCATGACAAACAATTGCTTCCAAAATGTGGCCTTTATTCTCCCAAATGCTATTTAAACATCTTTAGAGAGAAACTTCTTTACATTTGGAATCATCATGATGAATATTACCGATGATGTTTTTATGTTTTGATATTGTCTCCTCTTTTCTCTTATCAACATCTTACAATTCTCTTGATGTTTATTTGTTACTACTGTTTGTCAATTTGTCAACTGATCTTAAATTAATATCTTTAAAAATATATATCTTTTATCAACAATACTGTTATAGAAAACTTTGAAACATATACGGTATTTTCAAAATAGAAACTGATAAAGATGCAGAATGAATGTCAGTATGTATATCACATGTATTTCTAGTGAGAGTGAAGTCATCATGAGTTTAACATTGATAGTCAATTATCATATTTAGATGCTTGACATTCTGAATAAAGTTGGTAATTATCATCACTAATAGGAGATAATAACGATGAGGGAACCACAAATCAACCAGGTGAAAAGTCTGGGAAAAAAGGAAAACATCTCAGAAAGAAAAATGTGGAGGTTGAAGAAGCAGTTGTTGGTAAGAGATGTCAAATGCTGCATGTTGTAGACAATTGACTGACTATGAAAGTCATTTGGGAATGAAAATGACTTTGACATCACAAGTGTAGAACACTTTGATGCACGCTGACATGACAAAGCTCTGCGCTGTTCCGCTTCGCATCTGAAAACATAGTTCAGAAAGATTTTGTCGAGCCTCAGTGACGGAATTGACCTTCTTTTATATTTTACTTATTTAGCATAGGGTTCAGAGTTACGTTTACTAATTATTGAAAATCATTTCAGTTCTAAAAACTACAGTTCAGTTTTTATCTGTCCCAGGAAACTCACACGGTTTTCAATTAAAATCATTTGAAAACCCGGAGATTTAACAATTTATTATTAACTAACTGCAACATTTTGCAATTATCTATGAATCAACAAGTTTGACAACGTTGAACATAATTATGTCTTTATGTTTGTTTGTTTTCATAACTCTTCTGAGAAACAGACCGTAGCAGCACATCTGTATGCTCTGCTAAATTCTGCTTCATCTTCCATCTAACCCTTTACTTAAGTGAATATAGATGGTCTCCATTTGTGTTTTGTGCGTACATGTTTGTTGGCATGTTTGTCTTATTGTTGTTATAAATACCTTGTTTAATTCAAGTTTGTTGTGTTGAAGGGGGGACATGGAAAAGGTGAATTAACTGAAGGTGTATTCAAGTTGAAATCATAAGAGGTGATTTTGTGCTTTGGTATACTTGAGAAACAGAAATACTAACAGTTTACAATACCGTTGTTGAATACTACCAACATTAAAACTCATTATCAGCACTTTTTCCACTGATATTACTCACTCCTTTGTGATACCACGTCTACATGTAACTAGATGACACATTTCCCCCTGGGGATGAATAACGTCTACATCTATCTATCTAAGATTGTAAAGCCCTCTGAGGCCAAGTTGTAATTTGTGATTTTGGGCTGTACAAAACAAGTTATACTTTAGTCACTAGACTACAGTCCGAACTGCAAAAGAAAAACAATCAAAGAAACCCTTAGTAAATTAAGTCAATTTACAAATACACCATTATGGAATCGATCGTCAATATATCACCTTTTCCACCACCCTCTTTTTCTGTATTGAAGTTCATGTTTGTTTAGTTCTGTTGTTGCTGTTGATGTTGCTTTCGCGCTCCATGTTGACATTTGAATTGTTACCTGTTTTCATTAATGTTATTTGAAAGGCATATCCCACAGCATATGAGAAACATTGGATTGATGGTAATTACGATGATATCCCCTGAAACTGAAAATAACAGCGAAAAACAGAGAAGCGAGCGGTGCCAGCGGTGATAATGGCACCGGGCCAGCGGCAGGTGGTGATGAATCTGCTGAAAATGATGAGGGTGCAGACGGCGGCGAGCCAGCAGCAGCTGGCAAGCGTTCAGGCCGTGCACGGCAAGGCCCATTGATCGTGGAGACAGTTAGTGGTAAGATTACTGGCGCTGCATTAACTGCTGCATGGGAGCACTATCACTGAACGAAGTCATTGTTATGAGCAGATGACTTTTTCAGAAGTTTGAGGCTCAGCACTAAACGTGTGTGGCCACTGAGCAGAATGCTACATGTGATCTCTAAACGGTTAAATGGCCTTTTAGAATGATCAGCAAGAGTGGATTCGACCTTTTAAGAAAATGTGATGCACTAATGGTTCTGTCAATAGCACACCATATAACAGTCCAATTAATCAAAACATACGTAAGTCTTATGTTTTGTAGACTATAGCATTGGTTCTGTAATTTTATTTCTGTGACTTACAGGTTGGATATCAGCGGGCGATATTTATACTTCCACCTCCGTCTCTTATGTATTATTTTGCAGTCTGTGAGTATGTGTGTGTGTGTGTATCATGCTTAACTGCTACTGTGCTCTGTGTTAACAATCTTGCTTGCCTTTTGAAATGGTAATTCGGGATGAGTCGGTGCATTGAGGTGATTTATTTACAGGAGCAAATGCAGAACTGATCCTGTTCTTGATGCAATAACTGCAACACTTGTACGTAAACACACTCTTGCATCATTTGAAGATGGAAGACGAAGCGAGCCGACTTTGGAGGATGACAATGTGCGATAACCCACTTCTGCACAATGAAGACTGAATTCAGATCAACCAAACAAAAATGCTCATTTCTTCCAGTGACAAAGGAAATGTCAGGCTTGAGTGGGATTCTTTTTTTATTTTAAGGGCGTGTATTTCTTTCAAGTGTAACTAAATGAAGAGAGGCAAATGATGACATTCTTATGAGCTTCAACTCTGCAAACTGTTTCAAGGCCACTCCCAAACAAGACAATCAAGCTACACACTAAGCAAGAAGACATCTTCATCAAGTCTCAAATAAACACCAAATACGCTTCTCTTACATCCCTTACTAACATGGATGATATCGTCTATTCAAGTATGATATTTTCAGACATGTCTGCATTTGTATTTTATGATGAAATGCCATCATTAAATACATGATATCAACAAAAATGCACCAAGAAAAAAGTTTGTGTACTGCGAGGTAAGTGTGTAAACACCCATACATGGATGCGTTACAAACACTTGAAACAACAAAACTATTTGAATGCAGATGTGAGCTGTTGGCCATGTGCATTCGATAACTTAGTGGTCGATGAATCCTCAGATCCAGGAGTTCACTTTCATGCTGGGCTTTCTGACTGCAAAGCCATTGTTGGAGAAGCAGCAGAGCTGGAGTGTAAAGTGAACAGGGAAGACTGTGAGGGACTCTGGTACAAAGATGGAGAAGAGGTAAGCCCAGGGTCTAAATGGCTTGGATGTGTTTGCAGTAACATAGCCAAATAGGATTGCCGTGTATTCATATATGTGAGAGCTTCAAAATGTGTTTGTTTTGCTCTAGATCAAATCATCTGAGGGCATAACCATTTCAAAGGAGGGAACTTTCCACAGGCTCAAAATTCACAAAGTCACAGAGGAATTCTCTGGAAAATATAAATTTGAAGCAGATGGACGGAAGACAGAGTCCTTGATTGTTGTTGAAGGTAGGAATAATCTCCTTACAGAAATGACTTTAGAGAGCACACACAGGTTGTGAATAGAAAATAGATTTTTACTGCAGATTACTTTGAAGTGGATCTTAAGTACATAACTGGAAAGCATAAGACTTCTTAAAATGTCTCTCTATTGTTTTACCAATCGCTGTAGATCCACCCAGATTTCCTGCTAAGGACCTGGAAGCATTCAAAAAACCTGTAACAGTGAAAAAAGGACACAAAGCTACCTTCAAAGTACCTTACATTGGACGGGAACCTATAAAAATTCTGTGGTACCTTGAGGGCGAAGAGCTTTCGGAGGAAGCAACTATCAAGTTGGATCACTCGGAGGGCTGCAGCTGTCTGCTTCTAACCAAGCTTCAGCGCAAGGACAGTGGTGAAGTCAAGATCAAAATCAAAAATGAGTTTGGCACTGTTGAGGCCTTCAGCCAGCTTATTGTACTGGGTATGTATACAAACATTATTTGACAGTAATTTGAATGCACTTATAGAGTAAGTGGCTGACAAAATACCTGCCTTACTGAATTTTGTTGTTACACTTTAGGTAACATGTTCAGCACAGATTAATATTCGATATGCTACTTTCTTTTCTGGCAGATAAACCCACTCCTCCAATGGGACCTGTGGAGATTGTGGAAGCCTCCTCCTCTGCAATTGATTTCAAGTGGAGGCCCCCAAAAGACAGCGGTGGCTGCAAGATAGGCAACTACATCATTGATCGTCAACAAGTTGGCCGCAACACCTGGAAGAAAGTGGGGCCAATTGGTCCAGAGTCCAAATACAGGGACTCTGATGTAGACCACGGCAGGAGGTACTGCTATCGCATCAGAGTGGAGACTGAAATGGGCACCAGTGAGCTGATGGAAACAGAAGACATTCAGGCCGGAACAAAAGGTAAACTCAGACCAATGTCTGAAGTTGCAAAGCAAACAATTGACAGATTCACTTTCCGCTGCAAAAAAACACACTCATAAATGTCTTGAATAGATTTCAACTTTGGTGAACCAACAAATTTGCATTGTTGACGAATAGCAAATAATCTTGATAGTCTGATAAACCAAAATGGCGCTATTGTAGCTTTTTAGTTGTTTTGCATCATCCAGTCTAGAGTACACACTGCTCCTCAAAAGAGGCATACTTTTCAGACAGTTATGGGTCAGTAGTTGATGCTATGCACATATACATCTCTTTAATTAACTATGTAAATGTATTGTCCTGTTAGAAACTCTTCAATCATTTTAAATAAACTAAAACGATGTAGTATCCTGAGAAGAAAATCCTAGGGGATAGAACGCCGCAGTACAGATGAAATAGAAAGAAGCTCAGAGGGCTTTTGTGACTGCAGATAGCGCTAGCACGTTCACTGCTTGCTAGCATGTTAGCTGTTATCTGACCAGCAACAGTAGTTCACCAACTAGTCTGGTGAGTAGACCCTTCATCATCAAGCCACTACCATCCCCCAATTCATGAAATCACCCTGGATTTCACTCGGACACTTTTCAGGTGTGGCTGGGTCTTGGCTAACCACAAATACTTTCACATTTTTGACGAAGAAATGATAACAGATCCCAATCTTTTGTGTGTACAGCATACCCTGGACCTCCATCATCACCAAAGGTTGTAACTGCCTTCAGGAACTGCATCAACCTCTCTTGGTCTCCTCCATCCGACACTGGAGGAACCAATATTCTGGGATACAACCTTGAGAAACGCAAGAAGGGCAGCAACCTGTGGGGCCCAGTCAATCCACACGATGACATGATCAAAGGTTAATGATTATGCATTGATGATTGATCATGTTTTTGACAATCTGTTTCAACACAAAAGTGAACGTCTTATGATCTATTGCTGCCATTCCTATATTGCACAATGTGTTTTTCCTGTACAGGTAAGGGATTTGGAGTTAAAGACGTGATCGAGGGCATGGAGTACGAATTCCGAGTGTCAGCAATCAACAACTCTGGAGCGGGTGAATTCAGTTCACAATCTGAGTTTGTGTTTGCCAGAGATCCTAAAAGTAGGTGGACATTTAGAACTGTTATCACACTCATTATTTCATCAACACTTCATATAGCTTATGAATTGGAGCCCTGAATGTGATTCATGTGTTACAGAGCCTCCTGGTAAAGTCATAGACTTCAAAGTGACAGATTCCACCTACACAACCCTGTCCCTGTCTTGGACCATACCCAAGGACATTAAGGGGGTTGAGGATGAAGCCAAGGGATATTTTGTGGAGATCAGGCCTGCAGAGAGCACAGACTGGGATCGCTGCAATTCAAACGCAGTAACCATGAATTCCTATACAGTGAAAGGCTTGAAGTCAATGGGCATGTACTGGGTGAGAGTCATAGCTACTAATGATGGAGGACTGGGAGAGTCACAGGAACTGGATAATTACATCCTCGCTACGCCCCCTCCAGGTAAGACAATCACTTCACAGTTACTTCTGTCAAACTGTAATATATTATAAATATTGTGATTACGGGGAAACCACTTCATAGTTAAAGAACCAGTAGTTGTACAACCAGTAAGTTTAACTTCCTGATGAAAAAAATCAGAATTTTTAAACTGATGTAAATCAACTATGTAGCTGTGGGGAGCGCAAATAAAAGCAAGGTTCATTGTGAAAAACCAGACCTAAGTTAACCTAAAGACATTAATAGATACTCTACAAACCCAACTAACAGTTAACTTGATCAGGATCATTAATTCCTGGTTTGAACAATTAAGATCAATACAATGATGAACTAAGTTTTATGTTGACTTTAATCTACAAATTGGTTGGTGTCAATTTGGTTGGATTATGGTGGTGGGGCTATGTTTGGCTCAGTACAAATCCTAATCCTTGTCAAATGAATAACACAAATGATTGTAGCAGTAGACCTGCTGCATATTGTACCATAACAAAAAATTATAGTTTTGCAGCAAAGTCGTCAGATTTTTCTGGTTTGCACATTATCTTTAAAAAGCCATTGTAAACAGATAAAACAATGACAATAACTGACCAACTTTCATCCTGCTGTTCACCCAGTGAGACCACGATTCACAAATGCCAAAATCAAGAGTTTCATGGTGGTGAGAGCAGGGAATTCCGCACGATTCACCATTAACTTTGAGGTAATTTAGGAAGAACTTTAGATGGCATACAGTATATCCATGACAATGAATATATATTGGGATCTAATTTCATCTTCTGACAAAATCATATTTCCATATTCTTTGTAGGCATCTCCTTGGCCTGAGGTCACCTGGCTGAAAGATGGATCACCAGTGCCTAAAAAGGTGACCATTAGCAATGCAGAGGAAACATCCCAGCTGCTAATTCCTTCCGCTGAGCGCTCAGATACTGGAATCTATACCATCATTGTCAAGAACATTATCGCCCAAGAATCATTTAGCATTGAAATAAGAGTCACAGGTGAGTTTGGCAAAATACTTTACCTTCTTACTGTATAAATAATTTCCTCCTATTCCATATACTGTAGATACAAATATAAATGTTTGTATCTGAACTCCAGATGAGCCGAAGCCACCAGGTCCTGTAGAGACTAACGAAAATGTGCCTGGCACAGTGACCATATCATGGACCTCGTCACCAGATGAGAAACGTGACGACAGGCTGCACTACATGGTGACTAAGCGTGATTCAAGTAAAGGCACTTGGCAAACCATTGCAGATCACATCTTCAACAATAGATTGACAGTCTGCAACATCGTGCCGGGCAGAGAATACCAGTTCAGAGTCTTTGCAAAGAATGACATGGGCGCCTCCAACTACTCCGCATCACCGAAGTGGCTGATTTCTAGCAGAAAAGGTATGTAAATGCTGGATTACCTTAGTTTATCAAGAAATAGACAAATATCTGTATTTGAAGAAACATGTATCACCAAGACACAGAATTAAGGAGATGTACCATTGCCATCACATACTCTATTAGCACAGACACAGAAACAGAGAGTGAGAGTGCTTTGCTGTAATATCATGAAGAACTCCAGTATATATATAGGCCAATGTTCTTCTGTTCGATGATTACTGTTCAAATGCAAATGTTCTCTTTCCAGAAAAGTTCACTGTGAACGTGCCAAAAACAAAGCCATGTAATCTACAGTGTCCTCCCAAGTTCCTTGTCCCACTGAAAAGGCACACTGCTCCTCAAGGGTATGAATGCTGCATGAGCTGCGCCATAAAAGGGGATCCAACACCTCATGTGACTTGGCTCCGCAACAATATCAGTCTGAATACCAACACCAACTACTTCATATCCAACACCTGTGGAGTCTGCTCAATGCTCATATTGACGGTTGGATCTAAAGACACCGGGGAGTACAAGATTGTTGCAGAAAACTCCATGGGGCGGGCAGAGTGCTCCACTAACCTGACAGTCAGAGGTACATCTTTACCAGAGTGGAAGTGTATTTTAAAGATGCTTTCACCGTGTCTACAAGGGTTGGCATGTTATACAGTGATGATCTTTGAAGTCTAAAATTAACAGCTGCCTTTGTCTTTTTTTACAGAATAAATGAACACACTGAAGATGGAAGAATTGCTCTAAAATGCTAACAGAAACCAATGTGTTTGTAATTCACATGTTGTCAAATGTAGAACGAATGATTATGTATTTTGCCGTGATACTTTTCTTATAGGTCGCTAACTACTGTACTAATCCCTAAACATTTATACATTTAACATTTAGTCAAAGTTAAACTCACAATAAAGTCTTAGAGATGCAAATGTTGCTGAAATAAAAGCCACAAACTTTGTTTGTTTGTTTTGGGCAATCTCAATAAAATGGAAGTTTTAAACACATACATATTTTAACGCAGGTAGTATGCATGTTGAATACCAAAAACAGTGTCCTGTACTGTAAATACAGGACACATGTGTTTTATTGATTTTAATAGTTATATTTCAAGATGTCTGTCTCACCCTAATGGAACTATCTGCTTGTGCCTTTCAATTATTCTTAAATGTAGAGATTGTTTGTTTGCAATTACTGTTCCTCTAAACTGAAATGACAATAAATTACTGAGATAACAAATGTATATGATAATGACGGTGATGGTTTGTTATGCATGTAAAACAAAGTTGTGGGTTTAGTATGAATAAATATTTCATACTGCTATTGTGAGGCGGGATTTTTAATCTGACCTACATGTCAATTTGAAAACCTAATAAACATTATTGCTGTTTTTTTACAAAATAAACCCAAACATGCATATATCCATATATGATGATAGACTTGAGCATATAGTCAGGCCTTTACATAGCAAGTTGGGTATCAAACTTCACCACTTCAAGGTGAACTCCATACATGTTCATGTGAATAATTTATGCCCGCAGTCTTCTTGAATTACCACTCTGAGCATGTTTTTGTGAGGTCAGACACAAGTCCAAGTTTAGAGTCACTAAAGAAGAGAGGGTCAACAGTTGCACCCTGGGCTACAACATGTATGACACTTCTCAGTTTCAAAGTGAAGTTCTAGTTACAATGTTAAACTACATAAAGATCCTTTCTGTTGGGTTCCAGTTGAGCAAGACTCGAAAAATAATCCTGAGTCAATATTAGTATCAGTATTCAATTTAGGTTTTCAATTGTTGTGTTTGCTCTTTGACTGGTACGTGCAGAACTTACAGTGTCAATGAGAAAATACGAACATTCGTGCAAATTGTCCATTTTTTGGGATCGACTTTCAGCATTAAAGTGATGGTTCATTACATTTCTAGAACAAACTAACAAACTAATGCAAGGAAAAAAATCATATCTTAATTGGCACCTACCTCTTGTTAAATGTTGAAGATGAAGATCAGCAACCTACATGTTCAATTAAGCTAATGGAGAGGCAGCTCAGCCCATGGCACTTCTATGTCACTTTCGACGAGACTTCCCTTTTGAATAGAAATCACTCTGCAGCTGGAATTCAAGTTCTGAGGGAGGGATTAGGAGCTTCACTCCTGCATTTGATCTGGTGTCCCTTTTTCAAGATCCTATAGGACGTTTGGGTTAAAGTGCATGGCAGTAAACCTATCCCCATGAGCCACAGTAAAAAAAAGAAAAGCAGTGGGTTCGGTTGTGTGTCTCTGAAAGACTGTATTGCCTCTCAAAAGGAAGAGCCCTTACTCAAGAATCAGCTGGAACCTGGCCTGCAACTGACATCAGGGAACAGCAGTGCACTTGAAAAAAAACCAGTAAGTACATTTTCCAAATACTGGGGAAATTCCCTACATGGTTGAATGTTTCCTCAAAATCTTTATTCTGTGAGCCAATTTATGTTTATACGTGTATATTGGCTAACCTGACACTAGTCTGCATGTTAACCGAATGGCAATGAGATCTTACTAGTTAGCCTAAATCAGAATTATTATTGAATGCTGACAGCAATCTCCGAAGTTTGATATGATAAGAACCAATATGATGAGCTTTAATAATGCTGTTTATGCTACTTGTTTTTTCAGGCAAGAATAATTGATTGATGAGAAATAATAAAATACAGGAGAATGTTGAAAAAAGATCCGGATCAGATTAATGATTGTTTCAAAAGACCGGCGGTAACGGATAGTCAAACTATAGAAACAGAAAAACACATTTGTCTATTCAAATTCAAATTGGTCCTAAACTTTCCTCCTGCAACAAACAAAGGTGTACAGTATGTTGCTTAGTTTAATGTGATATTCTATCTTTTATTTATTCACAAACAAATGACAAAGGAAAAGGTATATGCTCACCTCTGCTATTAAATGCTGCTCTGAGATTAAGGACATATTCCTGACAAGTTTTTCAAGAATCAGTCCACACCCTTTGTCTGACATACTTAAGCATTGATTTATACTTAAGTAATTATTTATACTTAAATATAAATCAATTCAATCACTACTAATGAGTATATTGGTGTAAACATATATTAGCTTTCTATACTTTCTGAAATGCTTCTAATGGTATTTGATGAGTGGTGACTGAAGCTTTGCTTCTACAATCTATTATGAATTGATTAAAAGGAAACGTGATCATCAAAATGACCATCTCATAGTTTCAGAACAACTTTGATTCAAGTAAACAAATTGAGAATATTTTGAACCAACCACATTTTAACCTTTAACGATGGTGATAATTCAGAGCTAAAAAGACAGCAAAGCCTAAATGCAATGACGGTTATGGCTAATAAATGACATTTGCAGCAGGGCACACACGTGTGCCACCTCCTGCGTAATGACACAGTACTGTAGATGTTTCATGAGGTATGTGACCTACTGCCTGCCAAATTAGGCCAGTCACTTACAGGAATCTACAAAGGGTTGATCTCAGGAATCCTGTCACATATAGAACAGATAGAGTTACAAACGCATGTAACCCTGACACCATTTGCGACATACGTCTTACTCTCATAGTTTAACACTGACGTCAGACAATGCAGCACGTGTTATTGGTGGTAGAAATAAATTGTGTCCAATTACATCTTAACGATCTCTCGAAGGATAAGCTTTACTTAAACGTGCATCGACATAGTGTTGTAAAAGCGGGCGCACTGCCTTAAGCCACGAGTTAAAACAACGATGTTAAACCCATTACAGATCCAGACCATCTGGTGGAGATTAACTGCATGTCAGACAGATTGTTTCTAACAGTGTTAGACAGTTAACAGTGACAGTTAACAGTCATGCCAACAGCTCCAGACTTCATTGGAATTCTAGGATATGTTGGGCATTGACAAAGGGAAATAAGAAATAATTATACAATCAAAGAAACCATCCATGTGAAAACCAAGTGTACCAACGGTATATAAGCAAACCTAATAGCGTAGCCTTGTTAAATATTAAGCGTTTTAAAAGTGCATTGTAATTTTATTTTTGCAGTAACAGAGAAGCTGTTGTCAAGATCAAGATGTTTAAAATACGTAGAGCAAAGGAGGACGAGCCAACTGCTCCAGGGCAGGGTAAGTAACGAGAGTTAGAACACTAATTACAAATTGCAAATTACTGACAAACAATAGAATACGTGATGAAAACAATATAGCCTATAGACATATGAAAGCTGTTACATTTTCATGTATTTGTAAATAATGCAATTTATCTCATTGACAGTGAAAATTAAGAAGAGGTCAAAGGTGGCTGGAGTTATGATCACGCAGTATGTGGAGGAACTACCTGAAGGCATGACCACCCCAGATTTCACTCGGAAACCTATTGCGCTAACTATTCAAGAAGGTAAGGTACAATTCCACCTCTAATCACGTGTCCAAACGTATTCCTTTTTGATTTGTTTTATTCATAAAATAATTGTATTTGTTGCCATTTCTGTAGGAAAATTGGCTATCTTCAGAGCAGTCGTTACTGGTAACCCAACACCGACTGTTACCTGGGTGAGAAATGATGGGGAAATGGATGAAGAACGGAACATAACCGTCTTTGATGCGACTGCTGGTGATTACCAACTACAGGTGAGATCACTGGCCATGTGTCATGAGGAATAGTTATTCAAATAACTTAAAATCTAAAAGGAGACTGGCGAATCAATACATACATTGGAAAGACCATTAAGCCGTCTTGCACTATTTGTTGCAAAAATACTGATAATCATGTATTGATTGATAGATGCCTGATGTAGCGGTGGATCAAGCCGACACCTACAAGTGTTTTGCCAGAAATGAATATGGAAAAGCGGTTGTAACTGCTGCGCTTAATATTATTGCGGGTCAGTTACTCACTTCATTCCATTATACTATATATTGTTTTAAAATAAGTTCAGATAAATAACCTCTCTCTCACTTCACTGAATTATTTTTCATTTTAGTTGGTTTCAAGAAGAGCAAAGCCATGCAACAATCGAGAACAGGTACACAGCCAACATTTAATCTATAATAATGCAATGTCAGTCATTCAGGAAAAGCTGTTAACATGCTGTTGGTTTTGTCGTAGCGGTCAGAGAGACACCTCAGGACTTCAAAAAGGCCTTAAAAAATAAGTAAGTAGAACATTTACATTGTATGATTATTACCATATGGTGTTTACTAATATTTTTGGGGGGTTTGTAGGGTTGACATGGAGGCAAAAGAAGAAAAAAAACCAGAAATTGATGACAGGTTTTGGGAACTGTTGATGAGTGCAGACAAGAAAGATTACGAGACCATCTATGCTCAGTATGGCGTCACTGATTACTGTGGGATGCTTCACAAACTAAGTGAGAGGAAGATTGAGAGGGAGCAAGAGCAATCAAAGGTATGTTTCTGCTTTATCTAAGTGGCATCTATAATTATAGAAATAACTACTGTAGTACAAGTACAAACTCTAAAACGTATTTCTCTTAATTCCAATTAACACAGGTTGTTGAAAGGCTGTGCAACCTAAAGCCCATTGAATTGAAGGCTGATGGTGATGCAGAGTTTGAACTTGAAATGTCACTAAAAGACCCTAAAAGCAAAATCTTCTTATTCAAGGTGAGATATCTCATTTTACATTTTCCCCAATGGTGAATTATTAAACAAAGGGACTGAAAGTCTTACATTACAAACTGGTCAAACATTTATGACTGCTTATGTTCAAACAGGATGGAATTATGATTCCCTTTGACTTGGACACAGAAACAAAACATGGACTGAAGCAGGTGGGAAAGAAGTTTGTGTTTAGCATCAACGGTGTTGATCCAGACGATGCAGGGTTATACCAAGTGGAGGTTGATGGAGTTAAGATCTTCTCAACTGACTTCAAACGTAAGAAGATTCACCAAATGATTGATCTACACACTACTCACAGAAGTCGAAAAAAAGCTGTGATTACATGAGTGTCCTGAGACAGGAAACTTGAAATACCATGTTATGGTTGTAATAATTTTGTCCTCTGTCTAGTTCCCCCTGTGGAGTTCTTGGTCAAGATTCAAGATGTGAAAGCAGAGGAAAGAGAGGACGCTGTGTTTGACTGTGTCCTCTCACAGCCCCTGAAAAAGCTCAAATGGATGGGAAAGAGTAACCCACTAGAGCAAGGAGAGAAATATGACATCACTGTGTCAGAGGACATGCTGAGTCACTCCTTGGTGGTGAAGGACTGCCTGGTATTGGACAAAGGAATTTATGCGGCTGTGACTGGACAGGCATCCTGCAATGCCTGGCTTATAGTGGAAGGTATTGTTTACATATTTTAAACTGCATCTTGTCAGACCGTTCAACATAAAATGTATGAAGCCTTAAAAATTGTCCTTGTTCTGTCGGTTATTTATCAGCTGACAATGATCCAAAGACAAAAGGAAAGAAGAAAGCTTGCAAAACTACCAGAGCAGGTGGTGGTGGAGAGGAACTTTTGAAGATTGCTGAAGAGCAACAGGCTAACAATCAGATAGAGAGAGAGAAGTTGATTACAAAGGCAAGGGCTGAGGCTGAGGCTGAGGCTGCAGCTGCAGCGGATGCAGCCGCCGCGGCTGCTGCAGCTGCGGAAGCAGAGGCTAAAGCTAAAGCAGAAGCGGTGAAGGCAGCCAAGCCAAAAGCAAAGGCAGCGACAAAGACAAAGAAGAAGATGGACAAAAAGGCAGCAGTGGAAGATGGCGCAGAAAAAACAGAAGAGGAAGAGGATGAGGAAGAAGAGGACGAGAAAGAAGATGTAGAGGGAGAGGCTCCTGCTGAAGTTGCTGATACTGAAGAAGAGGAGCCGGCTCAAGAGAAAAGAAAGAGAGTGAGAGAAGGCCCACTCGTCCCTGATACAGTCATTGGTATGCATTAAAACATAGTCATTAAATTCCAAGTACTGCTTCGTTCATATATTCCTGTTCCTGGTTAACAATATTGTATTTCCATTAAGACCCAGGAGTATACTTCACGGGCGGACTGTCAGATGTAACCGCAATCATTGGCACTGATGCAGAACTGGTCTGCAGGCTGAGCAGTGAGGACTGTGATGGAGTCTGGTACAAAGATGGGAACGAGGTGAGGAGGAGTTGAGAGAGGAGTAGCTTTCGTCGTTCACTTTCATGAGATTTAAGAGTGTTTACATGTGTGTGTTCATGCATTTCAGATAACGGCTACAGAAGATATCTGTATTGTTAAAGACGGGACTCATCGCAAACTAATTATCAAGAACTGCAAAGAAGATGATGCTGGAAAGTACCGCTGTGAAGCTGATGGCCGGAAAACAGAAGCTGCGCTAAGTGTTGAAGGTATTGTAATCATAATCAATTTGAGGCACTTCAACGAAAGCCGAGCAAAAAGGCAGCCACTGTGAAAATGTGTAAAACAATATTCTTTTCGGCTCAGCAATTAAAGTTTTCAGTTTAATAATATGTGAGTTGTTTCTGCTAGATCCTCCAAGAATTAACCCTGATGACCTCACCGAGTTCAGAAAACCTGTCACAATCAAAGTCGGAAAAGATGCAGCCTTCAAGATGTCCTTTGTGGGCCGTGAACCCATGAAGATCCAGTGGTATAGCGAGGGCGAAGAGCTCTTTGAGGACACCCATATCAGAATAGAGAAGTCTTCCTCACACAGTCGCCTGGTGCTTACCAGGTGCCAACGCAAAATAACAGGAGACATTAAGATTAGGATTAAAAATGAATGTGGAACAATTGAGGCCATAACCCAGCTTGTTGTTTTAGGTAAGCTTTGTTGAACCCTGCATGTTGAGAACTGCATGTTTTCAGTTGTACGAAGGTAATAACGGAAGTGGAAATGAGTGTTTGTTCTCTATTTCCTCTCCTTACAGAGAGACCGACACCACCCCTGGGCCCGGTTGATATTGTTGAAAGCTCGTCAATTTGCATTGAATTTAAATGGAGGACTCCCAAAGACAACGGAGGTTCCCCTATCACAGACTACATCCTGGAGCGCCAGCAACTTGGCCGAAACAGCTGGAAGAAATTAGGCAAGATTGGCCCAGAGCCTAAATACAGGGATGCTGATGTAGATCATGGTAGAAAGTACTGCTACCACATCAGGGCGGAAACGGATGAAGGCATCAGTGAAATGATGGAGACAGATAACATTCAGGCAGGGACAAAGGGTGAGTCTTTACAAGCACGACGACTTGTATTGACGGTGTCGCAAATACAAAGGGCTTTGTGTGAGTCTGTGAAAAGTGACAATGTTTGTTTTCTATTTCATCGCTCAGCATACCCTGGATCTCCTTCTCAACCAAAAGTCGAAAGTGCTTTCAAAGACTGTATCAATCTTGCTTGGTCTGCACCCGCTAATACTGGAGGAACCAACCTTTTGGGATACAACCTCGAGAAACGCAAGAATGGCAGTAATCTGTGGGGCCATGTCAACCCTCCCAATGAGCCCATCAAAGGTATGGTGTCGTAGCGTTGCCATTTGGAAATGTGCAAAAGCCTAGAATTACATTCTAAATTGTATCGTCTGAACTATACTTTTTGACATGCCAACAGAGAAAAAGTACGCAATGAAAGATGTTGTTGAAGGCTTCGAGTATGAGTTCTGTGTATCAGCTATCAACATTTCTGGTGCTGGAAAGCCAAGTTTGCCTTCTGAATTTGTGTTTGCCAGAGATCCAAAGAGTGAGTAATAAGCCGATGAAAGCTACAATATTATTATCTCAACACTTGGTTGTTTAAAATCTCAATGCTTAAATGTTTGTGCTTCCAGAGCCCCCAGGTAAAGTTATTGACCTGAAGGTGACAGACTCCACATACTCAACATTATCGCTGGGCTGGGGCAAACCCACGGAGGAGGAAGGGGTCCAGGATCAAGCCAAACGATATTTTGTGGAGCTCAGACCAGCAGAAAACCTAGAATGGGGTCGCTGTAACTCCAATCCTATCATTATGAGCTCCTTTACTATTATGGGCCTGAAGTCCATGGCCATGTACTGGGTACGGGTTCTAGCGACCAATGATGGTGGAGACGGGGAGCCCCAAGAGTTGAACAACTACATCATTGCAATGCCTCCTCCAGGTGAGTCGGTGGAAATTGTGAACTTTCTGCAGTCAACATTTGATACATTTCACCTTCATTTACCTTTCCCACACTGTTACAGTGAGACCTCAATTCACTGACAAAAAGATGAATACCTTTATGGTGATGAAAGCTGGGAACTCTGCTCGAGTCAACTTCAACTTCCAGGTTCAGTATAACTCACACAAAACCTTCTGAGCATAACAACGCCACGTCGTTTTGTTGAAAGTCCTGTTCAAAGTGTCAGATTAGACACTTCTCTGCTGCTCGACAAAAAAAAGTATGAACCCACATCTTAGCCCTGTATCTCCTGTTGTTGGCAGGCCTCTCCAATACCAGCTATCAAATGGCTCAAGGACGGTAATCCTGTCGGCAAGCATGTGACAGTCAGCAACACAGACACATCATCGCAGATGATGATCGCTGCAGCAGAGCGCCACGACACTGGGATCTATACAATCATTGTCAAGAACCGTGTTGGTCAGGAGACTTCCAGTGTTGAGATAAGAGTCACAGGTAAGCGTGAAAAAGGAACATTTTTAACTAATCCGTAACAAATGAAAGTTGAGGACCAATAGTTAATGGATTTGCAGTGTGACATGCATTCGCTTTTTAAGATTATTCCAAAGTTCAACAGTTTTTGAAAGAAAGCAAAAAGAGTTCTCATATATTCAGAATTAATAGATTTTTTAAATATGTCTTAAACCATCAAATAAATTAAGCAAACATGCCTACAAATACTGTGTATACTACATTTAGTTTACCCTTAGGACTTAAGGGATGGGTGGGGAAAGTTTAGAGAGCAAAGCAAAGTTGAGAGAGTAAAGACACCAACACCAACAGCAAGATATTACAAACCTTTTCCGTTTCTAGACGAGCCCAAGTCTCCAGGCCCCGTGGAGCTGGAGGAGACTGTGCCGGGAACGGTGACGGTGTCCTGGACTCCCTCTCCAGATGAGAAGAAAGACGACAGGCTGCACTACATAGTCACCAAGCGAGACTCTGTGAAGCGTTCTTGGCAAACTGTGGCAGACCATCTCTTCAATAACAAGATCACTGTCATCAACATCATGCCGGGGAGGCAGTATAAGTTCCGGGTCTATGCCAGGAATGACATGGGGCTCTCCAAACCTTCTGAGTCCACAATCTGGGAAGTGAAGAGAATTAAAGGCAGGTTTAACAAAAGTGATACAAAATTGTGTATAAAGCAGAAACAAGTAGTTCGGTATTCAATTAGTTGATTAAATGGCAACCATTTTGATAACTAAAAAATTGTTTCAGGTATTTTGTCAGATGAAACAAGACATGTAAAGATGTCATAAAGGCTCTCAAAACTTGTGACGGGAATTCCTCCCAATTTCATTGACCAAACTGATTAATGGACAATGAAAATAATTGTTGGTTGCAACCTCACTGCAGTTTAAAAGACATCAACCCAGGTCTAAATAAATGTAGATGAGGATAGAGCTGCAGACAATAAGTCAAGTAGTTGAGTCCAAAAGAACAATCAATTCATCATTTCACATACATTTATTTCAGTCTAAATGCAAATGCATTTTATATCGCTACATATTCTGCCAGAGACACTGAGGGGAGTTGAATTTATCAAAACAACTTGGGACTAAAGAGACGAAAGCGATGGAAAATGTATCAATAGTTATGGATTACTCTGTATTAACTTTCATTTCCTTTCTCTTGCATCTTTCAGAAACATTTTCTTTGACCCTTCCTGCCACTAACAACTGCAGCTTTGAGACGCCTCCCTCATTCTCTGTTCCGCTAAAAATGCACAAGAGTCCAGAGAGCTACGAGTGCTACATGAGTTGCGCTGTGACAGGAAACCCCAAACCCCATGTTACCTGGTACAGAAATAGCATCAGTCTCAACACCAACACTAACTACTACATCACAAACACATGTGGCGTCTGCTCCATGGTGATACTTAAAGTTGGCCCGAAGGACACCGGGGATTACGCAGTCATTGCAGAAAACCCTCTGGGCAGAGTGGACTGTTCAACTAAACTTGTTGTGGAAGGTAAAAACACACGCATATGTATTTGTTGCATCTTAAATTCTACTCCTCTGGCTACATGTTAAATCTCTCTTCTCTCCATCCTTCATTCACATTAGGATGATGCAGTGGGCCTGAACTCCTGAAGATGCCATGTTCCATTTAAAATGAATGGAACATTCGCCAACTTTTGAAACCTGCTTTTTGTGAATTATGGTATTACTGGGTTTCAATAAACTGTCGAGAAGAAATTAAGGATGAAAGAGAGGAAGAAAGAGCTCTTGGGTTTAAAAGAATGGACTGGATAAAACTCGATTTTGTTGTATTTGAGTGTAGATTTTACAAAATGCATCGGCTGGATACAAAGAGCACTTTGATAGGAGACGGTAATTTCATGCGAATCTTTGCACCAAACATGTTTATTCATTGACCTCTTTTTCCTCTGCTGTTTCATGTAAAGGAAACACAAAATCAGCTGGCTTCCTCATGGAAAATTGCCGATATACAATATGGCTATAACTGAGTATGTTTTAGTGTTTGCATAATCACTGTATACATTATTAATAATTGTTCCAAAAATGTAAATAAAGCCCTCTTGTTCAACACTAAACTGTCTTACTTGTCAATCGTTACCCTACATTTAATGCTGAGCTTGTCACTTGATGTCTATACCAAGACTAAGAGTTTACACTTCACCTGGTCTGTGAGGCTGTACACTGAAGTGCTTTGAGCTAAATGTTAACGCCAATATGCTGTTACTGCATATTGGCCTTGTTCACCAGTATCTGTCTGTTCTTAATTTTTTCTTGAGAAAGGTCCAAAGAAAAGTCTACGTCAGACGTAAACTGCAGAATAATTTGTACCAGTGTTCTTATAATGATGTGTTCCAGTGTGCTCGCAAAATCAAAAGCATGTACCAGTTGATCCTAAGTAGCATAAAGGCCCTGCCAATCCCAATAAAAGGGCGTGAGACTGCAGGTTGGTGTGGACACAGAAATTGAAAGGAAAGGTTCAGAGAATTACGCAAAGAATGCCAAAATGAAAGGGTGGAGCACCGGAATCCAAACGTTAAAAATAACTCCATAGTTTTGATGTGGTGGTACTTCTGCAAAATCTAATTTCATTACAATCAGGGTTCAACATTGATTTTTTTGAGGCATGCAGGTTAATTTACCTTTCACTTGTCCGGGCACAAAAGTTACTTGTCAGGGTAAAAATGACAATAATTCACAGACTCAGTTTAAAATGTAACGTTTGTCCGACTTGCAATACAGATGAATCTATGAACCATATTTTATTTGTTTGTAGTCTCTCCCAACAATATGGGATACAAATCGAGGACAGAAAGGATATATCTGTCGAATCCAAATCATAGGTAGATGTTCCGTATGGACATCTAAAGGAAGAGAAGCTAGAAAACTTCTGATTACCACAATTCTCATAATGGTAAATATTGTATAGTGCACGCCTACACAAAGCCAAATTCATCAACAAAAAAAAAATGATTTTGCTAAAATGCTTTTAACAATGAAATCCTCCTATATTAAATCCTTGAAATTAGTTTTCTGCTAAAGAACTGCTAATATGTGTAATATTGTACAAATAAATTGAGTTTTAACTTACTAACCTTCAATTTAAATTGAAGAACATATGCACATATATTTACATATATATATGTGCATTAATGTATTATTGGCAAACAGTGAGATATGTATTGTTCATTTCCATTTTGCGCACTGCTTCTGCTTTGCCACCTGTCGCATGGCTTCAAATTTCTCTTTGACTGCCTGCATGCGTTTGCAATGCTTTCAGAGCATATCGTGAGTATATTATGGAAAGTCATAAAAGATTAAAATTTCATGTGCATGACTAAGTGCAATGACTAAGTGCAACCTTGCAAACAACTGTGCCTCTTCCTGTGCTAAGTCTTAGGACACACAAATATTATCATTGGCCACATGGCATCCTGTTATTTTAGACATGATTATTAACTGGGAGTTTATTGCACTCGGCATTGACATTCAAAAGTCTCAAACCACATGCCAACAGTATTTCACAATACCGTGTAGTGAAAAAACTACACATAACGGCTTTTGTTAACATGCAGCACAAAAGAGGTTTGCTTCAATCAGACATAATAAAAGACACCTTCCTTTTACAACATAAAAAACATGGATGCAGTAGAGCTATTGTTTCATCACTACATCAGAATTCTAACCTCCTGACTTCAGTGACCTTCTGCAAAAGATGCCTTCAAGAACATCAAGCCTCTCATATCAGCTGCCCATGCCTGAGAACAGTCATAGTCCCTGGGCCACACATCCGCTTTAATTACACTGCTTGAAATATCCACACACCCGGCCGTAATCGTGCTCAAACTGAGCATAGCTCTGTTATAACTAAGACCACAACAACTGGGTTGTGGTTTAAAGTGGCAGCAACCCAGACTCCATGAGGAATCTCAATGACTTCTTTGCTGCAAGTTGATATCTTCAAGATGGTTTGTGTGTATGTAACAGATGTACAGTACATGTTGCATTGTTGAAAAGCATTTCGTCCGGACATTTCAATTTTTTTAAATTATTGGCAAAAAAAAAACAGCAGCTCAGATTTATTTTGTTTTTCTTAGGATGTCAAATTTGCAGAAAAACAACAACCTGTGAATCCAACCTTCAAACAGAGGTAGGCCGTTCACGGAGGCCGACTGGTGTGTCGCCTCACATCGCCTGTGTCTTGCCCAAAAAGTTAAACTTCCAGTAAGCGTTTACATTCTGCACCTGCGTCAGAGGGAATAACTCTCCACATCAGCAGGTGGCACAAGTCTCATTCATCATTGAAAGAGGAAAACCTGAAGACGCAAGACTGCGGATCGAAAAGCCATCGTTACAATACAAAGGTGAAATAAAGCAGTGTTTGCCAACCGTTTTTCACACCACTCTCGCTCACCACTCCACTGCTTCATTCCAGATGGCCATGTCATCGTGAAAACACATGTGTATTGAAGGGATGAGATGAGATGAAGATGAAAAATGAGAAGAGCCTAATGTGTGTGTGTGTGTGTGCCCTCTTGACTTAAGTCAACATGCTAAATCGGCAAATAAGCCGCCCACAGGGTCAGACTAGTGACAGCGGTGCCGGACACACAGCAAACAATAGCGCACCAGACGCTAACTGATTGCTAATAGTCAGGTTAACATCCAACATCATAGCAATCAATGTACATTTGCCAGTAAGAGACATAATAAATGAAAAATGTGAACTGTTTATGTGTGTGCATTTAAAATAAGAATATACAGTCTATATAAATATATGTACATCTCTTTTTTTCGATACAGTGTTTTTGCGAAAAAATACATAATATCGCAATAATAAAATGTAATATTTTCTTAAACCTCTAGACATAACTCACAAATCGAACAGCCAAAACAAAGACAACACAGACATTGAGGAAGTAATACGTTGTAAAATATCAAGTGAAAGGAGCAGGATACCGATCATGTGGAGGAACTAATACAAAACAAAGTCTCCTCAAAAGACAAATTTCACACAAGTAGTATAGACCACATTGGATGTGTTGATATCATGATGAGAATTGGTTTAATTCCAATTTTCACGCGGAAAAACGGTATCATTCAGAGCACTCCTGAGGAATGGTAAATGGTAAATAGACTGTACTTAGTGCTTTATCGAGTATTCCAACCACTCAAAGCGCTTTCACGATACATCTACTTCATCATTCACACTCATTCACACACTGATGGCAGGAGCTACCATGCAAGGTGCCACCTGCCCATCATAACTATATAACCATTCACACCGGTTCAGAAACAGCCTGTGAGAGCAATTTGTGGTTAAGTGTATTGCCAAAGGACACATTGACATGGACTAGTGAAGCCGGGGATCGAACCGCCGATCCTCTGATTGAAGGACGACCCTGCACCACCCCTGAGCCACAGTCGCCCCAGGAAGCTCATGCATTTGTCAGAAGAAGCCAGAGTCATGGTCATCCCACCGCGAGGCTTGTAGCCTTGGCTTTCCCTCCTCCCCCTGATTTATGTGAAAAACAAAAAAAGCAATCGCCTTTCTTGGCAGGCTCCCTGTCATTACAACGTAGGTGCTTGTCGCAGAGTCATTCACATTCCTGGAAGCATTTAATAGCTGGAAGACCAGAAAGGCAACACTCAAACTGGGAAGTAGCACCACTCAAGAGGATCACAGGAGTACTGAGGTACGTTCATCATCCATCTCACATACAACACCACTCTTAGATGAAGGCGTTGAATATTTAGACTTGGCTACAGTCAACACTGAATATTGTGGCTGATTCCGTCTCGAGTCCAACGATAACATTGACTTCATGTGGTAAACTGCGGAAAGTGTTTGCCTGTAAACACAATGGAGCTGCATTGTTTTAGCAAGTGCTCCGCTTTTGTACAGTGCAGTATTTTAGTTTTCCATCGTTCACATAATTTAAAAGCATGATATAATGTCTTTTACATTTTGCTGCTCGAGTGTTTACTTACATGTGTACTTTATAGAAATGCCAATGTGTGCTCATGTACACCTCGAATAGCAACACTTGCTTCTTACCTCACTAGTTTGTGTGGTCACTGTTATTTGGCAACATTTTTTTTATTAATATTCATAATTTCATCTCTACTTTCCATCACACACAGATTGTTAGACAATAAACATTAAAAACATTAACAATCCTTTGACAACTTCATGGCGAGTCTGTTTTTTCTGTCTTAAAAAAATTGCTTTAATTAAAGGACATCCTTCTCTTTTCTTTTTCACTCCAGGCTTTCATTTTTATATTGATCACACTGCCCAGTTTCTGCTGTTCACTGAAGACGATAACTTCCAAACCATAACATTTCTCTGTGATTAAGGCAAAAAGAGAGCAAACCTGCCACTCTCAGCTATTGCACATGCCAAGCATCAACGTCAACCCCATAGATAGCCATATGCTTTTTAAACATGCCCTTTGTAGTATCTTGCCTCCAATAGTTTCTGTGATGCTCTCAGTCCCTGAGTCCCGTGCCGTGTTTCACATAAGCAGCTGGTAGCGTGAACCCCATAAAAACCAACTGTCATAGCAAGGAGGCACTTAGTCACCATGTCTGTACACTTAACCTAAAGAGCTAAAGAGAGTAGCTCAAAAATATCTTCGACTTCTCACAATCCAAATTTAAGAAAAAAAAAAGATCAGGTTCAATAGCAGGCGACTTGTAGTCATGTGAAGTGCTCATCATATATTCGATATACTTTATAAAGTGACAGCATATTTAGCACAAGACTATTTCTGTTACCGTATAGAGTACCTCTTGAGAATCATATATCATTAATCATTTAGACACTGACTTAGTTCCTATGATATGTCCTATGTCCTAGACCTGCTCTTAAAATATGTTTTAAATTTTTATTTTATTTTTTATTATTTTTAATTCATCTATTTTTTATTTTTCTCTGTGTATGTAATTTATTGACCCTAGGGTCACATTGTGTTTTTTTATGCTTTTAAATTTCTGCTCTGTTAAGCACTTTGTGATGTTATGTCTGTGAAAAGCGCTCTATAAATAAATTTCATTCAATTTCATTCATTCATTCATGTGTGACGGAGAGTTGGGTTGTGTGTGTAAATATATATATATATATATATATATACACACACAGAATACCAGAATAAGAATAAGATGATCTAGACAGGCAGGTTTCAAACCATTAAGACTCACTCATAATGTCAAGATGTTCACAGTTGTATGTGGCATGTGACGTATCATATGACAATCCAGTTATCTCATCTTCCAACAGCCACGGTCCATCGACACCCAAGAATATCAGATGCCTGCTGGGTGGTGCTAGACGTGTACAAATACTATACATGAGAGAGGTCAAGAGAGGTTTATTCAATGAAATAGCTTTGGTTGAGTGAACAACAGCACTATCAAACGACAATAATACGGCAAAAAACAGCAATCATTTGGTAGAATCATTTTTTTTATGTGTCTATCAAACAAAAATGTAGGTTTGAGTTCTTTAGCTTGAATTCAGGATTTGGTCTTGAAAAAACACTGGCACCTCAGCTGCAGTAGCATATCAGCAATACTATCGACAGCACACACAGTGAAGTCAGTTGGTCTGTTCGTCATTCAGCTGCTCGGTCAGCCAGTGAGACTGTGTGTCTGTTCTATTCAGGAACCCGAACCCTTGAGGTATAAGCAGGCGGCAACAAAAAGTGAAGCCAATACGGGCTACCTTAAACTTGCATTTTTTTCTAATGACCAGCGACAGTTGCAAAAAGAAGTCTGATTGTATAGAAGTCTATCACGATCCTACTCCTTACTTGATTTCGTACCTCAGTAAACATGGTAAACACACGTTTACGGTCTCAATCACTAGTTTCAAGTTTTTTCCAACACACCATGATGCTAATTTAGTAAAGTATGGTCCCATTTAGAGTGAAATAGAACATAAAGCAGGGTATGCGTTCGGGCTAGGCTACCTCACATTTACTTTCAGCAATGCACCTGAAGAGCATACTCAGTCTGCAATGGGATTGTTTTCATCAATTTCAAACAGTTCCAAACACGTGTGTGTGGTGTGGCGTTAATGTTAGCGGTGGATGCTGCGATTACAATCTACAAGAGAACATGAGGGAACATGACCATCTCTCCACCAAAGATATAAACCACAGGTCTAACAGAAAAACACAGGAAATAGCAGGACATTCTTGTAGCTGTAACAGAATATATATTCTAGCTCCAGGCGGTGCTCTGCCTGTTGTCACATTATTATTTCCATTTATTACAAAACTAACATTTGAACCTACACTGTAATTATGATGAGTGTCATGCAATAGAGAATAGCTTGGAAAAGATGAGATTTTAAACAATTTACTGCTGCAAAATTCATCCGAAGGTTTTTTCCTCCATTTACTTCTTCATTACCTATTTTGGAAGGTATGTTTTATTGATCGACTGTCTTAACGATGTCAACATAGTTGCCTAGGGAGGCAGGTTGCTCTAATAGCAAGTACTCTTTGCTCTAGCTTTTCATTTCATTTGCCAAACTGCTCCGATCAAATACCAATCAATGGTCTTCTTTTTAGGCTTTCCGGACACAGTTTTCTCGTCAACAAAGTTTCTGTTTACATTCAATGTGAGTCACCATAATGTATCGTGCATATCCTAGAGGTCTACCAAACATTTAAGATGCAAACTATATACTTTTGTAAATAGCAGGATTAAGTCAAATACGTAGCAATTTATTTGCTGTATTTTGACTTTCCATAATTTGAGACAACAGCATATTTATTTGAATAAATATTGGTGAAAATGACAGATGTTATTGGCGTTATTGTGTCTTCCACAGAGTCACTTTAAAAACGAATCAAAATGCAACAATACGACAGATACTGGAGAGGAGCCAAGCATAATGTATACAGTATATATATATATATATATATATATATATATATATATATATATATATATATATATATATATATATATATATATATATATACTCACTTCATATGACTATCATATTGTTGGCGTTCTAAAAAAATGAGTAACATGTCTGTAAATCCACTTCAGCGATGAGCAACACTTACTCCACTACAATTAATGTTCCATCAGCCTATTTTAGTGAAGTGACATTCATTCTTCTAAGTTTAGCAACCATGTGGGTAATGAAAGATTGCTATATACTAGTAGACATCCCGCTGCGACTGGATTTGACAGATCATAAAAAATGTTCACTTGATAAGCATGTGATCATTTGAACATCACGCCAGCCTGCTGCGGCTTAAAGTGACAGAACCCTTCCATATTGAAATGTAAAACCTGCTACGAAATGACATCATGAGGTTGATGTAATTATACACTCCAGGTCTCATTTTAAGAGGTTTTTAATCTAGGGAATGTGATAACACTCAAGATTCAGCAAGCAGCTGCATGGCAGGGACCCACAGATGATCATGTTCTGAGTATTTTACTGCAGTTATTGGTGGCCAAAGGTGAAGTTTGGGGAGAGCTTTCTTTTGAAATGAAAAGCATCTGTGACAGTCAAAACATTTGCTGCCATATCTGGTTTTACTTTTGTTTCATTTTATAACGTATGTGCCTGTTCTTTGGAGAAGCTTTAACTTTCTTACTTTTGAACTGATTTCAAATAATCAAATATTCAGTCTCTTCAGGAACTTCACTGGGAAAATACGCAAGACATTCGGTCCCGCTCTTTGTTATTTGACGAGATCCCTTCCGTTCTCTGTTGCAGTTGGGGAAATCTTGCTGAATCCATCAAGGAATCAAAGGAGCCAAGATGTTTAGAAGAACAAAAGTGACGGATGGGACAGCCACCGGCCAAGGTACGCACTCAAGCAGGAGCTCATTCTCTACAGAAGGAACGTCCTACATCACGTTTACTTCTGTTTGTTTTGTTTACCTCCAAACTCTGAAGATCAATTAAAAACACAGATGTGACAAGTGACAAAGTAATAAGATGACACATTTCCAGATCAGAGTCCTGCAGAATTGATAGAATGAGGTTGGCAAGGAGACTGTTTGTGAATAAATCTTAAGCAAATTGTGAATAGCCTGTATCGAATATCTGTCTGCATTGAATGGTTGATTACTTGTTATTATAAAGGTTACATCTTACCTACAAAGACTTCAGCTGCCTTTCCCAGTGATGCTACTAAAATCTGACTTTACTCAGAAAGTTCAAGGCTGCAATTTGTACAGCAACCACATTTAGATTTTACAAGAGTGCATGTACGTGTCTGTTGAAGGTGAACAGGAGCTCATAAAGTAAACATATATAGCACACTGATCATAACACTGAACACTAAGGAGCAGATGAACTTTACCGGGTTAGCGCTCCTCCGCATCTGAAGATGAGAATCAGATATCCCTAATGATATCTGTGTTTTTTGCACTGATATGTCACAGTACACATACCCCATTGTATATCTGCAACCTGATATAGAGAAAGAAAAAAACTGCTGAAAACATTTCAGTTTTACATGGGCTGCGACAAATGCTGCTCTGTGTTTGTATTTTATTTCCTTGTCTGAGTTTCATTATTTAAGTCTGATCCTTTATCGAATGTTAAAACCCTGCTGACGTGCTGTATATGCTCTTCAACATGTGCCTTATCAGATCCTGCTGCAGAGAATGGTAAAGAAGGTATTTTGAGCGTACATATGATTTGTGCATAGATATGTAGGTGCATCACTACATATCTGTTCTCAGGTTGAACGTTAGGCATGGATTCCCAAGAAGAAGAAAAACGAAAAAAGGGTCAACAGGATGAAGTTTTTGAAATGTAAATGTCGTGAACATGTGACACCAGCGAGACTTCTATACACCAGAGCCACAGACACACAGCTCTGAGTGATAACTGATGAAGTGAGTAACATTAAACATACAAATATATCATGTATTAGAATGTGTTTCAGCAAGGTTTTATGAGAGTGATGATTACAAAACAACAACAGATTTTGATGGGACATTTTTCATTCTCTTCTCTAGTCAACTGTCAAATGTGTTGTCGCTGACATTTCTTCTCCTAATGCCGACAGTGGGGATAAAGAAGAAATCGAGGGTCGCCGAGGTGATGATTACGCAGTTTATCGAGGAGCTTCCAGAGGGAAAGAGCCATCCAGACTTCACCCGCAAGCCGATTGCTTTGACCATCCAAGAGGGTAGGTCGAATAGCATGAGAATCATTTTAAACATCATAAAATGTTCTATGGTGGAGTTTCCATGATTCTGCATAATGGATTCGATCCATGACTTTTGTTCAATGAGCCAGCGGGAGCAGAGTACTTTCATTAAACACCCAAACCCCTGTGCTAGTCAGATAGAATTAAAACGCACACTGGCTTCAATTTAAAGTCTGGAAAAGTGATACGATTATCAAAATCTGTGTTGGTATCATTTAGCATGAGACAAATTATCCACTGTGAGGTGACCTTGTCTTTCCTTCTTTCTTTTTACAGGAAAATTTGCTTTTTTCAAAGCGATTGTCACTGGAGACCCACAGCCGACCGTAACATGGCGCAGAAATAATGGAGATGTGTCTGATGTGTCGCGATATCAGACTAAATACGATCCCAATTCCAATGAGTATACATTTGAGGCAAGCGAAAAAGGGGCTATCAAATGGCAGTGATACTATACAGCAAGTCAGCGGTAAAAATAGCCCAGAGAAAAATGGATTAATTCACAGGAGAAAAAAAGCCATTTCATAATATCAATGTCAGTCAGCCTTCTGACCCATCCGTTTGCTTTGCCAATTACATTTTCGACAAAAAGGTGATTTAACTGATCGGAGGAGCACACGCCAACGGCAGTTTCATCAAACGGACTGAACACGTTCCACCAACATATCCAGTCAATGTGAATTAAAAAGGCATGCGGTTACACATCTAGAGGCCATCTACTAATCAAGCAGAGTGCAAGGACTGGAAATTGTAGTATATTTCATTCAAATTGGTTTGTCTGGTGCAAGATGTCACATTGGGATATATATTATATCACTATTCACATTATAGCTGTTATCCCAAACAGGGGTAATACCCGAGTGCAGGGGTATTCAATTCAAATTCAACAAGGTCAAGTTGGAGAGAATTTCCTCATGCAAAGGTCCGGAACGTCACAGCAATGTCTAACTTGCGCTCTGATTTAGTGCCATGTATACTAAAGTAACCTGGCAGTTGTATTAGCATGTGTATGTAGTCAACAACTGACAGTCAAATCAAATAAAGAAAGTTCAATTGAATATCTCAACAATATTTATTGTCAGATTTTAAATTGAACGGGATAAATTATAATGAATGCATACGCTTTGTCACGTAGTGGCGCTTCACATACCCCCTTTAATAATCGCTACGGTAGTTAAACATAATGCAACACACTGGTTTTGAACTGTCCATTGGATGAATGAACATGTAAGAATCTGTCCATTCTTGGTTAACACCTTAACACCACATGATAGAGAGTGATTGTGAGGGAATAAAAACTAGTTAGCAAGGGCAAGTTGAATAGTTTTCTAAAGGAAGTGGTTAAATGGTTGAAAAATACAGCTTCTTCAACTGAAAATTTTAAAAAGTACAAATGGAACCAGAAAAAAGAAATCAGGGGTGAAAAAGGCGTTGATTAATGTGTACCTGAGCTGATCTGATAGCTCTGTATCGGTACATAACAAGACTAAAAACGTTTGGGAAAAACTGATACTTATTGACGAAGCCAACTATTTCACTCACTGGATCCATTTTACTGAGCATGTCTCATGTCTTCCAGATGCCAAATGTCATGCCAGATCAAGCCGATACCTATAAATGCTTTGCCATGAATGAATATGGACAAGCCGCGGTCACGGTTGTTCTCAACGTGATTGCAGGTAAGGACTGTCTGCTTGCTATGGATATGACAAATACATTGAAGCAATATCATGCAGAGTCATTGAATCTGAAACAACATGTCGACTCAAGCGTTCCCAAATATACTTCAAATGAAGTACCTTTGGATCCCAATTAGAAATCGTGCCACTTCATACCCTTGAACTTATCACTCTGCAGTCCATCTTGTCTGTTTAATTCCATGATTGTACGAATAATGTGAGTTCCCTCTTTTCTGCTTTCAGTTGGTTTCAAAAAGAACAAAGCCCCGCAAGAAGCAGCTGAAGCCCCCGGTGGAATTTTAAGACCGTACTAAAAAGGAGAAGGTGAGCTTGTGTTACAAGTGTTGACGGCTTCCGTGTTCCAAAAGGTTTCTGTTGTCCTTCAACTAAATGCTCCCTTTTTTAAATTTCCAGTAAGATCCGGCCGAAATCTGAGCAACCTGAGAAAAAAGACGGAGAGATCGATCCTAAATTGTGGGAGCTCTTAATTAGCGCCGACAAGAAAGACTGTGAGAGCATTTGTGCCCAGTTTGGAGTGACCGACTTTCGTGTGATGCTAAAGAAACTTAATCAAATGAAGAAAGAAAGGCAGGAAGAACAAGCTGAGGTTTGTCATTTGGGATGTTCTCATTATGATATGACTGCCTTTTCTGATTATGAGGTTTGAAGCTGCTTAGCTACATTAAAAGAAATGTTTAATGACTCTCGTAAAAAAAAGGCAATTCTGTAACAATACTTATGTCTTATTCCGGTTTTTTTCCTAGTTTGTGAGCAGCCTGTCCAACCTGAGACACATAAAGGTCAATGGAGATGACACTGCATCCTACACTAAAGATAAGGAATTGTAAATATGCACCAAGATTTCTGGAGTATGGACAGATGGATCAGCATCATTGGGCCCATCTACTTGTTAACTCACACCTCTGAGACGCTTTATCATGTTGCTGAGAGATTAAAAACACAACCATCAATGTTGAGTTCATGGCTATACGTTTAACTTTTTTTGGGGATAAAATCCTGCTATGATGCTTTCGATTTGAACTCAAACGAGTGGCATTTATTTTCTATTTTCTATTTTCTTGCAGCTATATTTTGCAGGCACAATTTTAAGCATACCAAAAGAAATTTACATTGCTGTCCCCGCAGGATGGTGTAATGGTTCCATATACAAAGGAGTTGGGAGATAAGATGAAGCACACTCTTAATAAAGTGGGGAAAAAGTACATTTTCAGTTTGAGGGACCTTATGCCAGACGATGCTGGACTGTACCACTTGGATGTGGGGGATGTGAATATGTTTTCCACTGAATTTAAAAGTAAGTCACAGTTGCACACACAACTAATTTGTATCCCCAATTAAATCAAAGGAAGATCATTTTTTTGCATGCTTAAAACAAAATAGCCCTAATCTGAAGTGCAAATATAACATCGATTTGAATCTAAAATGCAGTGCTTGTTTTTTTTCAGTCCCCATGGTGGACTTCTTGGTGAAGATTCAGGAAGTGAAGGCAATAGAGAGAGAAGATGCTGTTTTCGAGTGTGTCCTGTCCAATCCCTTTTCCAAGATTTTGTGGTTTGGCAAGAATTTACCGCTGGAACAAGACGATAAATATGACATCCAGGTTTCTGAAGAGAAGCTCATCCACAGGCTGGTGGTCAAAGACTGCTTGATAGGAGACAAAGGAATTTACTCCGCCTGCGCAGGAATCAAATCTTGCAATGCATGGCTCGTTGTTGAAGGTAAGATGTTATACTCCACCCGAACGCCAATCTATATTATTGAATAATGGTTAATGACGATGGTTTCTCATCGAATAATAATGGGACAGAAAAATGTGCCCAATTTATATTTACCAATTCTTCTTTTTTTACAATTCATCTGATACAAATGCACAAAAGGGCAAAAAAACAGCAAGGAAAACCACAAGGGCAGGAGGATCTGGGATGGATCTGCAGAAGGTTGCCGAAGAGCAGCAAGTCAAATTAGTGAAGGAGAGAGAAGAAAGAATAGAACAGATTAAAGCTGTGGCAGCTGCACCTCCACCTGAATCTCCTCCAGCTCCTGCACCCGCTAAGGCTGAACCTAAGGCACCGATAGACGCTGAGCCGAATGCCGACCATAGTGTTTATGAAAGTGTTTAATCAAAACTGCCGTTCTCGACATGAATATCTATGTGATTCTCTTTGCTATTTATTTTACATCTTTCATAATTGCGTCATTTCAACTTTGCAAAAATTGTACCATAGGCAGCAACAGTATTAACAGTATAATAAACTAAGTCAAAATAATTGCAGTAACTGCAATGGTTTGGGGGAAAGTTGATAATTACAATATTTGAAGAATTTGCATAAATGACGTCGCGTGATATTTTGTTGAAATGGTAACCACTAACTACTTTGAATGGTTGTTAGGAATTGTAAGCGAACCAGCAGCAGCGGCGGATCCACCTGTTGTGGAGGTAGAAAGCACCGGTAAGAAACTTGAATTGTTGTGACAACCTCTGCATGCCTTCTAAGGTGAATATGACAGCTATTTGAAATATAATGGGTTCAGTAATAACTCTCTTTATCCTGATATACTTTGATGAAAAAAGAAACTCTGCATCAAAAATGTTGTTACTGTAATGTTTTGGCTTTTTATTAAAAAGTTAAAGTTTCGAAAAATGTAAAATGCAGCGTTGCAATGGAAAGCCCAGACTCCTCCCACTCCACAACCCTAAAGACATTTAAAAAAGGTACAGCACGATGGCATACTTTGGAAGATGGTTAAATATTAAGCACACGTGAGTTGTAAAAAAAATGCACTAAAACATCCCAAAGACTATATGACCCTTTATCAGAAATAAAAAATAAAAAATCTCAACTGTTTTCATACTGTCTGTGATCACTGATCATTCAGTCCAATCATCAACAGCAGGAACTCAGGAAGTGGTAAGTGTGACAACAAGGGAGCACATCAAATTAAGGGAGTAATTTACTAAATCAAGTTGAATGACTTACTGTTTTCATTGCTGTTCAGCCAATTGCCAATCAGCGGAGGAGGCCGTTAGCTGCTGTGAAAGGCTTGATCCACCACTTGCAGATGCACGAGGTGGGATGCCAGATATCGAATACTGAAAGTCCAATTAACACATATTAAACGACTAAAAAAAATAACAGTTTTAAAATAAACGAATCAATATATAATCAAGTTATGGTAATCTCTCGAACATAGTTTCTCTCAAATCAAATCTAAATTCATTAACGAGAGGGTGTGAAACACTAACGAGCATGTGTAAACACCGTTTTTTAAATAATACTCACACAAAGACTCAAACTGTTCAAACTTGCTCATGTCGTCTTAGAAAGTGTTGTGACCTCGTTGGGTTTCTGTTAACAACGTTTGCAAAGTTCTATGTTTGCTGCTTGTCATTGTGTTTGCTTTTGATGTCATGTCCATGCTTTGCAACTTGGGTTTATCATAAACTTTGTTACACGATCACACCTAACTAATATTTGAAGCTTTTATTTGCAAAGCATGCATTAAAAAACAAATGTAGTTCATAGATGTTGTTTAAGTTATGATTGTACTCTGAATTCCTCACTTTTTACACAGTGAAAGAATTCACCAACTTTTCAAAGCAGCAACATTAACTTTGTACAATTATGACATTATTCACAGGAAATCATTGATATTGTTAATGAACCATATACAGCTTCATGAGTAGAGATTAAAAGCGGTAGGTAACTGATTTATTATTGTGTACTTGTATTGAGCATACATATAGTCCTTAACTGGAAGATGCTGCACATGAAGGAGCAAAGCACTGAGTAAGTTTGCTTCATGTTGCCCAGAGCCTGGAATTACCTGTGGACTTTCCGATATTTATGTTCTTTGTGGAAATCCGGCTGAGGTAACCGTGAAGATGAACATGGACTGCGACGGCACCTGGTTCACAGACGGAGAGCAGGTAAGGCTCCATGAATCAACATATTTACAATATGTACATTTTACAATTAGAGTAAATTGGGATGGTAAATGTAAGAGAATTCCTAAGTTTTCAGCATTAGAAATTACAAATTAAGAAATACAAAGTAACCAATATTCTTGCATCTTTAGGTGGGAGGTTTTGTCATTTTGAAAATTTAGTAATGCAATGCAAGTATGATCTCCCTTTAATATTTGATTTGCTAGTTGAACTCAGGTGCTGGGGTCACCATAACCAAAGATGGAACCTCTCACAAGCTGACAATTCAAAGCTGCAAAGACGACGACTCTGGAGTTTATCGTTTTGCGTCAGGGGATCAGAGCACACAAGGAAAGGTCACTATCGGAGTTATGATTTACTCCCCTCTGTTGTGGAACATATTAAATGCCACTACAGTCTCTGTGCATGACACTGAATGACACTTTGTGTTTCACAGGCGTACCTGAATTTGACCCAGACGATCTTCACAAGTTCTCCAAACCTGTGATTATACGAGTTGGCCAGAATGCTGCTTTCAAGATGCCCTTTCCTCCTCAGGAGTCTTTGGTGGTCAGTTGGTTCAAGGATGACACTGAGCTCAAAGACGGAGGAGGAGTTAAGATGGTGAGGGAGCCCAATCACAGCCGGCTGCTGCTCAGAGACTGCCTGCGGACAGACACAGGGGAAATAAAGATCCAACTCAAAAACCCATTTGGGGCCGTGGAGGCCACATCTAAGCCTATTATACTTGGTAGGAAAAAAAAGAAAAGTTAGAAATACTGAGAGACAAAAATATTTTTAGTATTCGTTTACCCCTCCACTCAGAGCCACGTTCATACATAAACACAACCATGAAATGTAACACAGCGTTTTTGTGATAGATCGGCCAGGTCCTCCGGGGGGTCCAGTGGAGACTGTTGAAACAACCTCAACTTTAATTGAGATGAAATGGAACCCTCCCAAAGACGACGGCGGCTCCGCCGTTACCAACTACAGTATAGAACGGCAGCAGGCAGGACAAGCTCTGTGGACGAAGCTCGGGGATGTCTCCGCTGACAAGACGACCTCCATCAGGGACAGGAATGTCACCCGTGGAAAGAAATACAACTACCGCATCTACGCAGAAAACCCAGAGGGCCTCAGCAACACCCTGGAGACAGCTGATAGCATTATGGCTGGCATAATGAGTAAGTGCAGGGAAAAAGAGTCTCATTTGCCATTCCTCAGCAAATCCCAAGTTAATCTCCCTCAGGTTGTATTAAATGAAAAATGCCTCTGGATCGTTTTGAGATTGCTTCAAATCGTTTGTCACCAGCACGATTTAGTCACTGTAGAAAACCTACATTTTAGGAATAGTTTGCAATATCCTGCAGTGGTATCATGTCCTCGGTTTATTCCATGCTTTAATCACCTCTTAACTATTAATAATGAGCTTACTCAATTAATTAGACTATTTGTCATTCCTTAGTCCTCTCCCGTCCACCTGGCGCCCCCACAGTCGTGAGTGCCTCTAAAACCTGCATCAACTTGACCTGGACGCCCCCAGAGGACGACAGAGGAGCACCGATCATTGGTTACCAATTGGAGAAACAAAAGAAGGACATAAACCAGTGGATCGCCTTCAATGCACTCAATGAACCGATTGAAGGTTTGCCAGAAACACATGCAATCGTGTTTAAATTGAGGGGATATTTGCTTCTTTTTCATCATGTCTTTTTCCTGAAATGCTTTGAATTTCATTGTCAGGCGTGAACTACGCAGTTAAAGAGGTCACTGAGGGAGCAGAGTATGACTTCAGGGTTTCAGCGATTAATGAGTCCGGAGAAGGAGACCCAAGCCTTCTCCGCAAGATGTTATCTGCATAAGAATCAGAATAATTTCTTTTGTAAAGTTATTCACTTACAAGGCCTTGGTGTTTCCTGCATATCATATTTAAACATTAAATTACTGCAGTCAACAACAGAAAAGAACAGAAAAATTACAATAAAAATTGGACAAAGAAAATAAATACTACTTCTAAAAAAATGTACATCATTGTAGTATGGTTCATGCTTGTCATGATTATTCTTCTCTCTACTTTTTCTCAACAGATTGAAATGACGTGAAGACTTGAAGCAGCCTCTCCTCATACCGACATATTCTGGAAGGGGAATGCTTTTTGTTTCACTACATAGACTGCATTAATATATTTCAAATGTGACAATTTGCAATTGTTACTCCATCATCAGAAATAATAGCGAAGTGAAGTGACACACTAAAGTGCAAAGACATCTGTCAAAATCTATTGTGGCAACTCCAATAAATCCAGAAACTGACAAGTGTGTAGCTTTCTTTTTGGTCTTGTTTTGTCCCTGAATTATTCCTTTATCAATAACTTTGCATATATTCTTCACTAACTTCACTGACAAAAACAAACTTGGTGGCTGTCGTTAAAGCAACAGATGTTTCCAGCATGTGTTTGCACATGTCTCCAATATCTGAGCCCACGACATCATGCACATCACCTTAAGCCCTTATGAACCGGGTGCACATTTTCATTGCATTTCCATATATATATATATATATATATATCCACCTGAGCCTCCCAGTAAATTGTCTGTAACAAGATCCTCAGCTGCAAACCTTAAATGAGTCATTTTTATATCTACAGTCAAATAACCGTTACAGGGGGAGCTTTCAGGGATAGCACCGTATGTGCATCTGAAAGAAACACTCATACATACACTCATTCACATGACATACATACAAGGCCAACACAAATAAAGTCCATACTGTGCATAATGTGACAACTATAAAACATAGGATCACTGCTGGATAAGACCTTTTGACTCAACACATACAGCCAAGACGCCTATCTTTTCTGATGGAAACACACTCAATGATAAGAGCAATATAATGCAATGTTGTTCTTCCTATAATAAGTGCAGTTTTTTATGTCCTTACCTTGCTTCCTGAAGGTAAGGACGGAGGCAATATTTGTGTTTATTCTCCACGCGTCATCAGGTTTGTATGCAGTGATGCCACAGTCTCTTGAGGTTACTATTCAAACTGGATAAGTCTGGATAAGTCATGCTTGTGCTCTGACAATGTGAACCCCAAAGCCCGCTCAGTGCAACGAGTCCATCACCCCAGCACACCATGAACAACCATCTTTTTATAATGCTACCAGAGGTCCAGTGTAACGCACGCACCCAACACCACAGGCACGCTGTGAGACACTTTTGGAGGTTAATTGGAACGGCCAATTCATTCAATGCTATTTATTTTACCAAATAAAATGTCTTAAATGAATGTTTATTGGCCAATAAAGTCCATAGTACAGCGATCCTCTTACAAGAGAGCTTGTGAAGCTGCCAGTCGACAGTTTTTTGGTTGGAGGCATTGAGTCTTGCATGGCTATTGTGGATCCATAAATCATGAAGCATTCGCCATCAACCACTTATGTACAGCAATATCTGTCACTAATTCATAATAGTTTTAAGTCTGAATCTTGATATTCGTATCTAATGCACCTGGTGTTTTTATACTGTCAACAGTAATGGTGGAAAACCGTTGACTGCATACGTCCAATACAAGATTAAATGAACAGTCATAATGTATTTCCAGTGCGAACTGCAAAGTGATCGCTTTCATAGGGATAAGTAAGACGAACCGGCACCTTTACCACTGCTGTAATATGGGTTTTTACCAACTACATTTCACCCATGTATGGGTTTTTATGCGCCCCAAACTTTTATCACAGAACAAAAAGGGGCGTCACCTCTGAAATATTGGACAGTGAGAAGAGATCACAAGCTGAAGACAGATAGCGGAACGTAGACGAAGAACTGAAAGTAAGTCCGATTTTTATTTTTTGTACCAAATTTCTTGTGTCAATAATTTTCATCGCATTAATATCCTGACCAAACGCAACAACAGCATCTCACATGGTGTAGCCTCATGCAGGACGGTTTCAGTCAACAAGAGGTACATGTCAGGGCAACTGTATGATTATCTAAATATGGGATCACAGAAAGGCAGCATTTGTTGACAGAGACAGGAACACAGTGCAGACGAGCTACATTCTTCAATCTGTTTTTAATTTGTGACAGTTTACTTTAAGATACACAGTGCTACAAGTGATCAGGTGGGTGTTTCGTACATCATCATCAAAAAGATAAGTACAAGCATCTGTTTATCATAGATGAGCATTAGATTGGGCTTATGGCTGTCAAAGTATTTGATTCTGCAAAAATCTACGAATCCTGATGAAAAAGAAAGATCAGCAGAATAGCATTTTGAAATGTTTTTTTTATTTTTCTATTTAATGACCTGCAGACAAAGACATGGCGGTATGTTATATATCCGTTAAAAATGGTACGGCTGGTATGTTAGGATAACATCACTAACTTGGGCCATAACAACAAGAACAGCCAAAATATACTTTACTGCTGGTACTGCCACAGGCACAGTGGTATACAAATAGACCCTAAAATGTTATTGTGCTATATATCAAGAATGACTGCAGTGAAACAGACGAATTTTGATACCCTGTAAAAGAAGAAAAAAAAGAATGGACCTGAGATCATGCTGTAATACGGATGTTAAAGATCTAAACCGTGTACCATATTTCAGTCACAAATGTACCCTTACCCACTGGCTTCCCATGACCAACAAACGGGTTGAGCAGGGCACTATGATGTATTCACACGACAGGATGTGTGACACATTAAAACCTTAATGTAAATATCTTGCTGACTTGCAGATGATCAAGGTCGGATATTCTTGGTCACATTTTTCAGTTTTCCTCTTGTGGTCCTTAAAGGGCCATGTAAAGACTCATGGCCATTACCTTGACTCATTAAAATCCCCTCAGCACCGAAGATACTAAACAGATTACTCAGCTAACATTAAGATTAAAATGACCATTAACGGTTGTTATGTCATTGCCATCAACTGGTTGACTTAGAGGTCATGTGAGCGACAGTCACATTAGGTCTATGTCATCTCTAGTATCGTTCTATAAGATTGAAGAAGAAATCTGTCTCTCATTATTGTCAGTCTTCTGCTGGTAGTTAACAACGAGGCACCTAACTGTGCAAAACATAATTTTCGGAGGCATAAAAAACGAAATACAGATATGTGCGATGGCTTAACAGTTTGATTGGAAGACATTCTGCCCCCGTCTATGTTTGGACCTGAGCAGTTAAGTAGCTGGCGCAGGCACTTAACCCCGCAGGCAGTTGGGCAGAGTCAGCCACTAGGTGGAATTTCACATTCCCCGTTTACTGTGTGTCCCAGCATGTGTCCAAGTGTCTGCTCACATCACGCAGGGGTCAAGGCATCGCCACTTTGACAGTCTGCAGTTACCGAACGGTCAAGTTGAGTGACTTTGAGTATTCTCATGTGGGGCGCTCCATGTGAATTACAAAAATACTACTGAATATTCCTAAAAAAAGTATAGTTGGAAATTTGTATAAAATGTATCAGCAACTATTTTCAAAATCAATTCATCATCCAAGTCATTTTCTTGCTATTTTCTGACATTCAGTGAACGTTGCAAGCAATTAACATCGATTAACTATGAAACATACGTTTTCATAAATATGCCATATAACAATAGACGTATTTTTAAATAAACCAATTTTTTTGTCTTCCTGTATGACTGAAAAACACTAACTATTCCAAATATATTAGCAGCAGGGACATTTTAACTGTTCAAATTGTATTCAAACATATGTGAAAGATTTAGTACTAGATTGGCAATTGGACGTAAAACTTAATACGAGTACAGTGTAAAACCCAAAAATACAAAGAATTACTTGTCTTGATACAATTCAATGTCGGCCGTGAGAATTGTAAACAATGAAAACTTACATGCTTGGTTTTGCATACCGACAAATTGAAAAGTGATGTATTTACAATTCTTACGATTTTTCTTTGTGTTTCAGCCAAAAGAGATCAAAACTCTGAGTTGCCAAACAACCAGCGTCACTGCAATGACTTCAGAAACCAACCAGGACCCAAAAGCCTGGAGTAAGTTTGGAAAATGTGAGGGACTTATTCTGTTCGTTGTACAAGGAGATATGCTGTGGTTGTTATAATCTAGCTTGTTGTATTGTCAATATGTCCGCATAAACCTGACCAACAAAGTTATGGATCATGATGAAAATTATTTTATCATTGTTAATTATTGTGCTTGTGCTCCAACATTTCGGTATCTGGCAGTGCCTACCAATCCACAAACTGTGACATAAGAGAACCCAGTCAGATTTGTCATTCTCCAGCTGCTCTAATGAAGGCAATAAAAGCCCGAAAAATGCATTTAAAATGAATAAATAAAATAACACTTGGCCCCCTTTCCTATTAAGTGCAGTCTAATTACGATATACCCCCACTTCCCATCTGAGTATCTCCACTCACAGCTTGAGAACCACTTTTGCAAAGGTGCACCATATTTTTTCGAGCAGACTGGGCTTTTTCAGGAACAAGGAATAAAAGAAACAAGCACTAACAAGGGGAGCTTTAGACAGAGGGTGAATACAGGTACATTTCAAAAAGACAAGAAGTGTTTTTTGAACATTAAGGCTTGTTAACATATTCTAGTAGGAACCCAAAATACAAGCAAGAAAGTGAAATGTCCCCTTTATGTTTAAGCCCATCACAAATATTTAAAATATTTACATACATTTTTTCTATCCAGCTGAATAGAATAAGCTTTTCTTTAATTTCCCAAATCCTTAAATACAATTGTAAAATATGACTGCAGAAGAGGAAGGAAGAGCAAAAATAGTTACACTTGTATTTGAACTTCATTTGACATCAGAAATACCACTTCTTTAGTACTTAAAATAGAGTGACGTATATCCCAAATACATATGAAGGACAAGAAGTGTCCGAATGTCATTTTATACCTCCATGAACACTCTGAGAGTGCCTGCAACCTTTCACACTCATTCTAGAGGCCTCGTGTTGGTGACTCAGAGTGGTTTATGGAAATGATATCTGCTTTGAAAAGTCAACAAATTCATATTGAACGTGTCTATGCTGGTGTCCAAATCTAACAGTTTCCTCCAGGAGTGATTGGCATGCAGAGGCAAACAACTGACTGCTGTCCTACCAGACTTGGATTATGTGTGAATCAATACTCGAGGAGCAAGAATCCTGCCTGCATTCAGTTGATATACTGTAAGAGCGTAAAGCAATCCCCTGAGAGATGACACATGCGGCTTGATGAATATTCAATGTACGCCCTCTAACTGGAGGTCTGCTGTGGAAAAGTGATGAAGAACTAAAAGTTGCACACATTAGAAGTAGTAAAATAACAAGTCAAACCTTGAGTTTACTGTATGTCATCAATGGCAAATGATTGACGGATACACAGAATGTCTGTTACAAGAGCCTTTTGTAGAAACTTAATCAAGAGGCAAACATTTTGTTATTGAAAAGTAGGTTCAGCATTTGAAGCTGAACACAAATGAAGCGGCATATTAAGTTGTTCAAATGGTGTAATTGCTGGTATTTGGTCTGAATATCTTTATTTTCTATACATGGCTCCTTAGTGGCCTCTAACTCACCAGATTATGTCACATCCCTTCAAAAACTAAACCGACCGGTCGATAAGTCCCATATTCAAACACACACGGGCCAATCACTGCGTTGCACGGGCCATCTCCTGCCAGGGTCCGACAACGATCAGCAGTAAAGTCATGCTAAATGTTAAAGCACCAGGGTGAATGAAGCATTACCGGGTGTGATGCTGGTGCAGACAAAGGAGTAACTGAGTGTGGGTTGGCGTTTTTGATTTCAGCAGCTGTCGGATGAATTTACAGTTGGATGCTGAGTCATCCTACGGTTGAAATCCTAGAGAGGAATAACGTTGACAAAATGTGTCACCCATATCTCGTTTGCTAACTCCACCACCACGGGAGGGATCTGTTAATGGTCCCATGGGTGATCACCGTATCATCATTCATTTTCATTTGTCATAAATATAATGCACTTACTTGATTTGTAACAGAAAATATTCGTTTATTTGAATATATATTACAATAAAGCTTTTTGGGGTGTTTTTGAGATGTATATGTTTGCCTTGAGACAAAAACAGATGTATAGTTTAATCCAAATACATTGGCACAGTTCACGAGTTAAAAGGCCTTGCTAACGTGGCAGATGCAATGGTTGACAAACAGAAAGGAAATACTGACCTCTTGTGAAGTTCTAGCTAAACTGCAGCCACCAGTAAAATAACTAGTAATGTGTGTAACGCCCATCTAAAGTCACTGTTTATGATGCTTTTTTCAAATCTTGGGTCGCACGTATATTTAAGATAATGTTACTCTGATCACTTTTGCAGCTTATCAAATATATTTAACCATATCCAATCCCATGGTTTTTGCTAAGGCGTGTTTTAACAGTGTGCATATTGAATACAACTCGTGACCTAATGAACAAAGCATTGATAACATGTATGCTTTGTTTTGTCTTTGTTATGTTTGCTTTAAAGTGGCAAACTCTATATATATTTGCAGTATTGATTCCCAGAAAATAATTATTCCATCAAACATTTCCTTCGGCTACAGCTTCACATTAAAAGCATTTATCTGGCGAAATGTGAGTTGACTTTTATTATGAAGCACATGCAGTCACGAGGGAATGCAATGTGAGTGTCAGTGAGCTGGAAACTGAGCTCTGTCATTTATCAAAAACACATCTACAAAAAAAAGATCATATTCGGCAATTTTTGACAGCGGATCAGTTTGAAATATTGCAGGGGATAATGGAACACGAAGGAGCAGCCACAGTGAGCTGTTAGATGAAGAGCTGCAGGCGACCGGCTGCACACCTCCGACTTCTCAGCGAGGTAACCGACTACTGTCGCTGCTCGCAGACTCATGCCGTGTGCAGCATAACAATCAGATCACGGTCGCTCACAGAATGATGGAAACAGTATACAGGACCTGTAGGATTAAACACTATTTGCTCATACCATCTGTGGATAGGGTGTCGCCAAATCAACCAGGACTGAAATCTTAAGGATTGACACATTAACGACATCACACAGCAGAGTTGAACTGTTATTTTCTGCTCTCAACAGTGGCTATCAAGAAAATGTCCAGAGTTCCCGGGGTTATGATCACTCAGTATGTTGAGATACTGCCGGCAGGAAAGTCAACACCCGACTTTGCCCGGAAACCAATGCCTACGACTACTCAGGAGGGTAAATAACAAAACCCACGTAAAACGTTGATTACAACAACGTTATCAAACACTATCTACAGCTGTATCACTGTCGCAAGTCTTTCTGTGTTTTTGTTTTTCAGGTAAAAAAGGATTTTTCAAAGCCATGGTTAGTGGAGAGCCGGCACCAGCTGTGACATGGGGACGTAATAAAGGCGAGGTCGATGACCCAGAAAAATACAAGACCAGATATGACGACAGAGCTCAAGAGCACATTCTAGAGGTGAGAAAACAGTATCGAAACAAAATGCTCCACGTCTCATAAAGCACAAACTTATACGTTGTATCCCTGTATTCCAATCCTTTCTCCTGTACTCCCACACTTGCTGACCTGTATTAAACATGCATATTTTAATTGAATTGTTTAAAAGTATGACGTTCATTTATTTTGATTTGTTCTCAACTTCACAGTACTCAATTAAAAGAGACAATGTGAGACAGAGCGTAATAGTCAGCACTAAAGATGTAATCTAACTCTGATAATATCGCTCCACCAGATACTCAATGTAAATCCAGATCAAGCCGACACCTACAAATGCTTTGCCACCAATGAGTACGGAATGGCTGTCTGCACTGCAACTCTCAATGTTATTGAAGGTAAAAGACGAGATTCTTACTCTGCCATATGTTCATTGTAAATGAATCAAATGAAAGTGTAATATACTGGAGATGTGACTATTCACTAATCATTTCTTGTGTCGCTATTGTTTTCATGTTTTGATTTTTTCCCCAGTTGGTTTCAAGAAGAAAGCCAAAGAAGGTATGACATTCACCACAGACCTATGAAGACGCTTAAGTTTTCTCTTTCTGCCATCCATACATTGATTTTTTTTTTTTTTTGAATTACAGAGAGTTCATGATCTTGCATTTTATTCTGAGAAGCAACAACAATAATGTAACTTGAACATGGTAAAATACTATGCTGTAATAAAACAAAACACATCCCTGCAATTGCAGAGCAAGACTTACGTATTTACAAATGAATTTGATCCAGGGATATAGAATGGAAACAAATATAATAGTGGGGTTATTTTCGATTAAGAAAACCTCTATCTCGTTTTTTTCCTTCAAAGTGACAACTCTTTCTGCAAATGAAAAACCACCACAAGATTTCAGAAAAATGCTCAAGAAAACGTAAGTTCAAGTCAGAGTGTTTTTCTAAATATGTACTGCTGTAGATCTCCAAAAACATATATTATTCTCTTTTCAGTGTTTTTGTCACCAAAAAAAAACAACTCCCACCAACAAAAGAGGGAGAAATTGATCCCAAGCTAATGGAACTGCTCATCTGCGCACCAAAGAAGGACAATGAAAAAATCTGTTTTGACTTTGGTGTTACCGACTTCCGCTGGTTGCTTAAGAGAGTCAACCAGCTGAAAAAGGAAAGGAAAGATGAGCAGGCAAAGGTACTGTACTGTATGCAGTTTGTAATAATCAATGTATTTTGAACCTGCGAAATGCTGGCGAGGTTTTAAGCAAAGTCACAACATTTTTTATATTAATAAATAGAATGTTGCAGGGATGACATGTTGTTCAAGGCCAACCCTAGAAGTTAGTGTTGCACCAGTTCCCTTCCATTTGATTTCGGATACTTGCAGGAATAGGCTCTGTGGCAAACACAAGTTTATGATCCTCTCACACGTGTTCGGCAAGATAATCTTAAACAGCACTTTCATGATGAATTGTATATATTGAAGTGTGAATGCAATCGGCAGTGACTAGAACTAGAAAGACAGTAGAGTGCAGATCGACGTCAGGTGTGTCTGCAACGACCACTGCTTTATTGTGTGATTGACTGAATATAAACCACAATTGGTTCAACCTCTCCAATTGCAAACTGTTTTCCCCCACAGTGTCTTTGGCCGATTGGTTGTGTGTACTGATTGGTTGTGTGTACAGGTAGTAATGGAGATAGAGATAAAAAAACTATGGGCTATAAACAAACTAAAACTAAATAAAACTAAATTTTGAACCCATTCAAAAAAACATTGATTTTGAGACGAGGAAACCGGGAGTTTTAGAACTCATTCCTGCAGCACTATATTATCTAAAAACTTTTCACGAAGACGGTGCCATGGACCCCACTCTGAGATTCACTGAGCTGTAGTGTGCTTTTTTTTTGGTGACTTTAAAGAGTAATTCCACACCAGTGTGTGAAGTAGTGTTTCACTGCCTTCTCTCCCAAATTTGCAAGCCTGTTTCACCTCTGGTTGTGGTCAGAAGTGTGTTGCACCTGTAACCACACCTCCCAATATGGGGCGACAGTTGCTCAGTGGTAGATCAAGGTCGTCTTTCAACCAGAGGATCGATGGTTCGAACCCCGGCTCCTCCTAGTCCATGTCGATGCATCCTTGGACAAGACACTTAACCACAAATTGCTCCCGCAAGCTGCGCCTGCGGTGTAAGATTAGTTGAGACTCCTGATGGGCAGGTGGAATCATTGCATGGTAGCCCCTCACAATGGGTGTGAACGGGTGAATGACGACATGTTGAGTTAAAGCGTTTTGAGTGGTCGGAAGACTAGCTAAGGGCTAGCTACCATTTACCAATAGTGATGTCACAGGAGTACACTTGCACATCACTGCAGAGAGATGAGAGGTTAAATCACTGGATGTCTGAAAAACAACATTTCAAAGGGGTATTAAGTTACTGGGGATTTTTTTCCCCCAAGGTTTGTTTTGATTAGTTTGCCTGAAGCTATACCAGTGTAATGTATCTTGAAAACATCCATGGTCCGCTCAAGGCCGCTTACGTTGAAATGTCATGGCTTCTGCAGTGAAAAATCGACAGATACACAGGACATTTCATTTCTCTTTTTCAGGTTGTAGAGCAAGTGAACAATGTGAGACAAATAGAAATACAACCAAATGGGAGAGCCGAGTTTGGCCTCGACATGACACTACATGACCCCAACAGTGCAATCAACTTATACAAGGTGAGTTAATGTGTATTGCAAGATAAACTATTCACAACCAATCACTGTTCAAATAAAAAGGAAATAAAAAATCTAATCGGAGCACTTCTCTCTGAAAAGGATGGGACAATGGTTCCATATGGGGACGATGAAAATTTAAAGCATAGCCTTAAGACAACAGCGACAACATATGTTTTCAGCATCAAAGATCCTCAGCCAGAAGATGCTGGGTTTTACCAGGTCGATGTTGAAGATACAAATGTCCTTGCAACTTACTTCCAAGGTACAATGTCACTAATGCAACTGTGAGAAAACAGGATGGTCGTACTGGCAGTTGGTGAGACAATGCAAGGCACATTCAGGAATGAGACCTCAGTCCGTTAATCCACACCCTCCCTTCCTCCTCTCTCAGTGCCTGCTGTGGAGTTCATAGCCAAGATTAAGGATGTGAAGGCCTTGGAAAGTGAGGACGCCATCTTTCAGTGTGTCTTGTCAGCACCCCTCAACAGAATTACCTGGTCAAAACAGGATTCATCCCTTGAATATGGGGACAAATATGAGATCACCGTCTCAGAGGACAAGCTAATTCACACGCTGAGAGTTAAAGACTGTACAATGGGAGATAATGGAGCCTATTATGCCATTGCTGGGATATGTTCCAGCTGTGCCTCTCTTCAAGTGGAAGGTGGGAAATCTTTTTTTTTGTATAGATATTTAACAGTGTGATACCTGGATATGCACTCCTTCGTATCCTTGCTTATTTTAAAAGTGTGAGAAAAGTTAAGGATTCGTTATCCGTACTTGTATGCTTTTCACTGTGATCCAAATGATAAAGGACGCATGGGCACCCCAACGGGGAATCAAGATGAGCTGACTAAACAACAGAAACAGAAAGACGACTTGGAGGCAGCCAGACGAGCACAGGCTGAAAAGGACGCTGCGGGGGATGGAGGTGATGGAGGTGATGGAGACGGGTCTGGTGATGGTTCTGGAGGTGATGGAGGTGATGGAGACGGGTCTGGTGATGGTTCTGGAGGTGATGGTGGAGACGGCACTGTTACGTGAATTATCTGGGGGGTGACCCCTCACGATTTTTAATTCGATAATAATAAAAAAAAAAATTGAAAAATCAATTAATTAATTTTTTTTTTTTTTTTTTCTTTATTATTAGAATAAGTATCAGTGTGGTTTGTGCATGTAAAGAATGCCATCAGTAATGTACCGAGCTGGATCAAACACAACTTACCTCAGGGGCTGAAGGGGATCTGCTGAGGCGTAACCCCTCTCCAGGGCTGGCTTCTCAAGAAAATATGAAGAAAAGGACTTGGTCGAAGAAACTAATTCGTTATTTATTTATTTGCATTTAAATCAAAGTGTAGTCTCTTGGTCCAAAATACAGAGAGAAAATCGTTAACTGAAAAATGTAAGAAAAATCACTTAAGTATTCAAAAACCCCTTCAGAGCAGTTTACAGACAAAGGATCTGTAAAAGCACTGACTCAGCCAGCAGACGGGCTCACTGTGTAGCCTGCGGAGGAAAAAGTTAATGATTCACCCAGCGCAGGACTGGACAGAGTAAGCTTTCTCTCCTGTTTCGACTTCAAAAAATCTTCTAAGTATTCTTAAAAATTCTGACTCTCAAAGTCCGGAGATTCTGCAAAAAGTTAAAGTTTCACCTCCGTGCAGGCAGAAGCCCGCACGGGGTTCGAGACTCCCTCCACCTCCGAACTCCGTCTCCTCCCAACTTCAACCTCGAACTGTTTCAAAACTGCTGGTATTTATACTCGTCCGGGGCTCAGATCTCTGACTTCAAATGGATTCCTACCCTTCACATCAACCATATCTTCAAACAGAATTTCCAACATCATTTGATTGATTAGGCCCAAAAACCCTGACTTCAGCGTAATCTCAGAAAGCCGGGTCTCTCTGTGTGTCCATATGAACCCCTCAGCAGTCTCATCGACGCCACTGTCAAGGCTAAGTTTATTTATATGTACCCACAGGCTAAACTAATGACCTTAACGCCCTACCAGCTTCCTAGAACTGCTGACTCTGTCTTTTTGACTTTGTCTGGGATTTTCCCTTCTTACTCCGGCCGCCTAGGTGGAGCCTCAGTCTTCCTTCTTTGTGTGAATTTGCTGGCTCAGCTCTTGGACTTCCCCCTGAACCGAGAAGCCCGCCTGGGGGTGTGTATGGGTGTGTGTGTGTGTGTATAGGAGAATGAGTGTGCGCCCACCCGTACACATCACAGGGGTTTTGGACAACCGAAGCCTGTCTGTTTAACAGGTTCAACCTTATAAGAGCCTCCGAGTCATATGCCTGATTTAAACACGGCTTTGCTGGTAGAGACATCACGACTTCGCAAAACCTCCACCGTGTTCAACAGCACGAATAACAACCTCCTGACAGAAGGAGAGGATGCCGATGATAAGAAAAAGAAGCGAGTACGAACTGACCCTTTGGTTCCTGACACTGTTATAGGTAAAATCCTTGCATTTTGTGTCACTGCTATAGTTTTAGTGCCAGTTGTCATAACGTTGACTGTACATTGTCAGCTTTGCTATCTGGGTCCGTATTAATCAAGTGTCTCAGAATTACTCCAAGGTATTGGACTGGAGGTTTGACTCGAAAATACATTTGGTCCCAACCTAGAGTAAAATATGAGGGATCGTATGGGCCGATGTGATGTGTAAGATAATTAAGGCCTATTGTTTATAAGAAACATCTTCAAACTGTTCTTTGTGGACTGGCCCCAGGTCAGATCTACGGATTCAGAAATGTGGCGTTTAAATTCTGGATTTAAAATCAAACTAATCATATAGCTATTGGATCTTCCAATAACACATAACTCACTACAACCAGAAGTTTGGTGGCAGAAAATGAACTGTTCGTCAAACAAATTGAGACAATTTAATAGACACTTAGGTTAAATTCTTATGACTTGCGTAAAAGGATTATCATTATTTCAGGCAACTATTTCATTTAATAATTATAAAGGACTTTGATGATCTACTACAGGAAAGATCTTGTGCAGTGCTGCATATTGACCAGTAGAGAGTGACATTATTATTATATTCAGCAGAGGTTGTACATGGCCTGACATTAAACACGTTTACTTTGTTCTTACTTGCAGATCGCCGTGTTCAGTTCGTCTGTGGACTGTCAGCTACTGTTGCTAATATTGGTGAACGGGCAGAGCTGTCTTGCAAACTAAGCAGTGAGACCTCTGAGGGAGGTTGGTATAAAAATGGGAAGCTGGTAAGTCAACTACTTTTGGAGAATGTTTTTGAATATAGGACTACTGCCATGAATATCACTGTTGCAGACCCCGTGCATGTATTAGTATTAGTGCATTGCATACCTTAATTTATCTTAATGTGTGATGAATATTGAATCTTTTTTATCTGACAAGCTAACCAGTGAGGATGGGGTAACAATTATCAAAGATGGAGCCTGTCACAGGTTGGTGATTGATTGCTGTGAAAAAGATGATGCAGCTGTGTACTGCTTTGAAGCGGAAGGCCGTAAATCAGAATCAACGCTGAATATTCAAGGTCAGAATAAAAATCAATAACATGGTTTGGCATCAATTGATGAATTATCCCTTGGGTTAAATGGGTTACGGTTTTTGACAAATACTTTTTTCTCCAACATTGAAGATCTGCCAAGAATCGATGATGATGCGCTGAGAAAATTCACAAAGACAGTCATTATAAGGGCCGGTGAAAATGCAGAATGGAAGATGCCATTCTCGGGTGGGGCTCCGATGACTATACGGTGGTACAAGGACGACGATGAGCTTTTGCCCGCTCTCAATGTGAAGATGGAAACATCAGCTACTGAGAGCAAGCTACGCCTTGTTAAGTGTCAAAGGAAAGATGGTGGAGAGGTCAAAATTAAAATAAAAAATGAATTTGGTACAACCGAAGCTATTTCCAAACTTATCGTACTCGGTGAGTTGTGAAAAACAGACATTAAAGTTTCCTTGTGTTGCACATTGTTCTGTATGTAAGAAGATAAAAGCTTTTCCCCGTTTTCCCAGTACGACTACTTTCATTTCACCAACAGACAAACCCACACCGCCGCAAGGCCCGGTGGACATTATGGAAAGTGCTGTGACATCTGTTGAGTTTCAATGGAAACCACCTAAAGATAGCGGTGGATGCCCGCTCACAAACTACGTCATAGAACGCCAACAAGCCGGGCGCAATAAATGGTCAGATCTCGGTGAGATCCCCGGCAGCGACCCAAGTTACAAAGATTCAGATGTGACACCTGGAAGGAGATACTGCTACCGGATCAGAGCCAAGAACGCAGAAGGCATCAGCCATTACCTGCAGACAGGAAACATAGCAGCTGGTGTCTTACGTAAGTCTTTAGCTTGAGCCTAACTCAGGCTTCATGAGGGATATTTGCTGTCTGATGAAAACCCCTTCACTTCTTGGGAAGCAGGTACAATAACAATAGAGTGCAACAAAGCAAACAAAAGATTACATTTCTTTACATCTATTTTAAGTTGTTTCATGAATTCATTATTCACTCTGATGCATTTTCCCATCGCCACTGAATTTAAGAGGATTATTATTATTGTGGATTGTCATTTTTGATTCTTCCACGAGGAGTTGCCAGAAGTCAGAGTCAGGCTTTAATCACTGAAACTTTACATAATGCATCACAGAAATAGTTCTGCATCATTAATGAGAGGAAAACATAACTTCATCCAACTCCCAGTGGAGGTAATACAAGTTGAAATGTCTGGCTTTGAGAGCACACTCACAGCGAGGTGCAGCCACTGTGTACACTGTGTGTCCATCAAAATGAAAACACTCTTTTTCCTGTACATTATGCTACATTTACCCGACCATTGTCAGCTCTCCTGCTGGTTATATTTGGTGAATAAAACATGGTGAGCTGGAGTTGACATGATTTAATTTAGGCAGGAATAAAAAGAATATTAAAACGATATTACATAACACAGAACAGTCAAAATGTCATGTTTCCTCCACAGGTTATCCCGGATCCCCAGCAGCACCAAAGGTGGTCAGTGCCTTTAAAGATTGCATCAATCTGGCGTGGTGTCCTCCATGTGACACTGGAGGAACCAAAATAGTGGGATACAAATTGGAAAAGAACAAGAAAGGCACAAATTACTGGAGCCTTGTAAATCAAGGGGGACCTATTACAGGTATCCAACTCATGTGGGAAGCTGCAGAAATAAAGCAAATAACCCAGTGGGAATATTAATGTCTGCTATGCATGTTAGAGGTGTGAATCTTCACTGGCCTCTGAACGCCGTTTTATTTAGAAAGTGCTTTCAAATATCAGACAACAACATTCTATAACATACGAAGCTGCATCTTTTCAAAACCAGTATCTGTTTTACCCGCCTCAGTGGGTGAACGAGCCTAGCAGCTAGCGGCCTTTAGTTATTTAGTTGTCCTTTCTCACAGCTCTCCTTCTCTTATGAGATATAATCACTGCATCCCACAACAGAACAATACCACAGTTGAATTTCAGCCAGCGTGCATGTTTTTTTCCGCCCAACATTGTTGAAACAGGGCAGCTGATATCGGTAGCCAGAGCAACAACTTAGCGGACAGCAGAGTGCCATCTCTCACAACACAGAACAGAGGGGAGGGGAAACAAGATAATGACAGCAAAACACAGCAAAGACTCAAACTGAGCTGAAATTAAACCAAAATTCGATGCAGTAGATTCAAGAAATATCCATACCTCTGACGAACACGCCTACACAATTTAACATTTCTAGTAATATGACAACAAAACATTTTCTTTTTCCACAGATACAAAGTATGCAGTGAAAGATGTTTTTGAAGGGGCAGCATATGCATTTAGGGTGGCTGCTATCAACCTATCCGGGGCTGGAGATCCTAGTATTCCATGTTACACAGTAATCGCAAGGGATCCAATGAGTAAGTCTGTCACACTGAATTCTTATACTCTGTTGCAGTTGTTTCCACTGAAAATTATGCAAGTCATGCATCATATTGAACCTGTTCAACTTAATGCTGCCTGTACCTCTTTGGTTAGTATAAAAGCGTGACAATGTTGAGCCAATAACCTCTCATTTCTGCATTTTTAGAACCTCCAGGCAAAGTCACAGACCTGAAGTTAACATCCTCCAATTACACCACATTTTCACTGGCTTGGACTAAACCTACAGAAGTGAAAGGGGTAGAGGATGAAGCCCAAGGCTACTACGTGGAGATCAGACCAATAGAAAACCTTGAATGGACTCGTTGTAATGCCATCCCAACTGCTCTAACTTCCTACACCGTGCTTGGCTTGAAGGCGATGGCCAGCTACTGGGTGAGAGTAATTGCCACCAATTATGGAGGCGATGGAGAACCTCAAGGCTTCGACAGTTACGTCACAGCCATGCCTCCTGCTGGTAAAATTTCATTTTTTCTATCGTGTTTGTATAGTGTCTAACAATATGTTGTTTTGTATACATGGATATTGGAGTTAAAGGGTGGAATTGATGTGACATGAGAGTTTAAGGAGCAATGTGCAGGATTTAGTGACATCTAGTGCCGAGGTTGCAGATTGCATCAGACTGAATACTCCTACAGTGGTCTTCAGGTGAAAACGCGAAAGGCTCTGGCTAGAGACAGTGTTTGGTTTGTCCATTCTGGGCTACTGTAGAAACATGGCGGTGCAATGGCGAACTCCGTGAAGAGGACTCACTCCCTATGTGTAAATAGCTCAAAAAGGTTTCATCTAACTTCCACAAAGTGAAAACACACTATAAAAGGGTTAAACCACAGTCAACTCCCAGCACAGTAGTAGTGACCTCTCAATCACAAGGTATACCACGTCCTAAAACATACCCTGCTTTATGGTTCTTTTATCCAAATGGGACCTTAATTTACTGAAAGAACATCATGCTGCATTAAAAAAGACTTGAAACGAACGATTGAGACCATAAACGTATGTTTAACATGTTTACTGATGTAATACATTAAGTGAGAAGTAATTTTCTCATAAACTTCAATTCAATCAGACTTCTTTTTGCAACCAGATGAGTCGCCCGCTGATTTTTAATTGGATTTGCTCTACAGGCCCAGAGGCTGCTGCCAAAGTTAATAATATACGCTGCAATACAGTACAAAGAATTAGAAAAATCTGAGAATGGCAACATTATTTCAAGAAGAATGAAAGACTACCAGTTTGCTCAATTATACGATGACAAGAATCTAAACATTTTATTCTAAATTCCACCCTCACAGTCAGGCCAAAGTTTAAAGGTCGCAACATGAAGACCTTTGTGGTGGTACGATCTGGCAACACAGTCCGTCTGAACATCAACTTTGAGGTATTGTGCAAGGAGTTTTCCTCCTAATTAATTGGGAATGTATTTAATCGAATTAACAAATACATTTCCTTTCTTACCGCCTACAGGCCTCGCCCCTGCCACAAATCCTGTGGCTAAAAGATGGTACTCCGGTGCTCAGACATGTAATTATTACCAACTCTGATAAAGGCTCTCAAATGTTAATCCCCACGTCTGAGCGGTCCGACAGTGGCATCTACACCATTACTGTCAAGAACATTGTCGGCCAGGAGAGCCTCAATGTTGAAATCAGAGTCACAGGTGAGTCTCGGTGTGCTTGGCCATGAAATGAGAAACTGAGCCGCATATAGCAAGTACTGTTTGTTGCACAGCAGATACACTTTTGTAAGCCAGACCTCTGTTTCTCTAAATGTGGATGTAGATGATCCCAAGCCTCCAGGTCCAGTGGAGCTGGATCAGAACATCCCAGAAACAGTGACTCTGTCCTGGACTCCCTCTCCAGATGAGAAGAGGGACGACAGACTTCACTACATGGTATCCACGCGGGACTCCTTCCAACGCACTTGGAGGACAGTGGCCGACAACCTCTTCAACAATAAGTTCACAGTTATCAATATTTTGCCTGGACGGGAGTATTACTTCAGGGTATTTGCTAAAAATGACATGGGTCTTTCACCGCCTTCCGGATCCCCTGTGTTTGGAACCATGAAGCAAAAGGGTTGGTGTCTAAATCACAAAGATATCTGAATCACTGATCCTGTACTCACTGCATCATGTTTCCTATGCTGAAGTGCAGATTAAGGTTCCTGCAGAAGCTGCCTCAGTAAAACACTTGCATTTTCAAATTTAAAACCACTGCTCACCAAACCAGAACTCAGGACAGTTTAACTCTACCGATCCCTCAGGTAAATACTGACCTTGGATAGACAGGCACCTTATAAATGGAATGAATTACAGGGGATTTAAAAACTTGAATGTCTCACCCCAATGTTTGTTTTTATTTTTCAAACGTTTAACTTCTTGATGGATTCAACCACAGTATTGCTGTAATAATACTTGTAAAAAGCCAAATTAATACTGGAACTACCGGGCTCTGTTCCAGAAATAAGAAAGCGTCATTCAAAGCAACACTGACATGCAAATACTGCAAAAAATTCAACCGGACAACATATACTTGCCCACTCGTAAAGGAAGTTCATTCTATTTATCCAGACGAGTGAAGAGTAAACAGAACGTCAAGCGTAAACTTGATGAAGTGTCCCATTAAGACTTTTTACAGCCCCAATGCGAACACCATTTCCCACACGCCCATTTATTTGGTGAAATGTCATCTAGGTTTGACAGACTGAGAACAGTTTAACTGTGGACTACTAAACTAGGCCGGTACGTGACAACAGAGATGATTGAACAGACCCTCTTTAAGTGAAGGAGATTACAGATAAAAAGTTGGAAAGCTGAGAGTAGAAGAGCGTATAAGGGAAACAGAGTTGAGGCATATTGTAGTGGGGGGGGGTACGATCCTGTCTCCTGGCCCAGCGGCGGCCCATGCAAAAAGTGTATGGTGACCCTTAAATGGGATCAAGTACAACAATTGACTTACTGACTTACCGGTATATCACTGACAATACAGTTTTCTTTGCATTTTGAAATAACTAACTTGAGCTTTTGTGTTTTATAATCATATTAAGTATACGTATGCAAAACAAAACATGGCCTGGATGGGTATATGACACTGGATTTAGAAATTGTTGTGGCCCTGGAGCTTATTTGAAATTGCCCTATCCTCTTGCATGGCTCATGCAGCAGCAGCCTTGGCCTCTCTGTGCTGCATTTCTTTGGTCGTATACTCTAGCTTGAATAAATACGGCTGAATATCCGAGTCAGCCAAAACACATTTCTTTCCTCGTTCATAACATCCTCTGCACAAATTAGTTTTTTGGGATGCCATTTTCACTGTAGAACTCGTAGCTCGTTTGCAATACAAGTGTATACGTTTATAAGTTATAAGTTTGAAGAAAAGCGGCCATTTGTGAAACCCTAAACTTTGAGTTTCTTTGTGTTTCAGGAAAGTTCAAAGTCAACATGCCAGAGACAAAATCCCTTGACTTCCAGTCCCCACCATCATTTATCGTTCCCCTGAAAACGCGCACAGCTCCACGGGGTTACGAGAGCTACATGAGCTGCGCAGTTAGGGGGGATCCAGCTCCACGGGTGACATGGTACCACAACCATATCAGCCTGAACACAAACACCAACTACCACGTCACCAATGTGTGTGGAGTTTGCTCCTTGCTCATACTGAAGGTGGGACCCAAAGACGACGGGGAATACAAAGTGGTCATCGAGAACAAACTGGGGACAGCCGAGTCCTCAATGACGCTGGTTGTCAGAGGTATTAACATTTATATGAGGTTTTACATTTTCTTTTTGTCTAGACACTGAGGAAACATTTGAGTGACCAGTATGTAAATGAAACAAGCTGAGGGTATCAATATGTTCCTTTACAGAGTGAAGAGGAGCTGCAGCTGCCAAACAGGAGCTGAACCAAAAGATTTCTACTGTGTTTTAAATCAATTACCAAAAATGTAGCGACAACAACTCATTCATTTTAAGTTACTTAATTGCAAACTATCAAAACATGAATTGTGTCTTTTGGGGAAATGTTTTATCCTGCACTATTAAACTTTGGAGATATTTCACCATCCTGCTTCCATTTACTGAAAATTAGGTAAAATACAAAATGTTTAGTTCTACTGTTCAATGATTTGAATTACGTGTAACACAAAAGCCCTTTTAGCAGCTTGATGTTGTATAGATTGAGTGCAGCTTCCTTCACTTTCTAGAACCGGAGGTTGCCGCCTATAGCATACTCGCTTTTATCATTATGGTAGAGAGACACTGTCGATCTTTTGTTTCTCTCATTCAGTAGACTGGGGTCTCTCTATGGATACAGAATGGTTGCTGTTGCTGGTGCCTTTAAACATTAAATTGCTAAAAGACATCCCTGGGAATTGTGATACTTGCTACTACTACACCACAGTGAGATCTATTACACACAAAAGCAACATGTACCACATTCCTGCCACCAGTTTTACGCCATTGGTTGGTTTGAAAATGACAGCTGTCAGTGAGTTCCATGGAGGTGCTGTGCATAAGAAGTGGCACCAGCAGTGGGAAAACACATAAGTAAATGTATTCAAATGTTTTACAAAAGTAGTTTTGAGGTACTTGGAATTTGATTTAGTGTTTTAATGTTCTACTCAAACTGCATTTCAGAGTGAAATCCTGTAATTTGTATTCCACTACCTTCAACTGACAGTCTTATTCAGGCAGTTAAATGTATTGTATAGGCTACTTACAAGTTTGAGAAATGTGATGCATTACTACAATAAACACCACAACAGCACATAACCTGGCCACACCAGGACCAGCTTTAAAAGTATCGTGTTCCTTAACATTACATGTTCTAGGTCTTTGAAAGTTAGTAATTGAGTTGCTTTTTTTATTTCAATATTTATGCACATTTTATTGCTAATGCACTTTAACTTGAAAGTAAGTTTGAAAGTCATGAATGCCTGACCTTTGCATCTCAGTGAGTATTTTTACACAGTGGTATTATACTTCACTGGTGGATCTTAGCTCTTCTTCCACCACTGCAGTCACATGCTGTCACTCCCCCCCACACCCACACCAGCAGTTGCTGTGGCTGGTATGGGGGTCCAATGAAAGACTAGGTCAAAGGGTCAGGAGAAACAACGTGATATCTTTGAATCTCCAGAGGAGAAGCCACACTTTACAGAATCCAGTTCACTGAAGACAAGCAGGTCTTCAACTCCGTCCAGTCTCCCTCCTCTCCTCCTCCTGCTAGCATGGCCAAGCGCAAATCAAAGAGGCCGCAAGAAGAAGACACCTCCACTGTATTGGACTCATCAGTGTCACAGTCCAGGAGCAAGATAAACTCCCATGTTTCTCCAGCCTTGCTGTTCATTATTATCTTCAAAATCGGGGCCTCTATAATGGGTTGGTTCTGTGTACAGCAGCAGCAGAGCCTCGACCAGCTTTTACAACAATGCAGAAGAGAATCACAAACCTCCAGCAGGTGGTGGTGGTGACTGACGCACAGGTAACTTCCACAGTTTAACGTTAACTTTGCTTTTCTGTGTGTTTCTGCTGGGCTGGTCATGGACATTGTGAAATAGTGAAATGTTACCTACATGTCCTGCTTTTGTTTTGTTTTATTGTGCACCAAGGTCAAATAAAGCAACAGTTTCAAGTAAATATGAATAAACAAACAAATAAAAAAGGAGGTGCATTAAAAAATGCTTTCAGTCATTTGTAGTTAACGAATAATATGTCTGAAAATCTAGGTATGGGACTTTATTTTGAAAGGTTACGGATGTACGATGTTTTAAAATAGTGAGCTTGGCCTGATAGTAACGCGCTAATTTTAGCACGACCTGATTTTCAGTGGCATTTACAGTCTCTACGGCTATTGTGAAATATTAATAGCCTTATGCCAAATATTTTTTTCATTATCAGCAGTGATTGCTACTAGCTGCTCTGTCCCCATGTTTAGGCTTATCATCGTAGTATATTTACAAGAAAATAAATTGGTTTGAAATGTCTGGTTTATTTAATACCTGACAAATCATCACATTCTCAGTGGTTTTGATCTACCCACAATGGCCTAATACACCCAAGGATATTAAGAATATAAATATATATATATGTATAAATTAACAATATTTACATTTTGCTGACAAATTGATGTTGGCTAATGCAAATTGATGTTGTCTAATGGAAGGCTATATATTGGCATATTATACTGGCCCTACTTGCTACAGCAATAAGACAGCTCAGTCTGACATAACTCAAGGAAAAGAAGACATTTCAAATGTTTGAACTGAAATCAAACCACATGGCTAAATATTTTCTCTCTCTCTACACGGATACAGGTTTGGGTGTGGACGAGAGGATCTTTGCCCTGGAGGAGGTCCAGAAACAGGCTGAGGTTGCCCTGGCCACTTCAAAGAAGTTGAAGAACTCCGACCATGCGCAGCTGTGGGCCCCCCATGACGAGATGGACACTGTATCGGTGTGCAACCACCGATACAATGAGCCCTTTCTATCTACATACAGAGCGGGTCCACGCTTGGCACAAGGGAGAAGTTTGAGTTGGTTGCAATCTGCAACTGTACTACTAAATGTCACCAGATCCTACACACTAGACCTTAAAATGGTGATTTATTTTATGAATGGCAGTAGGCTAATTACATTAATCTCTCAGGACAAAACAACAAAAGGGGAGCATGATGACAAGCTGACAGGTATATTTAATGCACAGGTATCGGGTGTCGTGAAGCAAAAACTGTTGAATGTTAAACACATCATTTTCATATCTTTAATATGATGATGTTCTTAAACAGTGGCTACATGTGCAGCGAAAATATGGGCAAAACAACCCCAATAATAATGTTTGTCCAGAGAACATAGAAATACAACAGCAGTAGAACTGACATTCCCATTCAAAGCAACGTAGCAGGATGGTCTGAACGGTGGCAAATGGCATGTGTACCGTTGCCATTGCGACTGCTTGAGGGGGCTAACTTCTATGCGAACTAAAACGACTTACAGCAAGTCAGGAATTCCCTCAGGTGAAGTTTTGCTGCAACAAATAAAACGAGCAGTGGAATTAAGCGGTAACTTCATTTAAAATGAGTAACATTTAACAACTTAATGCTTCATTCACACACTCTTATTTTCTGTAACCAGTGTAGCATTAAAGCATGGTGGGATTAACAAGCTAACTAGTGGACAGCTAGCTAGCTCAGACTAGCGGACTAGCTTGCTAATTCTGCCGTGCTTTATTGCTACACTGGTTACAGACAACCAGCCGAACAGCAGGCTGGAAACCAGCGTCACTGCTGGTCCTGACGGTCCCACTAACGTGTGTTGTCCCGTAAACAATTAACTAATTCATTAATAATTGCCATTTTCTTTTGAACGAGTGAAATAACCACAGAAAACCATTCAATGTCAGTTTGACTCCTACAGAAAACATCCCTCTATCCAAAAACATACTTTGGAGCAATTTGCTGGCGGAGCAACACATTCACTCATCAGTGTCACTGCAGAAATGGACATTTGTGAAACTATTTGTCTTATTTAATTGTGTGATTGATTTGCAGCAGGTGCAGGATGGGGCTGGCTCTGACAGCCAACTCTAACTCAGGCTGGAAATAATTAGAAGCAAACTGAAAATGGAGACATGGAATCATACATGTGGTGTGTATCACCACCTGAGACCACTGAGCACATCAATTTGACAACATTCAGACCGTTTAAGATTTTATTTTTAAGCCACACCAAATATTTTCGGTGAAACTTTACAGTGTAGGCTACTTGCTTTGAAATATATTTGTCCCATTCCACCAGCATTTACTGAGCATGAGTAACACAGATAGCATTCCCTTTTTAGGAGAATAAATTGCAAAAAATGAGCTGTGCTAACATAATGAATGCAACTGTGTCACGTAACATACTCCGAAAGGTATGTAAACTCGTCTTAACTGTCAACACATGCAGCCTCCAGCTTGATTAAATTAAAACAACAGGTCTCACCCTGTATATTTGGGCCTCTGACCAACCTGTTGTTTATTATACTCGTATCTCACAACGACACAAACATGCGTGCTTATCCAACTCAATTGCATGTATTTTCAAATTCTACTTCCAGATGTAGCTTCTACCAGTTGTTTTAATTGAGGAGTTGCCATTTTTAACAGTGTTGTTCCTAGTGGTGGAATGTAACTGAGCACATTTACTCATGAACCAAAAATATAAAATAATAAATTAGCTTTAACTTTACCAGCTGAAACATCAATCTGATTAATAAACAGGATTCTGGACCTTTCTGCAGAATGAGTACTTTTGGCACATTTTGATACTTCTGTACTTTTACTAAAATAACTTTTTTAAATTTTTACTTGTGATAAACTTTGTGCTACTTCTACTTCTATCTGAGTACTTCCTCCACCACTGGTTCTCAAAGTTTCCTCTTTGTACAAAAAGTGTAATAAAATCACACTTATTTTTACTACAAAGGAAATAACGCTTATAATAAGCACACCTTCATGTGCATTACACACAGAACCAAAACAGAGGGCTTCGTTGTAAATAATACACACAATATGTAAACTATTTTCATCTACAGAAACTACCCTAAAAACACGAAGACTAATGCTGCTTTAGTTTTTCCATCTTTGGCTGAATGACTGAGTCCCTTGAGAGCCCTTGTGAACAATACTGCTGTCAGATCCTTATGTCCACACACACACACACACACACACACACACACACACACACACACACACACACACACACACACACACTACAGCCCGCCTACTCCCCAGTCCCACCACTTCCTCCACAGCTCTCACATTTGTGCAGTTCTTTCACGCTCATCACATATTTAACGTCTCACCATCACATGAAGATCACAATTGCTCACTTAAACTAAGGAAACAGCCACAGAATTTGACATCAGTCGGTGGATTAAAAGTAGATCCCTCTACTTCTTCTTTGCTGCTTTTTTTTTTGTTGGAGACAAAAAAAAAAGAAAAAACTTTTTGGAGTTACTTTGGACCAAATTACAGCTGCATGCGGAGGCCAGCAGCTTTGGGAGCGATGTCATCTCTACTTTCTCACAACAAAGATGAGCCACGCATCAGAAAGTCGCTCTCTGACTCCTCTCCGACTTCATCCACCGCCACCACCAAGAGCCTGAGGGTAAGGCCGGGCTGTCTTTAATCCTTCCAGTGTCTGTTTGGTTCGAGGAAATGCCACGGCTGACATAATGCAAACACTAACATTAGAGTTCATTCACTGTCAAACGCATGTCTGTAACGAGCCACAGAGGTATTCCTGTGTTTGTATGCTCCGACATATAATGTGAGAAGCAACAACATTGTTTACATATGACAGCTGTTGGAATGCAACTAAGGATTTTTCTAATGTCCTTCAGGCCACTTTAAACTGTCAATGGCACTATCATTATTGCAATAGTTTCATTGTGCTGCAGTCAAGAAAACGTATGTAGAAGCAGAATTCCTCGAGTGATGGCGTAATCAGTGACTTTTCAAGCTTTGTTGTAATTTTACGCATTTATTTGGGTGCTATAATTGACAATTAATCATATATAAACAAATAAAGATGGTGTTTCCATTTGCCAGATGTATCAGTGTAATATTTATAAAACTATGCACTATACTTTCTGATTAGAATGACACATGTTTTTTGTACAACTTTAAACTTTACAAACATGTTAATTTGTTCGATTGTAAAGTTATTTTTTAGAATATCTTTTGGACATTTGCCTTAATCCCCATTAGTGTACCAGGGACATTGTGGTTACATGGCACGCATCTTGAACCCCTAAGCCACCCCATAATAAAGATTGATCTCTTCTGAAACTCTGACATGCTTCTAATGGCTCTCAATGACTCACATCAAGTGTGAAACTAAATTGCATGCTGATGTGCGTGAGCATGGAGGAACAAAACTTGTAAGTGAAACCAAAGAAAAGTTGTAGCGAGCAGTTAGTCTTATCTGTAGAATCCACTTAGGGAAGATTCATGGAGAGACACAGAGAGAGGGATACAGGAAGAGAGAGAGAGAGTGAGAGAAAGAGAGCTGGGGGTGAAAGACAGGATGACAGGGAACAGAGAGGAGGAGGGATAGAGCGCTTAGGACTGGCTTGTGGGAACTCAGACGCAGTATTTATGGATGTTTATCTCCGCTAGTCCTACGGGAAGCTCACATTTTCCACTTGGGAATAGCTGGTCAGCAAGCATGAAGTGCCTCTATGGCTCTAGAAAGGCTGGAGGACAGCTTAGCGACAGAGTCGCTCACATGCACGGGACTCAAAAGCCTGTGTTTCCATCAGCATCTGTTTATAAGTGCTGTCGCTTAATCTAAACCAGAGCTTTTTCCAAGTCTGCACACTGTGTATATCATTAATTGCCGTTTGCCGAGCATATCCAAGTGTCCGGAGAGAGTTTTAAAGGAGCTGACATCAGAGTCTGGGGAAGATCCAGAGATCTTGTAAATGTCTGAGGAGAGGCAGATCACTGTGTTTACACGTGGTGTCTGTAACTGAAAGGCCTGTTTCTTCTTTAAAGAACTCCTCTTGCCATCGCCATGACGTAGTTAGATGTGTAACTGTTCACCATGTCTGCTTTTGGCTTTAGTTTATGTGACTGTCACAATAAGGCTCTGTGTCTGAAATAATAGACTACAATGCATAAAGGAACTTCATGTACTGTCTTAGAAGTTGTGTCAGCAGCAATAAGTAATTCAGTGCATCATTATTCTAATATATGCTGATGTAAAATTGCTGCAGGCTGGATAATGACCTCTTTCAAGTAAATACGTGAATTTAGTAGAAAGTGAAAGAGCGCTTCATATTAGCTTTCCTCATGATTAATATGAGAGCATTCAAAGATGGACAGGATGGGTTCAGCAGCTTCAGAGGCGATATATGGTGACGCTGTTTTGTACCGTAATGCCAGTTTATCTTCTATGAAAAGCACTTTGAATGGCTTTGTTGTTGTAACGTGCTGGTCTACAGCAATGCTAGCAGCTCTGTGAGGCTTTACTGAGGCAGAGCTTATGTCATTTCTAACATCAGCATACTAACACGCTCACAGTGACAATGCTAACAAGCTCATGCTAATTAGTACCAAATGCAAAGTACAGCGGAGCTCCTCCCCATTGCAGTCTTCTACAGACTCATTTTAAACTCATTTGTGAAACATAAAGCAAACATAATCCTTGACAAAGTGCATTATGTAAAACACGATGTATGTAATCATAACCTATGGCTTTTGCAGTCACCAAAAGAAATCTAAATCTAAAACCGATGGGGAGATTTTGGACCATGTGTTAGACAGCACTCTCTGCCATCATAAGCGCTAAATAAGGAAATATGTTTTGCAAGAACAGTGTGGCTCAACACCTTACTAAGACACTTTATGTTCCCTTCATTTGTCAGTTATCTGTATCTGCATTTTATATTGGGGTTCATATCACTCGTACTGGGGATGAAAGGACTAAACCTTTGTCCCTTGTAGTCACCAGGCTACAATTTCTCATCTTTATAAGGGAGTCTTTTACTGTTGAGCTGTTGTTCTGCTCTTCCGAGTGAAAACCTCTCACGAAGGAAACCGTATAACCCTTCGAACTTCAGCAGGCAATAATGAGCACATTGTGAAAGCCACTGCCAGAACTATTACCTTTTTTGGATGTGTTTAGTTATCTCTGCTTGTCAGTTTATTTCAGAGATCACTTCCTCTCTCCTTCTTTGACTCGGCTTGGTATTTCAGACTGCCATAAACCTTTTCTTGGAAAACTGAAAAAAAAGAAAAAGAAAAAGTCTTTCATGAGGAATTCCTGCATGGTAATGTCACTTCAAAGAACTGTTGAGCTATGCTTTCTAGATCTATTGATAATGAATGCGCTTGCTGACACTGTACATGTCATAAACGATGGCCTGTGAGCATTGCAGCTGCATCTTTACAATATTACGCAGAGGAAATGGTCAACGTGGTACAAAGCACAACCTCGTTTGTGGATTTGCTTCATAAATCTGAAATCACGACCAAAGAGCCAGTCAAAGAAATAATGACGTCAAGCATGTGTGATGTCATCATTTGTGCAGTCATGAGCATCTAGAGGACACGATGGGGTTGAATGACTTGTTTATGCTAATGTGACGTTTAAGTTGGATAAGCTTAAACCTTTTGTAAGATAATGAGGAATGTTCTTACAAAAATAACATTAAAGTTGTTTCATTTTTCCTTTTGGTCAGATAGTCGGTTTTAAAACATTTCTCCTCTCTTTCAGCACGAGAGACTGTCTAGGTAAGCAAATCTAATTCACACCATTAATATACAAAAGACATTCAATCGAGACGGACAGAAAAAAAACAGGATGTCTCTGTGACAGCAACTGAGCTAGACCCAGAATAATACCTCTCTTGTGTTTTCAGACTGAGCTCTTCTGGATCCTCGGATGTCTCCAACGACCCATCAACAAACCACGCTGAGTCCTACTTCTTACAACGAGAGAACAGACAGTCTGCAAGGAAAAGGGCAGAAGAGGAGTCAGCAAACAATGACTATAAAAAGGCAGGTGATGCACTTTGCATGTTGAACCAACAAAGGAACCAAATGGCAACGCTTGACAATTAATGAACTCACTTCCAGAATTTAGACTTTAAACTCAACCAGTGGTTTTCAGCACAGGACTGTCATCGTGGTGCTTTACAGAGAGGCTAAAAAAGACCTCCTGTAAATACACAACAAGATGGCCGAGCTTTAGTCAATCATCCAATGAGAACATCTGGTACAATAAATAAAAGTACACAACAAAATGTTTCATAAACAGGACAGCAGAATTGACTTGTCATTGTCATTTAATCAGCTAGTCCACAGAAAATAAATTGGCATCAAGTTTTGTGAGTGATAATCTATGTATGTCCTTGATTATGCAGATTCCTGATATGTTCAAATTTTTGGGATGTAATTTCAATATCTTTGGCTTTTCTGACTTTTGCCATTTTATAGATTAAAGGATTGATTTTGTAAATCCAAAATCTCAACTCAAATCTCATCACTGAAGCTAAGGATGACTGACTCGGACACTTACATCCCCAGGACAATCACAGACATCTACATTTACAACACTTTAAATATGCACTTTAATAACATACTTATTTTAACGTTCTCTTAATTTGTTTGTTGGTTTATTCTACTATTGTATCTATCTACTGTGTTGTGTCACTATTGCACCATGTTTATTGTTATGCACCAATCACCAAGCCAAATTCCTTGGATGTATGTGCAAGCGTACTTGGCAATGAACCAAGTCTGATTCTAACTCTGATTCTGATCTGTAGCTTATAAAAACTGCTGAAGTTGTTGTTGCTGGAAGTTCATATCAGTGAATAAAGAAAGTGACCGAGTAGAGTCGACAGCCATGCTGGCGGCTCTGTGATGCTGTACTTGGGCATGCTCCCAATGATAATTCTAACATGTCGACACATATTTACCATGCGCCCCATCAGCTGAGACTGATGACAATGACGTTAGTTTTGCAAACCTTTGGTCTTAAAACTAATTATTATACAAAATAAACAGTTTGACCTCACGATGGCGCCACAGAGAGTCAACGGGTCACCAGTGAATCGTACAAATGTGAACTTCTGATGCAAATGACGGATTTCTATACAAACCTGTATGCCAACCAGCCACATTACCACATTACACAGAAGACAATGTTGAGATAAAAATGACGACCTCATGCACAGCAACAAAAAAAAAAAGCATTAGTTGCATATTAACTGTTAAAACTACCACACAGACCATCACTTTAGCTGTTGATGCCAATGTTTGGTTCGTCAATCAAACGCTCCCTTTTTGCTAACAAGTTCATATTTTGTAGATGTATGAAAAGGCACTGGCCACCAATCAAAGGCTGAAGTCCAGGCTGGAAACAAGTAAACAGGAACTGGCCATGATTCAGGACCAGCTGCAGAGAGCACAGGTACGGTACACGCAGTTAATGTGCCAGATCCAGATTCATGAGAGTGAAAGAACTGATGGAAATGGTCGCTGCAGAGGCACCTGAAAAAGTACCTGAAAGTTTCTGCAAGCCATCATTCCGATTATTCTTGTCAGTGCACACAGAAATGCTCCCATACATCCTCATGGTAATATCAGGGAATGCTGTAATGGGAGAGAAATGTGACATGACAGATTGCGGCTATATCGAGGACGCTGCAATTTGGGAACAATAACAGTGAGCCGCTTTAGAGTTTATGTGTGCAACCGGGGTTATATTGGATATCCGACATGAGACACTTGTGCTCACTGTTATGAAAAATGTAGCGCCTACATTAATACAGCTTCAAGGCTTTGGACTGTAATCTTTTTCGTGATAACCTTTCGTTTATGCAGAAGGGAAGAGCGGGAGATTGTGGCTCCGACATGCTTGAGACAGAAAAAAAGGTACAAAGTCAGGATTATACAAATGCTCATAAACATTTACAGTTTTTATCCAAAGTGTTTGTGTTGTTTTAATGTGTTAATTACTTTGTTGACTGTTCGTCTTTATAGGAAAGTCGGAGTCTACAAAAGAGAATATCAGATATGGAAGAACAGTTGAAGGTAATTCAGATTTGTTTTTTACATTAAAATACACTTGTTTTCTTTCATATTCAGTCTCGTTTAAAAATATTAACAGTTAACAACATTGCAGAATGCATTACACAGGAGAGAGTAAAGCCTATTTGACACGAGGAAAACAACGAACAATCAAATCCAAACAGTGTATAAAGTGTCTGCGGGACTTAGCTGCTGTGTCTCATCATTTGTCACCATTATGCTCCGCTGGCTGTGGAATGTGTGAGCGTTTTGACACTGCAGCGAGCGAACCATCAGTATTCATCCGTAGTCTTAACGCTCGCAGATGTCTGCTGTGGTTTGCCCAAGAGGATGCAAACAGAAACCTCTTGTTATCTGTGAACAATAGGTCTAAACAAACACGGGACGCTGGTCTGAAAATAGATATTCACAACAGAGAAGCACTGTTGTTGTGTATATTTAAATGAGCAAGCCTGTTCCAGTTGTGTGTTGTGTGTCGCTGGATGCAAGTGTTGAAAGATTTTGTGTTTGTGTGTATACGCGGTTCTGTTGTTCTAAACTGGCCAGATTTATTCAGACTCGATTACCATTTTTTGGTGAAGCTATTTTCTGGACTGAAGAAGACCCGTGTGAGATTCAGCTGAACATTAGAATACTTGTTGTAATGGAGGCTGGAAATCTTGTGGCAATCAAAACCAGGATTTTGTGCATGGCATATGGAAATACGACCAAAATATGAATTCAAAACTAATAGTAAGAATCCATCCACGAAAATGAGCTGTACAGCTTTCACATGGCGATTCACATGCAGCATGTGAGGTCGACCTGGAGTCTGTTCAAAGGCATACTATGCAGGAATTGTTTGTTTAATGTTCTAATTTCTTATATTGACCATTACACGAAGACATGTTCCACCCAGCAAAATGAGCCCTCTGGGTTATGAGCAACATGTGATGTTACATCTGTGCCCATTGTCTCGTGCTCTTCCTTTAGGTTAAAGCAGACATGAAGATGGAAAACCAGAGACTGAAGGACGAGAAGGGAGCTTTAATCCGGGTCATCACGAAGCTGTCCAAGTGAGACAGGAAGCAGGAAAGATAAGAAGACGAGGGACAGATACCAGAAGCCATCTTATACCTTCACTCTTCTTACATGCATCCTATCCTCAGACAGAATGGTCATAGTTTTCTTGTAATGTTGGAAACTTTAGTCTGTTGAGCAACTTACATTTTGCAGGGATAAAGACACATTTTACATCAGATGTGAAAGCCTCATGTTACTGTACTGTATCTAAAGTAGTAGCACATTCCTTGACGGAAAATATATTAAATTAAAGTTCATATTGTATATTCATAACATATTTCTACATAAAGGCAAATGCCAACACGACCACTTTGTGTGTTTTTCTCTTCTGTGCGTATACATGAACAAACTGCAGGAGTCAAGCTTTTATAAAACTGCGTAATCATCTCAAGATCCCTGCATACATACATATATGGACAAAATATTGCAGGTATTTCCAAGTAGGTATTACCATGGAAACTGCAATTTAAAAAAATAAAATGTTACATTCCATATGCAGACTTTGAAAATTGGCTCTGAGGAATCAGGGACAGCGGATAATGGATGAGCTACATTTCTCAGGAGCGTGGGAGCGCCATTTCTGATTCAAGAGCTTTACCTTGAAGTATGATGTCACATATGACAGGCTTTTCCCCTTTACCTGCAATAACATATTACATAATAATATATTTTTTAAATGCCTTGCCTCATAGCTGTCAGCACGACAGCAAAATCAGACTTGCATGTAACAGATATGAATTAAGTCATGTACATTCATAAAACACACTCACCACAAGGATGTGTGTACAAGTAGCTGTTCTGGAGATTTCAGCATTATCAGCGGTGACCCCCGTATGAGGGCGGAGCGGCAGCCATGAGCTAACCAGTGACAGACAGAGAGACATGCATGTAAAGGTACACGCTGCCGGCCTGGCTTTGTCAACAAAGCACAGAGAAGCTTGTAAAACAACACACAAGAGGGATATTGTGTGTTTTACATTCCTCCACTATATCTTTACACAGCAAATAGTCGGGTGCTGCTTTGTTATTGATCTGAATCTCGTATGGAGAACCTTTAAACTCAACAAATGAGAAGTTCTGATGAAGATCATGTTATATGAGCCAAAGCTCCAGAACAGCTGATACCGTCAACCGCAAATGTCAATCAGGAACTTTGAGGCTAAAGAACTGTACAACAACATCCCAATGAAGTAAAGGGAATTCTCTTCAAACTAATTTTAATGAAAGCTTTAGAAGCATCACTCTTTTCATAATTCATCTTCTGATTTACATTCAGAATCATTCAATCAGCCTCATTTATAATCTCACATTGATGGGACCCCTGCCAGCATGAGACATCATTTTCATGTAAAATGTGCTCCTCAACACTCTTCAAAGTATTCTTCTCATGCTACATGATGCCACCCACTGACCGAAAGTGGAAAAGCACCCTCTGAACCATTTACACACCACACAGGACGAGTCTACTTAAAATGCCTTTATTTCCTATGATGACATTTTCACAACACACACAGATATGTACTGACCACATCCCATATTTTGGATTTCCTTGAGTAATTCAGTTCTACATAGAGCGACATACGAGTACAAGTTCTGTGGTCTTTTTGTTCCCTTTTTTTCTTTTTGTATTGCTGGAAAACATGGATTTTGTATGGAAATAAATCATGCAGATCACACAAAGGCACAACTATTGACACACCTCTACAACAAGACAAAAACAAGAGTCAAGAGAGACGTCCAAGCATTTCCCTTGTCTCCGTTGCTCGGGAAGTGAATGCCTGGTGGAGTAGGTCGGATGATGATCAGGTCTTTGGGTGTTCTGTATCATGGCTATGTTCGCATAAGAGGACCAAAGAAGAACCGTTATCGAAGCAGCAGGTTGGCAGTATTGCATTGCGAATGATGTTCTGCTGTTTGGGTCTGCTCTGTGCTCCGCTAGCCTGTGAGACCCAGGAAGACGGGGATTTTGTTGCCTGCATTGCAGAAAAGTGACTCATATAGTCCATTAACAGAACACCGATAAACAAATACGGGCTCTATTGGTCCTATGGCAAATACACGAAAATAGGAGACAGAATCTGATGGCAGCTTATATACATGTAAATGAGAGTGAGTTTATTAAATGACCCCAGGACAGGATGACCTGTACACATTGTGGAAAAGAACAATGTTGCGTATTGGATGGAGAATGTATTCCTCTCAGCCCCTCAAACATAGAGAGACAGCTACATTATACTCTGATAGATGGACCGTCATGAAGATTGTGATTGTTCATCTTCATGCACTTGTGTGTTGTAAATAACGGTTCATCTACCAGTAAATGACAGTGACTCAAATGGAAAGCACACGGGGGGTTAACACATCCCCACATTAGAAATGCCATGGTAGCACACAGCATCAATATCTCAGAGCATGCGACAGCGACACCAAAACCAGCTCATCCCATTGCAATCCATTAGTCCAACCGTGTGTTCACTCATGAAGTGACATTTGGAATGAAAAGATTATTGATTGCTTAATTACATGACTGGAGCTCCTCTGCATTGATAATATGCAGCAATAATATGTCACAGAACTAATCCAGCAAAGCAATATTAATAACAAAAAAAACTATGATATAGTTGAAAAGCTAATTACTGACTTGTTTCATTTTGTAAAAAGTATAATTGGACAGGATAGCAGGTTTATTTGAATAGCAATAAGATGTGACGGTACAGTTTAATGAAGTACGGATGGAAAACGGGGCTACAAGTCAATAATGTCGTCCAATGTGTCTACATTTAATACACTTTAAAAGACTTGACACCCATCTGGCAGGAGTAGATGAAGGAAACACTTACGGTACACTGAGATAGAAAATCAAGGAGCCGGCAAATATTCTCCTCTTTTTGAAATATATACAGTTCACTGGTCAGTGACCAACACATACTGTATATCAAGTGCAAGCAGAAATGACTAATCGTTGCATAACTTGTAGCCCAAGCATATCGTAACATACAGAGGACAAACAGTGACAGAAAACCAATCATGCAGTATTATGGCAAACGAAGCGGATACACAAAGCAACCCTGCTTCTATCCCGGGCGTTAAAGGGAGCCTGTGAACCCTATCATGGTTCAGACATATTCAGACATACATTCAGTCCCATTCAGCAAAAATACATACTCTTTGCAGTCAGTGCATACTCTTCTTTTTTTTTTACTTCGTTTTATTATCAAAAGTGACACAGAACACAAACACACGTACACGTTATAATTATGGTTCCTCTTTAAAACATGCTACTATTTACATCATCTTGTGAGTACATGCTGTAGCCTATTAACAAATTTGCGCGCTGCATAATGTCAACATTAGGGAGACGTAGTACTGTGCATGGGCCAGTCAGTGTGCTGCTGTTCACCCTCCTGCAGAGTTATCTTTTTTTACTTCTGGTGAGTATATATGAGCTCCTGTAGAAGCAAGAAAGGCTGTAATAATTTGACTTTTATACTCAACTGAACACCTAATTCTAGAATGTAATGAATAATGATGCTTAACATTGAAATTTATATATCACTGAGATTGGAGAATTTAAATATTTCACTTTGAAAATCTTCTTTCCGAATTCATATGGTTTGAATTTCCCTCTTTGACATAATTTGCGCAGTTTCGAAAACTTGATTTTTTTTTATTTTAATTTTCACAAAATCTCATAGAAAATAATTCAAGCACACTCATTGTTTCTTTTGTCGATTATATTTCGGACAAAAGGTAACCAGGTTTCATCGACACAAACAGTATTAGAAATATAAATGTGGATGTTACAATACCTTTTTTAACACAAGATATGCTTAGCTTTTCTACTTTCACCACTTCATTTTCGAATGCTCCCTTAAACTATTAGGTTTTTCTGACCAAAATATTTAGATTTTTTGTCAATCATGACATCCTTGTTCATCCAAATTTTCAAGATATCATTTTTCATCTTAGAATTTGGCGTCTGAATGAGTTTGACTTGAATTTTAAGATAAGAAATGGGCAATTGATATTAAGCAACTTGATTGTAGTTTATTGTGAATTCATTTTGTGAATTGAACACAAAACAAAATTGTCTTTGAAATTTCAAGGCGGGGCTTCTAAATATATTTTTCCAACTAAAATGTTCAATGCTATTAATTCAGCGGTATTAATATTATTCGGTAATATTCAACCTTTACAATACGGTGTTGAGTTGCTCATAAGATTTAAATCCAAATGGCCTTTTTTTTGCCTCCGTACCTGCACATCAGTCTACCACAGTATGTCTGTGATGAAGTTGTGACACCATGATGTCGCAGTACTTTGGCTCCAGGTTTACAAAGCTTGTGGCCGATGAGTGAGCGATCTAAACAACATGAGATACTGCGAGGCATGATACATGCTAGATTCTGCAGCTCTATTTGGTTCAAGCAAAATGGTCCAAGATATGTTAATTATATGTTTTGATGGAACACTTGCCCTGTTGAGATTCATACAAACCTGCCGTTTTGTAATTGAATCCTCGCTCTCTTAAAAAGTGCAGCTACATCTTACATTTCAAATTCAGTTCTCTATAAAAACATTTTCTCTTTGACAGAAATCCTCCGTATGTTTCACCAGAAACTTTTTAAAGTATTGAAGTGTACTGCAGTATGTTTGCTGAACTACAACTTCCGTCAAAGAAAGACACGTAGTCCGTTAAGTGGGTATCAAAAGAAAAAAAGGGTTCGATGGCACAGTTTTTAGAAAGTAAGAGCAGAATCTAAAAGAAGCATAGTCATGGTTTAAACGCCACGATAAGCCTTCCCGTGTCCTTACTTTGTCCACCGATAAGTAAGGTTTTACATCCAAGTGGTCAACACAGCTCAAGACAGATTCCAGATGGCACATTCACAGTGTCCCTGACTACTTTTGAATGACTTTCAAAAGTTTCTCTTCAAAACAAAAACAATGAAGCTTAATGTATTGTACTGTATCAGGAAAGGCACCCTTGTATTCCTGTCCTACATTGGATCCGTGTGAGGACACAGACGTGTGTGTTGAACCTAAATGCATAGATGTGCCTTCGTGGCAACACAAAACAAGCAACTTAAAATCAACTACGCCACACTGTATTCTACTGAGCTGATTAAACGAAGACAATCATTTATGCAGATTTATCTTGAAAATACATTGCAACATGGATTGTTGCATTTAGTGACCTTGACCTCATTCATTCTCAATTAAATATTTTTCGCATTAATGGACTTAAACAAACTCTATGCAGGAAATAACCCAATACTACAGTACTTTCTATTGCAAGTTATAGCACACTTATTAGCAAGATACAATACTGGGCGTGGTGTATGCAGAGCAGCGGGGAGGTAAGTAAAGCATGCCCTATAAACTAAAGCTTTATTTCCGGCATTGTCTTCACCAAGACTTTCGTTCAGTGTCAGCACCCTAAGAATCAGTTTCTAAGTTTCTTCGAATGAATGAAAGACCGACAGTCGATCATTCATGAACCAGTCACTCAATAACTCAACGCCATTCTTCCCAGCAAACACCAATGTGTGAAATGTGAAGCTTGAAAAGAGTTTGTTTCGACTTAACCGTGAATGAGCGGATATTCTAAGATGTCTCTTTTTTGCTGAGCAGGTTTCATGACGAGTAGTCACGCGTTAAGTCATGGGATTCATGCAAAGTACGGGGTGGGGGTTGGATTTCTGAGTTAGTGCATTTGCTGGCTGGTGGAGCACGTTACTTCTTTGCATTCAAGGATGCCAGCTGACCATCTATATCCTCCTCTGGCTGCAGTGGATGCCACTGGGCAATGGGGCGGCGCGGGTTGGTCAGCATGTCGGACCAGTGCTTCAGACCGAGGCCAGTCGCCTTACTGCCCACGAAGATCTTTCCAATGGCGTCATTCTTACCGATCTTGTCGTAATCAAACACTGTGACCGCCACTAAGATTTTCTACGAAGGGAACAAGAGAGAATGTGTAACTTCTTATAATAAGTCATTCAAATAGGCTTGTAAATGACTTTCAAAGTAGAGAAACAACACTTTGCTTTACTCACAGATATATCTAACTTACTGCAAAATGAGAATATTTTGGTTTGACTTGCACCGTACCTGCATCTGTTCGAGTGGGATTTCAAAGCTGAAGGATTCATTGTAGTAAGGGTTTAGGGTGTTCTTCTTCACTGTAGTCTTCTTTTTCTTCAGACGCTTACCCCCCTGCAGCAGCTGGATCTTCACATAAGGATCTGCAAAGGGCATCAGTATGATCAGCAGCAAAAAAAATCAAGTTGTTGTAGTGTCGCAGTTTGTGTTGTTTCTGCAATATTTAATTCCCTATATTTGTTAAAACTCTCCTTATATCCTGGTATCTCTGATTGTCACCAATAACCCTACTTGCCTGCCTGCTTGTCTATCTGCTGGTACTCATTTCTTCCACAAGCTGCTAGCTTAACAGCTGTTAGTACTAACATATGCCATGTTCGTTGTTTACGCTCACAATGACAGTTGTCAAACGATTGGTCGTTGGCCCCCGAGCTTTAAACTATGATGCTCTACGTACCCCTCTACATGTGGGGGGCAGCGTGTTAATATATGCTTGTTACATGCATAGTGTCTTTTCAAAATGAACTTTGGTCTTCACAGGAAGTTTATAGGCAACAAAACCACTTAGTTAGGTATAGGAAAACAGCGTGGTTGACGTTAGCTTGACTGACTTAGCTACCCAGTGACAAACGAGTCATGGACTAATGACACTAACGACTCACTGAACAAATTGTCAACGTTTACTTTTAGTTTTGCACAGGAAACAAACAGCAGTCTCCTGGACGAAAGTCCTGTGTTGGTTTGACACATACACCTCTCCTCCCACCTGCCCAATTTGGACTATCTGGCTCTTTTTACTACTTTAGTTGCTCTTACCGAGTAATAATGACACAGGTGGGTTTACATTGGAAAAGGGTTGACAACACTGAGCTGAGTTTTTGGGCTGGATCATTTAAAAAACTGGCGTATTCTTGCTAGTTTTTACAGATTACCTACCCTAGCTTTAATTCTTGCATGGAAAGTGTGCATTGCCTTCTCTTCTCCATATTTGATGTTTTAGGCTTTCTTGCACATCAGAACTGATTTATATGTGCAGTGATCCTTTAAATCCTTTAAATGTGTTCATTGCTATATCGTGTGTTTTTAAACATCATTCAACATCTTCTGCTTTTCTCTACCAGATAATCCACAGGCGTCCATCTTCTTCAGGTTCTTTGCCTCCAGGATGCAGACGGTGAGTTTCCCGGCGGTCGGGACGTAACGGAGGGAGATGCAGATGTCTCCAAGTTTCTCAGGCTGATCAGGCAGCACAGGACGAAGAGACAGAAATGACACAAGCTCATCAGCCGCCAACAACGAACTGCTTGTTTTTGAAGATGATGATGGATGGAGATGGAATTAAGGTATTTTTGTCCTTGTGGTAACATTGATAAACAGTTGTGCTCGAAATTAGGACCGTCATGATTTTCAACCATCCATTGAGATGAATGAGATGATGTTTTTTGCTTCGAAGGGTTAATATTTGCATGAAAAACGTCACGTATCTCAGTATCAGAAATACAAGGTTGCGTAACGTTAACAAGACAAGATGAAAATGATTGGCCTACGATAAGAACAGCTGTGAATCAATTAATCATCACAGTCTTCTTTAAAGGCAAAATTTCTAAAGTTGAACGTTAACAGCACCTCCTCTTGATCGGCGCTGTCCAGATCCTTCCACTCTTCGATTGGCCTTCCGAGGTCGATGGTGTTCATGGGGATCTTCACCTCTCCAATGACGTCATGTTTGGAAAATCTGTCGTAGTCATAAACAGACATAGACAGAGTCTTCCCACCGAGCTCCTCGTAGGGCACCTGATTGACAGACACAGTGCTTTGTTGTTGTATACCTTAATACCTCATGCTTTTTCCATTAGAGATTTAAATTTCCATTAGTGACTCTAAAAACAACTTAAATCCTCAAATAGTGAGTCAGTGAAAAAGGTAAAATTGAAAAAAAGGTAGTTGAAAGGTACAGTAAAATAATTAAGTTCAAGTCAGTGAAATGTTCAAATTAAAAAGGTATGCCATGTTGATTGGAGAAACTTAATTACATTATTAATACATGTGCATGATGTGTTTCAGCTACTACCAGTGAATGGGTGAATTCTTAAAAGCTGCCAAGAAATTGATGAAACAAAAAGTGGAAATTGAATATGAATGATCAGAGAAAAGATGCCCTGTATCTACGGACAAATTATTCAAAAAACATGAAATTATTCATTTATCATTTATTATTATTTATTTATTTCCATGATATCATCTCACTACCTAAGAAACACATTCAAAAAGATGCTCCAGCTGACTGAACTTTCTCAAAAAAGGATGAAGACAACTGTGCTACCATCCTTTGAATGATAGAAACCGTCTAATCAGGTTCAGAGAGTAAGAAGTCCCTGAAATAAACCTTCCCAGTAAAACACTAAATATGCCTATGAGCATCTCCTCAGCTGTGTCTGGGATAGAAAAGTCAGTCATTCTGCAAAATAAGATTATTTCTTAGATGGTTTTTTTTTGCTGCTGTAAATTTGCAGGCAGGCAGAGCTTCCAGCAAGACCCCGAGCTACTTGTAAAGTCTCTGCTGGCTTCATTAGCCAGGACAGGAAAGAGCAGCAGGTACTGAAGGTTGCACAGACCAGTGTGAACACACTGTAAGGCACTGGAGGGTCAGGAGGAGTATTTGTGCAGCTTCTTTAATACAAAAACACAAACTTCCTCCCTATCAGACATACACATTTGTCTCTGATTCGCTCTTCTACATCGATGTATTATATTGACAGTGCAAACTGGAAAGCAAGATGCACACCTGCTCTGCAACAAATTCTGAAACGGCAGACATATTTTATTTGCCGACAAGACGTACCTTGAATACAAATGTCTCATTAAAGACAGGATTCAGTGTTTTCTTGTGGACCTTGGTGTCGTACTTCTTCTTCTTCTCAGGCAGAAGCTGGACTTTGACGTAAGGATCGGAGGTTCCGCCTGAGTCCATGGATATGAGGTCCGCAGCTTGAAGGATGCCAACTGTGAGCTGTGTGCAGGTAGAGGAGGGGTGGGCAGGATGTAAGGGACGGGAAACACAATTTTATCAGTCCCAAAAAATCCAATGTTTGTGGGATTTTTCATTTGTGTCAGGGTCACTGCTGCAGATATTGGCTAAATACAATCATCTGATAACTTAAGCCTCGCAATCATTCTCCACAAACTTCTTGCTCGTCTGGAGACGTTTTTGAATGTCAGAGGGGTTTTCTTCAATATCACACAACTGTCACCTTGTGATTTTTCTGTCCCATAAGATCTGTGAAGATATGTTTGAGCTATACACAATACCATCTCAGGGAGAAATGGAACAGACACATATAAAGCACACCTATTTTTCTAGTCCCTGCTCTGTTTTATCTTGATTAAATCTAGGGAATGTCTTCTTTGATTCAGCACTCAAAGACTCATATATTCATGTCATGTACGACCATATGCTGCAGAGAGCATTACAGTAATGATGACAAAGTTGCAGAATCTTTGACAAATGCGTTCCCTTTCCGTAAGCTAAAAATATTGAAAAAGTATTTATTACACATGTCGTTTTTTTGATCGATCTTCGTGGTTGCTCTGCTTTGGTTTCACAAAAAAAGCTGTCTAGAAATTTTCAGGGATCAGACTTTGAAGGAGTAGTTTGATATTTTGGGAAAAAAGCTTTTTTGAGACAAGGAGATTGTCACTCTCACATCTGTGACATTAACACATTATATCTTGAACTTTACAGGTGCTGGTACGGATGGATTTTGTTACCGTTGGACAGAGCTCAGCTAACTGTTGCCTCCTGCTTCCAGTCTTTATGCTAAGCTAAGCTAACCAGCTGCTAGCTGTAACTTTGTATTCAGCTTGCAGGCATTAATAGGTCGCTGGCTCAATTGTAGTGGACATGATGGGTTTTGCTCGGTGTTGTATTGTGAAATTAGCTCGTAGCTTAATCTGGTACAAAGCATCGCTTCTTTTCTTCTTTTTTTTGGATTTGTGTATTTTTGTACATGCACCCTGATGTAAATAAACTTAATAAACTGAACTAATAGCGGTGGCAATTTTTGTTTCGCTCAGCAAGAATCCTGATCTGTGTATTTTCCTAAATGTTAAACTACTTCTTTAAATACTGGAAACTTTCATGTAGGATATGAAAAAATAAGCGGTCTCAATCTTATCTGATTATTCACGATGCTTTAAAAAGACTTGTATTTCTTATGAAGCGTGCCAATATGTGTAATGTATTCACAAGGGGACAACCACAGACCTTTGCATTTTCAAAGTCATAATCTATAGAATATTGCAGCTTCCCCAGCTTCTCTTCTTCCTTCTCCTCTTCCTCTTTCTCCTCCTCCGTCAGTCCGGTCTCTCCCTCGTCATCATCCTCGTCGTCCTGGTGTGTCTGTGGTGTGGAGGTGACAAGACAAAGCAGGGTGTTAAAGGTCAGGGGGTCGAGATGAGACTAACAGTGCTTCCTACAACAGCCGGCATGCCACAGACACTGGAGCTCCAGGAAGTATTGACGTGGGAGATACATGTTTTGGTTACTGCTTACCTGCACAGCACCTGATGATAATAACTCAGGATTCATTTCTTACAAGGTGAGAAACCCACAATATGTTTTTTAATTGTTGTTCTCCCAGTGTTTTTTGGGATCAATTCCTTCAACATGCTTATGCAGTACAGTGACAGCCAGAGTCAGTGGAGGCTTTGCATGCTCGTTGCACTAAGAAGGATGCAAAGGTGTTCCAATGAGATCAGATGTTAGCATAGCTCTCTTGTTTGTCAAAGGGCTTTGATTTCACAAAATCTTAAAAAAAAAAAAAAAAAACCTCAGGAACTAGCTCACAACAGCGAATGCAATGCATATTAAAATAATGAAAGGCAAATAAGACACAATATTCAGTGCAAGGAGCTGGCTTTCAAATAACCCCTTTATTCACAACTTTGATATTTCATCATAAAATCCACCAGCTCACCGCTATTGCAATAAATGTTTCAGGACTAAAGTTTGAATAATGCATTGTCCTATTGCTGCAGTGTTACTATTATCGTTAAATGAAAGCCTTATTGCCAAGGCGACCTTGTCTTTATTTTCAGGCCATCCATCGTCTCCACATCCTACCTCCTCCTTTGGCATTATAATGACAGGATATAAGGACAGATTTGCGAGTAATTTCAACCAGGAGAGCCAAGTGGATGATTCGTAGTTAACGTTTATTCTGGCAGATGCTGCGTTAATGAGTTACACAGAAATTATGTGGCGCTTGAACTCGACGAGGAGATTTGTGATCGAGTTGTGATTGCCCTGAGAGGCAACAAACCCCCCCGTGGAGTCCAGACACTGGTGGTGATGGTGGTTGATGAGGCTAATGCAATGATGACTTGATGAAGCTGATGAATCTGCAAAGATTGGCGGAGATGGGGAGGTGGGGGGGTTGCGTGACAGCATCCTGAACGTACTGAAGGTAGAGAGACAATCATATTTAAGAGAGACAGCAGCAAGACGATAGGCTAACGATGTCCTTGTGTCGTTATGCTATTGGCTAGAGAGACCAGCTGATCTAAACAGCTGATATCATGATTGACAGCCCCAAACATTGACAGGAAGGAAATAATGAGTGTGCCTGCATGAGGAGTGATGGCAGATGTATGGTAAATAAGCTATGGGCTTAGGCATGCAAGAGTATACTCTTCCTGTCTGAACTTACGCTAGAGCTTCATGTGTCTCTTCATGCAGCTTTATCATCACCGTTTACATGTCTCCCAAACAACCAACCATGCTCTTTATACCACATGCACGGCTAAGAGTGTTAAAAGTGTCTAGATGGTTAGACTCTCCTCTCTGGGGTTTATGGAGCGGATCATAGCTTTCCATTGTTACATTCCCAAGCCGTCATAACAAACATTTTTAAAAAATGAGAAAGAGTTACAAAGGAAGCTACTTTCAGTCCATGAAACCCCGTCCGCCCGGGGGCCAGAGAGCGTCAACGTGAGATATCCACCTACCGTAGAGCAGGAGTCCACCACGGTCAAGAAACACGAGGCACACACGAGACGGACACAAAGCAGGGGGGGGGGGGGGGGGGGAGAGAGCAGAGAGAGGAAGAGATTCAACTCACAAGACACCAAACACACTACAAGAAAAGAGGCAGTCAACACCACCACCACAATTATGGTGAGAAATGACACTCTTGTTTTCGTCTGGGGACGATAAATTCACATCGTGGACACAAGTAATTGATTGCTTTAATTAACTGTCACTGGAGTTCAGAGCAATCTACGGTGATGTTGATTAGTTCTCAAATAATTCACTGGCTTTTCTATCATTTATCCTCTGATTTACTGTGCTTTGCTTCGGAAATCTCCCAATATATCTGCAGGTGTCTTTTATCCATCATTTTTCATTAAAAAAAAATAAATGCAGCTTTTTCTACTTTGCAACTTGCCAGAAGAAATGTTACACTCCACGGTGGTCATTATTCTTTGCCACCCTGTGACAAAGTGTGTAATTTTTCACCACAGGGCCACAATGGAGTGCACCACACATTTGACGACCACAACAACATCAAATAAATGGAGGGGGAGCGAGCTCTCCTTGTGTCCTCTACAGCTTGGGCTACAAAAGCTGCTGGTGGAAGATCAAATTTGGTTAGCTGGAGACATATTTTAATTAATAAAAACGAAGCAATACATTATGAAGGACAATACAAACTTGAATGATAAATGAGATGCAGAAAAGTAGAGGCCAAACATTACCCGTTCTGGGTGATGTTTGGCCTCTACTTTTACCCTGACTTTCTCAGCACGTAGAAAGCACAAGGCGTCATACCTCGCCCTGCATGTTCTTCATGTTGAAGCCATCCTTGCCTTTCTTCCCTTTCTTGTTCTTCTTCTTCTTGCAGCAGCATTTTTTGATTATGCAGAAGCAGCAGGTGAGGATGAGCAACGCGGCCACCACAGCAATGGCGATTAGAGCCCAAGGAGGTACTGTCAGTGTCAAAGACAAGAGAGCGATGATTGAGATTGACGTCTAGGTTGGATGTTTGTCACAAAAGAAATTCTATATTCTTGTCAAATAAAGAGCAATTTGAATCCCAGTAGGAAGCAGGGATGCACTGCGACATTACTTACGTGGGATTTTTTCAATTTCGTTCAAGAATTTGCTCTTGATCTCCTCAAACATGTCGTTCTTGCTGATCTCTGTGTTGTTGGAGCCAGAGGTGTCTGGCACTGAGGTGGAGACGAAAGCCTGGGTGGGGGCCATGGTGGCGGTGGTGACACCGGTGACACCGGTGGGCTCGGCGGCCGCCACGGCCTGTGGCCTGAACAAGTTGAACTTCATTGTCAAAGACTAGGTGCAGCGTCCCTGAGGCACACAGATCAGATAGAGATGGAAGATAAGATACGGCAAAAAGAAAAGTAGTGTCACGAGCTCACTGGTGAGATATGGAACAAAAGTGAATTAAATCGTGATAAAAGACTTTCAGGATATTCTTTCTCCTGAGGCTTAATGTTACAGAGGTTTACTGAATTTCAAACACATTAATATGTCTTTAGCATTTCGAAGTTTCTTCTGGCTGAGTGGTACTGGGAAAATACCAGACCGATGTACATTAAAGATTTGTACATGAATTAATACATACAATTAATACACTAAACAACGACAACAACAAAAACCATTTGGACGAAGATTGGAAATGGGTAAACAGCAACACGTTGGTTTTCATTCAAGTGAAAGAATAAGCTCCACCAGCATCTCTAATGCTCGGGTCTGTAGCTGTCCATTCCCACAATTGGCGTGCTTCTTCAGGATCTCTCTTCTTCAGTCGTGCATACAGCGGCATTGCATACGTCTGGTAGCTGGGGACATGATCTCTAAAGTAATTGCAGAGCCCCAGCACCTTGTGAAGCTCGTTTAGCGAGGCTGGTGGGTCGATTCGCTCCACCTTCTCTCAGAATTCATCTGATAATCCCAGGTCAGTAGAGACCTGGAACCCCAGATAATTCACCTGATATTGTCCAAATTGAGATTTAACTTCAATCCTGGCGCTGTAAATCGCTCGATCACTTTTCTCAGTCTCTCCAAATACTCTTCCTCCGTCTCATCCCCATGGTCGCCTCCAGGCCGTCCAAGATGTCCATTACTGATGACTGGAAAATGTTTGAAGAGTTCTTATATTCTTGCGGGAGTCTCTCCCAAACATATGCTTTGCCTTTGTTAGTGAATGCCGGCTTGCCTTGTGAGGCTTTAGCCAGCCTCAGCGAGAAAAATCAGTTTGCCAGGTCAATACAGGACTTGTACTTTTTCAATCTCAGAGTTTTTAGAGTTCCTTGGGGGTTGATTAGACTGGCTCGTTAGCCACTGTCCTGCGGTTTAGGGCCTTAAAGTTGATAACTGGTCTCCATCCTCCACCCGATGACTCAGGCTTCTTCACGATTGGGTCGTAGTTCTTCGAGGGGCTTATCAGGGGGACTACTCTTCCTCTGTCTGATATTGCTCCTAACAGCTCGGTCCACCATGTTATCCATTCCCCTACTTCCTGCCTGGATTTCGGGGTCTTTGAACACTCCGCTACCGACACTGCTCGCTCTACACCAGCGGTTCCCAAACTTTTTAGGCCGAGCACCCCCTTCTACATCCCGACCGGGTTCGCGCACCCCCCCCCCCTTAATAAAAAAAAAAAGAAGCAACAGAGCCTTTTAAGCCTTCATAGCCGCATAAGAATCGGACCAATGAGTGAACAGTTTGCTCGCGCGTGGCATTTGTTTACAAGATTTAGTCCGCTGTTAAATGTTGCAGTGTGAACACAAACCGAACAAAGGAGCAACTGCAACAAAGCAAACGAACTGAAGGTGTGAAAACGCCCTGAAACACTGCAACAAAGTTTCAATAACTTTCAGTGACACAAGGCGTCACTTTTAAAGAGCAATACGGATGCGAGCACACACGCACAGGCTCAGAGGCAGATTATCACATTTCATTTACAATTAATGAGCGACTAATGAAGCCAGGATGTCTTCGGACAAAGCATCGATGCGGCGCGACACAGTGTTGTTGGACACCGGGATCATGTCCAACTTTTTTGCTTCTTTCTCCCCAATCATACATTCCACCATCTCTCTGGCAGCTGGCAAGCTCACGTCTTCAGTGATTGTGTGCGGTAGCCCCTTTCTCGCTATTCTGTAACCAGATATGAAGCCCGTAGTGCGTCATTTATAGACCAACACATGAATGAGACTGCAGTTGTTTTTGGCTGTTTTGTAACTCCTCCAATTTCGATATAAACAATGTAAGGGGCTTTTGACTTGCACTGGCATGCTTGGTGTTCAGGTGGCGACGTAAATAAGAGCTTCAGACTGTTAGCCAGAACCTCACTGCACACCACGCACTGTGGCTTTGGGGAATCTGCGTTGCCAATCCAAGTGAAGCCCAGACACACATACTTTTCATCATATTTCCTCTTTTTTTCCCAGTCTGCACCGTCTCATCTTCCTCTGACTCTGGCTCGATTTCTTCTCCCCCCAACGCACCTCTCCGTTCCCCTCGCCTCCGATTCCTCTCTCTCTCTCTGTCCCTCTCCTCTTTTACGACTGATAGCTTCAGATGTCCCACCTGACAGTTTTTAAATTAAAATTACATTTTTTTTTTATATTTAATATTATTACACCATCAGACCGCCATTACACTTTTCCTCTCGCGCACCCCCTAGAGGCAGCTCGCGCACCCCCAGGGGTGCGCACACCCCACTTTGGGAATCCCTGCTCTACACGAACAGTAGCCTCCTTCGGCCACCGGGGTTCTGCTTGGGCTGAACATACTCCTTTTCTTTATGCTTTATGCCCCGATACAGGGCTAACTAGTGATCAGCTCTCTATTAAAAGGTTGATAAGCTGGGTGGGTCGAGGAAACTCGCCTGGCTTTGCTCACTACCGTAACTCCTGACGTCTACCGTGCTTCCTCCGGTAACTTGCACTAGGCTGAGAGGCCCTCTGGCCGAATGCAGCTATCAGTCGCGTCAGATGGCAGCTTTGCTCTCATGGATCTAGGCTCTTGGTAAGGTGCCAGGATAGCTAGGATTTAAGCTATGAGGGATTGTTTAGTGGACTAGGAACTATGATAACCATTCAGAACTCTTTAGTTGTTATGCACACAACATACTTTAACTTTTTACAGTCATGAGTACTTTTTACTACTTGGTGAACTCAATTTCAGAGATATTTACTTTAAATTCAGTTTAGATATTTATTGCAAGATAATTAACAAGGGCATCGCAACAGCTCACACAAATAATACTATTCTACTTCAATTCATTACGGTCTGATTATAATCAGTACAAAGTCAGAAAGTGGCTCCCTCTGTTATCCAGTTTCAAGCAGGGGGGGAGAGGAAACTCTCCGTCTGCCAATCCTTGCTCATGAACGGCGTTCTACTTGCCGTCAACAGAGACGGAGTCCGCCGATGCTTCTCTCGAACAATGTCCAGTGGTCTCAGCTGAGTACTGGACGGTGTCCTGCATCAAATCCAAACTTGATCTTACAAGTCACTCAATATATTGCCCTGTCGGACCACCCCCCCCCCCCCCCCTCCCTCTAGCTCTCTCACCCTTGGCACATGACTCTTAGTCACAGTATTGAGTTTTACACAAACAACTTTACTTCATTTCTGCTCTACTCCGGTTAGACGAGGACACCTACAGCAACACTTTTACCGTCTCTGACTGATTTCATCATACCTTTTTGCCACCATTTGTTTGCCCAGCGCACACACTATGATCCCCAACTTTCCTGAACGTTGTCAACAGACACATTATTAAGATCACTTTACAGTTTGTTAAATCACTTAAATCATTTCACATAAATTCACAATACATACATGCATAAATTGACTGTTGGATTATACTCTTCTGAACATATATACTCTGTGTTCTTCGGCCTGATCTTCTTAGTCCGTACTTGTATTCCTTTCATTTTAAGGCAGCTCTTCTGGGATCTCAACTCTACTTGACAGGACACAACCAGCAGACTCCTGACTGAAAGTGTTTGTCTGCCCCATCTATCCACCCTGACCTCTTTCCCTCACAGACTTTGCTGCTGTCTATAATACATCACCTGTCTTTCTCCTCTACTCCAGTCATAATCCCTACAGCCACTAGAGGCAGCTCTGCACATGCAAAACGGACCCCAGAAGGATTTGTGAAGCTCCATAGTTTGCAAAGGGCCACTTACTAAGCTGCTATTTGATGAGTTGGGAGCGAAAGCGCGCTGGTTTTCTCCTGTCTATGGGTTTTATGCTAAACCACGCTAATCGCAATCCGGCTCGAGTGAATTAGATCTTCATATTCAACTCTCGGATAAGAAAGCATATATGTATGTTTCCCAAAATGTTACTAAACCAACTCTCCACGCAAAAAAATGTGTAATGGAACGAAACAGTGAGTTTTGTTAACATGAAAAGCTTTTTTGTAAAAGCTTTTCATGTTCGTCCCTGATATTGTTGCTCCTTAATAATTTAATAAGCGACTAACGGATAATGATGATCCCAGTTGTTTGAGAGATGATGAGATCAGGAGCTGGAATGAAGCTACTCAGCTCTTTGAAAGATGGAGGGATGCAGAAACAGACCGTCTGGGAGCACTAATCAACAATGTCCATTGTCAATGAAAGATTAAACAGAAACAAGTTCCATTAATGAGCACAAATCCTAAACTAATTAATCTCATAAGACATAAAAGCCATGAAAGTTGAAACTAATCACACACATTATGCTGAGGATGTGAGACTTTACTGCCGGTGTGACCCATGAGGAGAAACCGAAGTGATTTTATCTCCCTTTCAACATCTGCCAGAACTGAAGAAGAGCCAAAAACATGCAGGGATATCTCTACATGAAGATAGATCAGTTGTTAAAAGAATACTAGAGATAAATCGATCCATGTCTGTTGAATATGAAGCTATAGCCAGGAGACTTGAAATAGCTGGGATGGCTCTGTCCAAAACGAACACAATTCTGATGCCAGTAAAACCGCAACTTCTGTTTTTGAATTACACCAATTAGATATAATTTGTATCATTGGTGAGCTGTACAGTAGAGGTGGTGGTAAACTGATTTTATTACCTTTGAACAGTGCCAGGCTAGCTGTTTCCAGTCTTTATGCTAAGATAAGCTAACTGGCTCAGACATGAGAGTGGAATCGATCTCCTTATTTAAGTTAGCCAATACATACATGAATGCCTTAAGTTCGGTCTCCAGTGTGGAGTGAACATGTTCTGATGATTGTGTTTGAAAATGTATAAATGGTGGTTGGTAGCTAAAAGCATCCCTGGTTGGATCGTAAATGAGGACAAGCTGTTGTGGAGTCTGTGAGTGAAACATAGATGCAAGTATACATATAAAAACAAACTTATTTGGATTTGATATTTAATTGTTGACATGTTAATTTAATAAAAAAAACAATCAATATTTGAATACTTCATCAATCAAATTCAAGAAACAGCTGAAATAATAAGCAGACTGATCCACAAGTTGATTGACAGAAAATTAATTGGCTAAGTTTACGATAAACTGGTTCCAGCTTCTCAGTTTTTCTTTGTCTTTTGTGTTTGTAAATCTTTAGGTTCTTAACTGTTTCTTGGATAAAATATGACATTTGACGACATTATCATTGGCACAATTGTCACAAGTTTGTCACAGATTAATAATTGGAGCGCTGAAGAGGAATGCACTGAACGTAATGTATGAGGCTGTCATTCAAATTGCTTTCACCACATTACAGTAAGAGAATAAGTGTCTCTTTACAATGATTCACCTTCTTTATCCTCTGGAAATTCAATCCATCGCAAAACAGCTGACAAAATGAATTTACCTCTCAGCCTCAAGTGAGCATTATATTACGTTATTCTCCATTTTCTCTTTGCAAAGTGACACCAGAAAGACATTAGTATTCATGAGGGTGTTAATGCTCTGGTCTAAATGAGTGTCCTTATTTATTTATTTCTGTGTTTTTTTTCACAGAACAAAGAAAAAGATATACGTCAGATAACTGGACGCATCTGACAACCGCAGCATCAATTCACTTTGGATTCAATGAGAATCAGTGCATTATAATTTGGTGCAGGGAAAAAGAACTCATTCTTTTGTCGTCGTTTATTAGATTACTTAAAGCATTGAGTAATACATATTACCATAATAAGGATCATTAATAAGGAATGCTTTGGATTATTTTGCCTGCAGTATGACACATTTCTGGGAGCTACTAGTGTGATTTGAATGCTGCCTTCATGCTTTCATGCCCCCCCCCCCCCCACCCCCTACCACCGGCTCAACATAACGCGAAAAAGATACATTATGTGATTCACTCTGTCTTTTAAATTCCTTAGTCTCTTAATATCACTGCTACAACTGTTAAGCAATTACTGTGTAGAGACATCATATAAAAATACATAAAAGAAATTGTGTGTGTGTGTGTGTGTGTGTCTGAGTACGTGGGAGTCTGTGTGTGTGTGTGTGTGTGTGTGTCATCACAATGTATATGTGCATTGCTATTCAGAGGATTTTTGTTCAATCTCCATCGACAATAGAAGTACTCGAAGAAAATGATCCTTCTCAGTTTAAAACAACTGAGTGCAGGGTTTCACACAAACACATGCACACTCACATCTTCGAGGGATATACGTGAGTCTTTTGCCGGAGAGACATTTCTATTTAAATATGCTTACAGTGCATGTCAGGATTTCCGTATCACAACATGAAAGTGAACCAGGAAGCTTCTATGTCAACGTCTGGGAAACACAATCATGATGTAACCTCATCGTACCTGACTCACAGGCAACAACAGATCAGTAACTATTGCATTCCAACATGTGTATTTCAGCGTGGACTCGTCATGAGGGAGGATTTGTGGTCACATCTGAACCGCTCACAAACAGTACAGTAGAGGCCTGCGTGCTCCGGGCCGGCAGATTATTGTTGCTATAGCGATCCTGGTAGTGTCTGTCAGCGATCCAGAATTGCCCACAACTTGCCTATAGCCGAGCTGACCGGCCAATCAAATGACCAATTGTCTCAAGGCAAGCATCGGGTCATGCTCCGGTGGGCATCTCTGCTCTGCTGTGATTTTTGATAAATATGATGAAAGTTGTATCCGCAACAGAGGTCCCTCCAAAAAAATGTAACAGTCACTTGATATCAGTACAAGAAATCATCACCTCTGATCACCTCTAACAAAACATGTCCGCAGTTATTCCTGATCCGAATCAACTCAACACTCTAACTTTCATAAGTTGCACTCAATGTACCACTGATAAGGACACTGGTTTAACGCGAAATACACCAAAAACACATCCATAGCCCCCCTTCTTGTTTTAGCCTTGTGTTTACCTGTGTGGCAACAGCACTCAGTCCTTATCTGCCTTTGATTTCTGCAGCTCACCACTGGCCAGCATCACTCAGCCACACACATACGCACACACACACACACACACACACACACACACACACATGTAAAAAAGGCTCTGACACATCCTGAATCACACAGATATATTAATGTACAGAGAACAGAGGCACAGTGTGTCGTAACAGTAATAGTTTATCATAACTCACTTAGTTTGAAAATGCAGAGAAGATCCTCTGAGACAGCTTATCGTCTTGTTGTATACGTTTCGATTGCATTCACGTCACATAGCTGCCCCTTAATTTAAAAAAATTAAAAAAGATCTCCAAAACAAAACTCACCAGTCAGATGTGGTATTCCCTTTCGTGAGGTGGCCCATCCAATATCAATGACTACAGCTAGCTACAGTCCCTCAGAGCTGTGGTAACATAGTCTGATCTCTCCCATAAGCAGCGACTGCAGTCTCCTCTCACTTCTCTCCACTGCAGCACTACACCCCTCCTCCTCCTCCTCCTCCTCCTCCTCCTCCTCTTCCAATGCACACCATCTCCCCCTTTTCAGCCCTCCCTGCTCCCTCTCTGTCTCTCTCCCCTGTTGTACTCATGATCTCTCGCTCTCTCTCTCTCTCTCTCTCTCTCTCTCTCTCCCTGTTGTACTCATGATCTCTCTCTCTCTCTCTCTCCCTGTTGTACTCATGAGCTCTCTCTCTCTCTCTCTCTCTCTCTCTCTCTCCCTGTTGTACTCATGATCTCTCTCTCGCTCTCTCTCTCTCTCCCTGTTGTACTCATGATCTCTCTCTCTCTCTCTCCCTCTCTCTCCCTGTTGTACTCATGATCTCTCTCTCTCCCTCTCTCTCTCTCTCTCCCTGTTGTACTCATGATCTCTCTCTCTCTCTCTCTCTCTTGCTCTCTCTCTCTCTCTCTCTCTCTCTCTCTCTCTCTCTCTCTCCTGTTGTACTCATGATCTCTCTCTCTCTCTCTCTCTCTCTCCTCCTGTTGTACTCATGATCTCTCTCGCTCTCGCTCTCTCTCTCTCTCTCTCTCTCTCGCTGTTGTACTCATGATCTCTCTCTCTCTCTCTCTCTCTCTCTCTCCCTGTTGTACTCATGATCTCTCTCTCTCTCTCTCCCTGTTGTACTCATGATCTCTCTCTCTCTCTCTCTCTCTCTCCCTGTTGTACTCATGATCTCTCTCTCTCTCTCTCTCTCCCTCTCTCTCTCTCTCCCTGTTGTACTCATGATCTCTCTCTCTCTCTCTCCCTGTTGTACTCATGATCTCTCTCTCTCTCTCGCTCTCTCTCCCTGTTGTACTCATGATCTCTCTCTCTCTCTCTCTCTCTCTCTCTCTCTCTCCCTGTTGTACTCATGATCTCTCTCTCTCTCTCTCTCTCCCTGTTGTACTCATGATCTCTCTCTCTCTCTCTCTCTCTCTCTCCCTGTTGTACTCATGATCTCTCTCTCTCGCTCTCTCTCTCTCTCCCTGTTGTACTCATGATCTCTCTCTCTCTCTCTCCCTGTTGTACTCATGATCTCTCTCTCTCTCTCTTTCCCTGTTGTACTCATGATCTCTCTCTCTCTCTCTCTACCTGTTGTACTCATGATCTCTCTCTCTCTCTCTCTCTCCCTCTCTCTCTCTTTCCCTGTTGTACTCATGATCTCTCTCTCTCTCTCTCTCCCTGTTGTACTCATGATCTCTCTCGCTCTCTCTCTCTCTCTCTCTCCCTGTTGTACTCATGATCTCTCTCTCTCTCTCTCTCTCTCTCTCTCTCCCTGTTGTACTCATGATCTCTCTCTCTCTCTCTCTCTCTCTCTCTCCCTGTTGTACTCATGATCTCTCTCTCTCGCTCTCTCTCTCTCTCTCTCTCTCCCTGTTGTACTCATGATCTCTCTCTCTCTCTCTCTCTCTCCCTCTCTATCTCTCTCTCTCCCCAACCTCATTTGCGATGCTGCTCACACAGCTGATTGCAGCATGCCACTCTTTGGTCTATGATTGGAGGGCAGTTGTAAAAGATCAATATGCACAAGCTCTAGTGTGTGTGTGTGTGTTTGAATAAAGAAATAGATTAGAGATGGAGAACAAGCAAGGTGGGTAGCAGGATGAAAGGACAAAACCTCTGAATCCTCTTGCAAAATGAAACTGTCGCCTCAAAACAGTTTTACCTGTGCTCAAAATCAAACACTGCTCTCAAATCATAAACAAAGTGATCAAAATAATATACACCATCAAGCAGTCAGTAAACAATACACCAATAAATAGAAAACACATTGTTCAAAACATATAGTTCTCAGGGAGAAGTCGATTTTTAATCTCAAAACTAATTTCATATGAACGAAAACATGTTCCATTACAGTCGCTCAAAATTGATCAGAAATGACTACTGTGCTTTGCTCTTTGCAATTTATTTTGTTCTTCCTCCTCCTTGTACCCCTATTTTTACAGTACTGTACCCTGCATCTCACAAACGTGTCCTTTGTCTCTGTGACACTGTAATTCTTGTTCTTTCTTGATATGAACCTGCAACCAGTCAACATCTATTGAGCAGTCAGTGCTGTTACTGTAACAAATAGAAAGCACGATGTTCAAGGCCATACAATTTGTTTATTGTACATTATACAGCCTACAATGCACTGTAGGCCTACTACAGCATACAATACTACAGTAAAAGGGACAAAAATCAAAGGAGTCAACATATCATCAATGTGCTTCTTCTTGTCTTTGGGCTGGGTCAGGCCAGAGCACTTCGTCGACATCACAAGCAATATTTTCTCTCCTGAGGCAACGGGGGAAGAAGCCTCTTGTGTGCCGTATCCAGCCCTGACATGATTCCTCACCGATATCACCACAGGCTAATTCCATGGCTTGCAGCAGATTGACTCTGGTGTAGGGTTGTCTATCATGCACTTTCCATCTCCATGAGGAGAAAAACTCCTCAATCGCATTCAGGAAAGGCGAGTACGGAGGGAGGTACAAGGTCATAAACTGACCATTGATGTTAAACCATTCCCTTACCTGAGCAGATCGGTGGAAACTGACATTGTCCAGCACTATCACATAGGTGGGAATGGGATTCTCATTTAGCTCTTGACCCTTCTGCTCAAATAAAATATCTCTTAGATTGCCCAGAAATCTTAGAAGATGCTGATTGTTATATGGCCCGAGTGTAACATGGTGATGTAGAACACCATGGTTGCTGATAGCAGCACAGATTGTGACATTGCCACTTCGTTGACCAGGGACTTCAACAATGGCCCGCTGTCCAATCACGTTTCGGCCTCTCCTTCTCCTCTTTGTCAGATTGAAGCCTGCTTCATCGACAAAGATTAACTCATGGGGTCTGTCCAAGGATTCCAAGTCAAATATTGTCTGTGAAGGAATACAATATAATGTATGTAGAATTTAGTAAGTTGTACAGAGACAGTGCTACATTGCAGAGTTCAATTAGGCCTACTGTATGCACTTCTGATTCACATACATTGTATGTACTGAAGAGTAATGTCATTCACATAGTATGTGGCAGTACTGTAGACAATCTGGATTCCAGTAAATGTGTCTGAATCTACACTTACTTGCACATACTGAGTTCGCACTTCTTTCACCCTTGGTGAGTTGCGCTCAAAAGGTACTCTGTATACTTGTTTTATTCGTATCCTGTTACGATGGAGGACACGGTCAATTGTGGAAATGCTCACACTGTCGATTCCCTGGAAGTGTGTGTTGTCTTGTATCACTCGTTCCTGGATTTCTCTGAGTCATATTAAATGATCTTGAAGGAGCATGCCCACTATAACGGTCTCTTGCTCCTGAGTGAATATAGCTCTCCTTCCACCTGCATGTGGCAGCCTTGCAGTTCTACAAAAAGTAGAAAAATATTCATGCAGTACAATACATACAGCGATGAACTTTATATGCAGCTGTTTCAATAGACATTTGTAGTGTAGTACAGTAAATTTGCAATTACAAAAATACAGTAGCATACTGTACCTGTTCTCTTCTCTGAATGTCCTTACCATGGTGGACACAGAAAATCGGCTCAAATTGGGGTGCAGTCTAAGTCCTGCTTCCCTCATTGTCAGTCCGTGGACTATAACATGGTCTATGACTGTTGCTCGAATTTCATCAGATATTTCCACTCTTTGTCTTCCTCTTCCTATTCGTCCTCCTCTTCCGCTTTCTTGCCCTCCTCCTCTTCCTCCTCGTCGCCCAGCTCACATACGCACTTGTCCTCGTCCTCGTCCTCTCACATTGTTGCCTCTATCCACTCTCTGACTTTCTCCTTCCCACCTTCAACCACCTGTTTGCTCTCTAAACTGGCTTATATTGGTTGTGTCACATCATTTGATACAAGTGAAATCAATTTTGAGTGATTGTGTTTGATCAATGACATGTGTTCTCTATTTGTATTTGATTGTTGCCACTTGTGTTTGCCAGTATGGATGACATGTGCATGAGAGTGCAGAATGTGTTTTGAGACTGAGAATGTGTTTAGAGTTTTGCTGAAAAGTCGAAGTGAGATCTGCAAATTGTGTTTCACCATGTGAAACTGTTTAAGGTATTGATAACTTTGTAATTGACTGCACAATTAGCTGAATGAGTTCAGGCAACTGAGAACTTTGTTCAGCCAATGGGTTTTAGTGTTTTAGCAATTGAGAAATACTGTAATTGGATCCCTGCAATTGATCTCAGAAGTGCGATATAAACCCTCTGGAGAGACCTTTCCCCGGGAAACCCACTCGGAGCAAACAACTTGGGATCAAGAATGATTAAGTCAACTTGTCCGCCTCTCGCTGATCCCTCAGGAGACTCGTCAATGATGATTGGAAGTGAGCAGATGGCAAAGCAGACTCTCCAGTTGCAATACAAACAAAGAATGCAGAAGCGCACAGCGGTGATTTAAAGCCATTGCATCACGAAACAACACAAGTGTGTGATCAGGAACTCTGTACATGCATAGAGAGAGAGGGGGAAGAATTAAGGTTGAATATGAAACTCTGTGTAAACAGAAAGTCCTCAAAGCCCGGCGTTACAGTCATTCTGCGTGATAAACTGGCATCAAATCAACCACGTGTAGTTACTGCTGTACATATCTGAGCCCTCCTCACTCTCCTTGGGGAAATACCTCTCTGCTCATGCTCAGCTAGCAGCTGTCAGGCGCCTCCTCTCACTTCAGGTTACACTGCAATGAGCTTCTTCTGCCAGAGAGACATGACCATGGGGTGCTTTAAAGGAATAGAGCTACATTTACATGTGCAGGCAGGAAAATAAATAGCGTGGGTAGGGTGGTAAACGTAAACTGTGGAGCTAGCGAGCGTGGGGGTAACATGAGCGGCCCACACTGTGGTACATTACACAGTCTGAAGATAGCAAAATCCACCTACAAGCATTGAATACATCGTGTCGCAGTGATTACCTGGAGCGAATTGTGTTATTGTGATTTTTGAAATTGGGCCAGTAACGAGGGATAACGTCGTTGCACTGAACGGGCTGTAGTGTAATCGCTCGGGGCAGCTCCTCACCTTCAACGTGATCCCAGTAAAAGTGCTTGTTTTTGCCGCTGACAGGCTCCGATTGTTATTGTGAGTGTCTGGCAACAATATGGAAGCCTACAGAGAAATAAAAACGTTTTTCTTTATCTTTTGCTTTCTGTTCGTTAGTGTGTCATGTGACTCGTATCCAGAAGACAACGATGGAAGAGTTGGTGAGAGTTGGAGAGAGTTTGTTGCGTCGGAGTACAGCAGGCGTAGCTCGGCGTTATGTAAAAGATTTCACTATCGCGGCAGAATAATTAGCTGAGTTTGACAACGACACAAGATTTCAGAACGAGACTTCTTCTTGAGTGAGACTTAGATACAATAACAAACCCACTGGATCAAGTGAAAGGTAAGAAAAACCTTTTTTCAGTTCTGTAGGGTCCTTTCCATGATGTTGTTAGACACTTATAATAACAAGCCTATAAGTGGCAAAAACAAGCACTTTTAGTGGGCGTACATTGATGGTGTGAAATTGCTCGATATGATTACATTGCAACCCAATTAGCGAAGGCCGTCTGCTGCATTCTCCCTCAATACTGGACCACTTTTTAAAAAAATGGTGTTTTTCTTTTGTCATCTGGACACAATAAACATGGACAAATGTGTCCAGATTGAAAAATACAGAACTTACTCCTTGATAAGTTAAATTCGGAAGGGGTCATCGTTGGATTTTGTTCCCTTTAACAAACCTCCCCCCCCCCCCCCTTAAGGGTCAGCGTGGGCAACAGAACAGCAGAGTGAGCATTTGCTGTTTGGGGGGTTGAAACTGTGCCTGTAAGTTAAACTACACACTCATTGTGCTGTCTCAATGGAAAGTTCCTGCAGTCAGTAATTATGCAGTCGCACTCACTGTAAATCCCCATTGACAGCAGAGGAAACTTGGCAAAAACTACAACTTAGTCCACTCCAAAGTAGATTTTGGACACAGTAAACCAAGACTTCATTGTGAAATAAATTTCGAACAGTAAAAATGTAGAAAATGCTAATGGCAGAGAGCCAAACCAAACAGTACTATTCTAGAGAGGAGAGAGGGGGAGAGAGAGAGAGAGAGAGAGAGAGAGAGAGAGAGAGAGAGAGGGAGACAGAAAGAGAAATGAACTGCAACTCCTGCAAATGCTGAAGTGTTTATCAAATTTAACGGTCAAGCGTGTGCAATGTGGCGCCATCTAGTGGTAGAGTTGTAGATCCCAACCAACTGAAACCTCTCCCGTGTGCCAGGAGCGTAGCAGAGCTATGGTGGCAGACGCGACAACAAGAATGGGCCTATCTAGAGACAGTGTTTAGTTTGTCCATTCTGGGCTACTGTAGAAACATGGCGGCTGGCTCTAAGAAGAGAACCTGCTCTGTATGGAGATACAAACGGCTCAGTCAAAGTTCAATAAAACACAGGTGATTCAGGTGATTACAAACTAAAGAAAACATACATATTCATATACTATTCCATTTCAGCCCATAGATAGAATAAATGCTACACAGTCAGTTAGTCAGTTGTTTTTCTTCATACAACCTTCATATATTGGTCATATAACCTCTTTTATTTAAGATTATATCAGAGACAAAAACAAGAAGATCAACAAAAGATGTAACATTAAGAATTAAAAGATGAAAGACGAATCACAGCCAGATACGTTTGTTCGGGATAAAGTATTGTCAGAGATTTGTCATTCTACTGGTCATCAGATGTAATCAGCTAATGTTCTTGACCAGGTTTTATAAATCACTTGTGCTTCCTGACTCAGCAGTTTTGAGAACAGGGGGAGTTTAGTGCAAGGTCACAATGTAGCTGCATTATCACACAAAGCAGTACAGTAGGATTGTTTCACTGGGTCTCCCAGTGCATTGTGGGACACTCCAGCTCTTCCCTTACTCTCTCATTTCTTCAGAGCATCTGTGAATGAGTAAAACTCTCTGTCTCTCTCGCTCTCTCTCTCTCTCTCTCTCTCTCTCTCGCTCTCTCGCTCTCTCTCTCTCTCCACACAAAGGATGAGGGGCTCCACGGCGCCGGGACATCAATAAGAGCCGCACAGGCGCTATCAAAGCACATGCAGAGGGCAGCTGCTACCAACACAGGCCGGCGCCCGTTTTGGTCGAGATGAGCCGTCTCCTCCGAGGCAGCAGAGAGGATGTAGAAAAAGACTGCACCCTCTCAGCTCCTACAGGGAGTGCTGCAATGCAGGGGTGAAAGAGAGAGAAACACACGAAAGCTTCAAGGCAGTTTGTCAGCTGATCACACTCTTCTCTCCATTTCCTGCCATGCCTCACTTCTTCCTCTCCTCATTGCTTTCATCTTTTCCCTCTATTATTCTAGCACTTTCTGCCTCGCTATACCATCTCTCTCTCGCTCTCTCTCACACACACACTCGTCACTGGTCGTATTCTGGCACATCATTACTGCAGCGTAGACAACCGTAAACAGAAAGCACCATATGGTAGGACTTGGCTCTGTACATCAGTTTCAGTGTCTGGGTGTCTTGGAAGTAGCAGTTGGTCAACAAGGTGACAGTGTGTCTGTGTTTGCCTCTATGTGTGTGTGTGTGTGTGTGTGTGTGTGTGTGTGTGTGTGTGTGTGTGTGTGTGTGTGTGTGTGTGTGTGTGTGTGTGTGTGTGTGTGTGTGTGTGTGTGTGTGTGTGTGTGTGTGTGTGTGTGTGAGTGCGTCTGCAAACACCGGGGGGATATTTATGGAGTGTGTCGCGTGGGTGGACGTCTGTCGAAGAAGAGCTCTTGTGTTCTGACAGCGGCTTTTCACTCGAACTGAGTTACTGGCACGATGATGCTACACAGTGTCAGTCTCCTCAGTGAACTATAGGAGAGCTGTGGTCGGTCAATGTCAACATGATCCTGCGAGCAAAGCCACAACTGATTGAATATACGAATCTAAGAGATTTGCCGTGAAAAATAGTGGATCAACAAAGCAAAGAAAGACAAGTATGAGGGCTGCTGAGTCAAGAACAGCTCTAACATCTCGAAGGTGTAGGCCATAGAAGGATGATTTGGGGTTAGGGGGGGATGTGGGGATCATAGAAATGAAATAGGAGTAGAACAGACATTCCCATTCGAATGAGTAAAATAGAACAACTTAACCAATGTAGCATCAAGGCTAAATAGTGGACAGCTGGCTACTTAGCTGGCTTGCTTATGCCCCCATGCTTTAATGCTACACTGGTTGCAGAAAATGAGCTGAACAGCGGGATGGTGGCAACTAGAGGGTGGCAGCGTCTTCTTGTATTTTTATCAGCGATCAACCTTGTGAATAGATGATAACAGGCCCCTTCTAACTCCTATATGAGGTTTAAAAAACGCTGACCACGCCCAACCAATCAGCTGATACCATTAGAAGCGGGTGCAGTCATAACAATGCAGAAAATTGCAATCTAAGTGTTGCTTTAACAAATGTTACCTCTAACGACAGGTTGTGGGAATATCAGTGTCAGCAATCAAAGCAAAGCATTACGAAATATATGACGGGTGGAGCTGCTGAATAGTGTTAAAATGAGATGATAAGGCCGGCGAGAGCTAATGCTCCAGATCTTAAATGTTCCATTTTAGAGCCATGGTTGATCGGGTGCGATACAACAACTGACCACCCTCCCAGGTCAGACATTTGCCTTCTGTGCTCAACCAGAACTGTCCTCACCCTCACTATATGAGGGACGTCTAGAACTCTAAAATTAAAAAAAAAACATGAATCCAGATGTAGCTCTTTCAGATACTCATTTAGCAAATGCAAATCGCTTTCAAGCAATCTTATCGTCAGCCAAACCAAACGTCTGCAAGATTGTCCATTTGGGAATTAGTCGTGATCACTGTTATGATACAGTACGTCACCATCTACTGATCATGATCACCATCATCAGGAAACAAGTGGAAAACAATTATTATCCCAAGGGTGAAACCAACAAAAGTAATTAACTGCATAATGACGTTCTACTAAATGTCCCCTAACAGTTGGTTCACATACGTTAACTTAAAGAGAAACTATAACGCCCACAATTCTTTCCCTGTGGTCATGAAAAATGTGATGAAGAACATCATCAAAACATATAACAGAAACGCTAATTTCATTGTAGTTTAGCTAATATATCGCACTGCATGGGCATTATTTGACTGGGTGTAACTCTTTACAGTTATTCATTGCACAGATATGACAACTTCGGTTGTCTAGAGTTGATGTGCAAAGGTTGTTCAATTGAAAGGGGTAGTTTGTGATGTTTTGAAGTTGGGTTGTATTCGGGTACGTATATTCAGTGTGTTAGTTATAGATGGCGTTGGCACTCCCCGATTTCGGTGAAACAGACCGATTATATTTTCCGACATGGAGCTGAGCTGAAAGTGAAACTGATCTTTGCAGTTTTTGAGCTGACAGCTGAGCTATGCTTCGCTGCCCTGTCAGAACGGGCTGTCAGGCAAAGTAAAGTAAAATATGTAGGGTTCCCGTCTACAGTAAGTAAGACTGACAAATATGAATAAGTACCTCATGCAATCCCATTTTAAAACACCTGAACTATCACTGTAAGGCCTATGGATTGGACAAATCTAAAACTTCAGTCATGGATCTCCTTTCCTCTTATCCTCTTCCCACACCATCAATGCAAATAAGCCAAATACAGATAGACATTATTAGGATTAGCACCAACAAACAACCATACAAATGTTCATCTACACACACTACTGTGTTTTTGTACCTTCCGGTGATTAAAATAAGGGCTGGCTGACTAGCGCCGGAAGGGAAGGGAGGGAGAGAGCGACATTAAGAGGCAGGGAGGGAGGAAAAGGTTAAAGATGTGTTGCCCAACTGCAGAGATCGGGGGCAACATGGTGGAGTCAGCTGTTTGGCATTGGCAGAGAAGATTCTTTCATGGGTGCAACCCACATACTCAGCTATGCTGCTCATCCCACAAATGCATGTTCCTTACAAATGGGACACCGTTTGAAAGGTAAATAAACAGGTTTTCCAACGGTATAACATTTATTGCCAAGAAGCATTGTTACAACAGAGAAATAATCTACCAAACACTAATTTCCGAACTTTTTGTTCGATGTTTATTTTCTATTGCAGCTTTAAGCATTGGATCTTAATACTTCTTCCTCCACTGGTACCAATTACTCAAAAGCCAAGAAAGCTGCTGTTTATTTTGTATGTCTTTCACCAGAAATGTGATGATGTTCCTTTATCTTCTCTGACATCAGTTTCAGTTTTTAATCATCACAGCATGTACACAAACTAGCCCACTGACTGTTGCCGCTTCAATCTGGTACTTAAATATATTAATTCATCCATGAAGCTCTCAAAATTGATCTGCTGAAAGGTATTGATCCTCCTGTGCAGTCAGGCTCTCATGTGCATACTGTACTGTAGTCACTGAGGCAAGTAAATGAAGGAAATGGCAGACCAATGCACTACGCTAACATACCATATAGTACAACTATTATATAGTATAACTTTTTTTATCTGCCTACCGGGTGGCGATGGGCAGGTTGTGCACAGTCGGTTTATCAGAGCTTTTTTGCTGCCTAGAAGCGATGCTGATGAGAGCGGTGAGCTTGAACCAAAATCGTGAAGTTGCGGAATATAAACCCAACAGATTGAGCAGATAATGCAAACGCTAACATGCACAAGCGACAGACATTACACCTAGTCATGTGACCAATTGTTTATCTAAAAATCGTTGATTAGTGCAGCTTTAAATCAGAAATTCTTCTCAACCTGCCCAAATATTGATGTGTGTTTTTTTCTGTCTTCGCTCTTTTGACCTGAATTCCTCTTCAGTATTCCTATATTGTTTGGAATTATATCCATTAAAGGTTAATAGGTAAGCCGCCGCATGTTTTGATAAATCGATTGTTTGGTTGGTCTATACATCCATCCATCCATTCATTATCTTTAACCGCTTATCCTGTTCAGAGTCGCAAGGGGGCTGGAGCCGATTAGCTGACATTGGACAGGAGTCATTAATTAATTTAAGCTGCATGTAGGACTGTGGACTGTGGGAGGAAGCCAGAGAAACCGGAGGGAACCCATGTGACACGGAAAGAACATGCAAACTCCACACTGAAGAGCCCTGTTTGGTCTGTAAGATGTTTCACAAAATCACAAAATGATTCACAAAATCTCTAAATGTCTTGTTTTGTCTCAGTCTAAAATACAAAGATATTCAGTTAAACAAAGAAAAAAATAATAACATTGGAGAAGCTGCAACCAAATGATGGGTTGTAGTTTTTACTTGAAAAATGACTTGATCGATAAATGAATCTATAATCGTTGCTGAATTGAAGCTGTAGATCTGAGTACAACTGGTTCGGCACCTACACTTCCCCTTTAAACTTGTATGGCGTACTGTAACTCGCCCCTCTCCCTTTGATGTTGCTCCAGTCTGTATTGTGGATTTGACCCGCTGCCTCTTTTCCTCAGGGAAAGCCTCTGAAGTGTTAGCATCGACATACATTTGCGATACACTAACTGACAAAAAAAAGCGAAATCTTGCTCAACTTTTGATGGCTTAGTGATTGTGTTACTCACAGTTTGAAGGCAGTTAGGCAAAAAAAAATAAGTAAAAGCTACATAATCCACATCTCAGGTCAAACATTAAAACAAAGCCATTGTATTCTCAGGCAGATTAATGTGCTCAAAGCATCCAACAGACAGAAAACACACTGCAGCTAAACTGAAGAGACATCAGTTCAGCAACTTTCACAGAGAAGTTTTGGAAGTCTGTAAAACATTTCCCCTGATATCACTATCTGCCATACTGTAGGTTTTAAAAGGTCTCTCAACACAAATATATCATCAAATGCCATTTTGTGAACCGGTATCACAATGTATACCTACGCCGTAGTACTATTATTGTTTATACACACAACCCTGTGTCTGGAGTACAAATGAGAAACATCAACAGTGTGCGTACATTGATGCACCTGACAGCCTGTGAAAGAGGAGCTCAGTTTAGAGAGGACAGGATTAAAGTACAGAATCCCATTTCATGAACCATCAAGCAGCAGACGTCCTGCGGGCATGAACACCTTTCCTGAGGAGGAGCAGTACTGTATGAGGAGCTCAGATGAGGCCTCCTGACTAACTGTAAGTACTGACCACAACCTAAAACATCACTCATATTCAGATTTTCAACACAAGTCGATCTGAGAACACTGTTACAAAGCCACTTACAATCATGCACTTATGACCAGTGGGTGCGTACTAAACCTACTGGCAGGCTTCAGGAAGCAGTTGTGAACCATAATGTATCCAATGTGGGAGGGAGACCAGTTAATAAGACTTTTCCTCAGCTGGTTTTTTTCAACGTCCCGGTGTGAACACTTAAATAGCCCTTATTTAAAGGTGCCGACGAGATTGGGAGCATTTCAATTGTCTCTCAACGTCTCTCAACGTGGCTGGGTAAAGCAAAGGCTAGTGCAGTTGCTCTATGGGTGCCGTGGATGCGGAAGATCAGCAGGAGAGCCAGGCCATTTTATACATCAAACCATTTCGCCATTTAAGCTTCATGCGCCACTGAGCATCTTTTCATAGGAATGAACGAGGCCCCGCCTCCAACGCTGTATCAACTTCTCTTTATACATGGGCACTTTGGCACAGTGAGCTAATGTCAACATGCTAACAGGCTCACAATGACAATGCGAACATGCTGATGTTTAGCAGTTGTAATGTATACCATCCCAGTTTAGAATGTTAGCATGCTAACATTTGCTAGTTAGCACCAAACACAAAGCAGGCCTACAGCTGAGGCTGAAAGGACTGTCCTTTTACACAGTTCCTAATAAAAAAAGTCAGAGCACCACCAAAGGAACCATGAAGGTCTGTAAAACATTTCGTAGCAATCCATGCAACAGGTGATGTTGTATATTTCAGTTTGGACCAATTTGAAGGGCTGACCATGCATCGTCATCCCTACAGCTACCACGGCTAAAAGAAGTGTGCTTGCTTGCATATATTTGTCAAGGAAACTAGTAATTACAGGGGAAACCTTTTAAAGTGCTAAACAGCTTTTATAGATCAAAGAGCATGGGATAGATCCATCCATCTCTTTTCAAATGCTGCTGAAATAAATTGCTTATGGTATGCTTATGAAAGCACTGTAAGTTTATTAGCACTATTAAAGTTACATTTGAAAACAGCACAATACTGTTTTAGGCTATAGCCTGTTATAAATTTAACTGCAGTAAACTTTATTTTATATGCAGTAGTACAGTATTACAGTGTAGTAGTGAATTATACACAGTACAGTGATTTAACCTGTACAGTAATTTGTAAAGCGTTTCTGTCAATAGTGATCAATTTGACCCGGACAGACGTGATAGGTTTCCACTGAATGCAATTCTTATGAAAGGGATCTCATCTAAGAGATGAAACGCTGACTTCATCACCAGACGCCCAACACAGGCCGCAAAACTGTGCAATATTATTCATCCTCTCCCAGGATACCGCTAAATGCAAATTCAGCAAAAAACACAACTTGAGATGCGAAATGATTTATTTTTCTTTGTTTGCCGTAGTCCAAAAAAAGCTACAGGCAGTTTAAAATAAGAAATGTGCTGCTATGCTGCTTGGTACTCTTGCGATTAATCTCGTGCTCTTTCTCTAACCCTCTTTAATTAGTCACATGAGCAACCTAATCATGAGTCTCAACGCTTAATAAAAGAGACAATAGAGAATATTGATAAGCATGCTCTCTTATTGCGTTAGGTCACACATTCATTGTACTATCTGCTGTATGAAGATGACTTTGAACCTGTTAAACATCTATTGCAGCACTAAATGCACCAAGGCAAGGACATTCAAGACATCAAGAGGAGAGCTGCGTGTGTCGGTATACGTGTGTGAGTACGGACATACTGCAGCTACACACCACCGTGATCCACCACTGCTGATGCTAAAAAAAGGAAGTCCTCCTTTGGCTCACACACTCTGGAGTGCCCCAGTCATGTACTCATAACAGCCCCGGGGAATAGAGAAACCACTGCACCACCTGATCTGTTCGCACCACCGCACTACCAACATGGATCATTCACTCAAGAACTCTTAATCGATGTGATAAACAAAGGAATACCTACATGAGTGATGTCTGCGAGGCCAAATGAAAAGGCTGTGCTGCCTAAATGACAAGAAAATATAACGAATTTCAAGCTTCGATGTAATCAGTGTCCATCAGAGGCTGTAATGCGCAAAATGTAACAGCATGTTAATAAGAGCTTTGCTTTTAACCACCTTCCACAGTGAAGGGACTGTTTTTACTGAAATGCATTCAAAGAAAAGGTTGTAACGGACTTGGCACACATTCATTGGCTTAACAGATCCATACGAACACGGTGAGCTCTGCAGACTCTTACGTGGGCTTTTCACTCCGGCTGGCTCAGCAGATTTGACTTTGCACACACTCCCTCAGAGCCTTTACTGTATAAGAGTGAGCTGCCTCTCATCATCCATTTACAGTAAAGACGGCCATACTGTAAAAAAAAAAAAAAAAGGCCCGGTAAAGAAATGAAAATCACTTTCATGTTATGTTAAAAAAAACTAAATGAAATACTTTAACCAATCTCCACATATCCAGATTATAAGCAGCCAATGAAAAGTGTTGTAACTGTTCTTTCTGGCGCAAGAAATCCCCATCTCACCTTCTACCCTCACACACGTTTGTTTTTGATATGTGACATTACACTGCAGCACTACATGATGCTTCAGTGGGTACAGGCATGAGGACTCACCGGCATGCTGTAAAAGTTCCACCCTGGCAGATTTTGAGAATTACTTCAAGTGCATTCAAACGAGAGGCGACTGGCAAAACGCTAACACAGTCTGCTCTAATTACCCCTGAGCCATTTATTATCTCTTTCTCCCTCTGCAGAGCTTTTTTTTCTTTTTTTTTCTCCCCTCTCAGATATGATGTGTGTAATGAGGCTAGGTGCCTCTGTGACAACCTGCAGCAAAGCCTCAGTAACTGATGATGCAGTCTGGGAGAGACCGTGAAATAAAATGCTGCTTACCTTCAAGAGAGATGTGCCGCCTCGTAAACAAGGAGTGGAAGCAGAGAACAGGCTCAGATAGGAAGAACAAAATAAATTAAAAATTCTTAACAATCTGCACTTTGGTTCATCCAAGACATCTCAAAACCCCAGAGCTGGAAGGTTCGCACTTTCACCCTCAAACAAGACTTTTCTTGGCAATGTGCTGCTGAGACGTGCACTCAGATCAGGCAGACAGGAGAGGAAACACAGATTAACATTATTCGAACACACTGAAATCAGCGCAAGCATCAGAGCCGGTGCAGCTCCACTGCTGTATTTCCCGGCACTGTCCGCTCATTGGCTGAAGAGCTACTCAATAAAAAACCCTCCTTGTCATCAATTGGGCATGGAGCGGTGGGGGTTAGATTTTCTGTGGCGCACTAACAACCGTGCTCCTCCTCTTTTCTTTCTTGCTCCATCACTTTTTTCCCTATCAGCACAGGCAGCCAGGGGAGTGCTGAGCTTTGAGAATTAGACGCAGGAGGAAAGGGAGGAGGAGAGAGCGAGGAGAGGGAGGAAAGTACAAAAGCAGGGTGGGCGGATCGATGAATGGAGAGGTGAAGCTGGTGACCGGCAGTCTTGATTTTAGGGTCCTGTTCCTCCCCGCTGCAGGAGCTCTGCAGGAACCTGAGTGCAGTGAGGTGTGAGGACCAGAGAGGATAGAAGGAGGGGGGGGGGGGGGGGGGGGGGTTACCGGTCTGCTTGGGCTGGTTTTGCTGCAGTATAGAGGGAAGTTGTTGGTTTTTTTTTCTTCCTGTTCTCCCAGCAGCAGTTGATGTGAAACTCCAGCACACTCAGCAGTAAATAAGGAAACTAGTTCCTTCCTTCCCCGTTTCCAGGAGTCTTTCATGTAACTGGTGAATAATTTAAAAGAGCAGAAGGTGGGATGAGCTGCAGGACACCGATCACCGCTGCCTTATTATGGGAGACAGAGATTACAGCGTCTAATTAAACAAAATGCATCAAAGTCGAGCGGGAGTCAAGAAGAGCATTACACCTGGCATGCAGACACAACATCCACTTCAACAGCTTGACATTTGACATGTTTTATAGATCAGAGTTCGTCATGTCAGGTGATGAAAGTAATGAAACATACATGTTGTATTTCTTTCCTCTTGTATTTAATTTCCTTCAGACCTTCAGCTCAGTGCACTTCAGTCTCATTCTGCCATCTGAAATCAATAGAACTACACTGGACAGCTGCATCACGCTGCCACTGCAGGTTTCTCCAGGGAAATCCAAACAATATGTTGCAGGAATCACTGTTTACCTCAGCCACTGTGAAGCAGCCTGAAGAATAAAAACAGGCACATTATTTCAAGCTGTTTTACATATTAAATTTGAAGGCAGGTGAATAATAGCTCTGAGACAATATTTGTCCAAAAACTACCCTTAAACTGTTCACACAAGAGAGAAAAGCCTGAAACGATACAACAGTATCCCCTAAGACCATCGTAAAGGGGAACACAACCTAAACTAGAAAATGCATTTCCTGCTGAAAATGCGTTGGAATGCTGAAAGCTGAAATTAATTGCAAAAACATTGCTGAAAATAGATATCCAATTTTTAAAAAATTGCAAAAAGCTTAATAATTCAAAAAGTTGAAAGATTACAAATATGAAGTTATATCACACCTCTCCTGAAAGAGCTGAACATTTTGATATTCTAACAGTTTCTGTAGCTTAAAAGAATGCCAGCGGTAGTGATATTTGTTGTAGTAGTAGAAGTTGTAGTTGTAGTAGAAGTATTATTAGCAGTATAGGTATTAGTAGCATTTGAATCAGTACTAGTTGTAGCAGAAGTGATATTTGTAGTAGCAGTAATAGTAGAAGTTGTAGTCGAAGTATTAGTAATTAGAAGAAGTAGTGGTAGTGGAAGTAGTAGTATCAGTAGTCGTAGTAATAGCTGTAGTAGTGGTCGTAGTATTTAATATAACAGTTGTAGTCGTAGAATAAGTAGTAGTAGTAGTAGTAATAGTAAAGTCAGTTTTTGAAGTAGCAGTAGTAGTAGTAATAGTAGCAGTCGTACTAATAGCTGTAGTAGTATTAGTACTGGTTATTAGTACTGGTAGTAGCAGGAATAGCAGTATTAGCAGTTGTGGTATAAGTAATAATCATAGTGGTAGTGGTAGTAATAGCAGTAGTGGTAGTAATAATATTTATGGTAGCAGTAATAGCAGTAGCAGTAGTAGTAATAGTAGCAACAGCGAAAGTTGAAGTAGTAGTCGTAGTAATACGAGAAATATTAGCAGTAGTAGTAGTTGTCGCAGTATTAGTAAGAGCATTCATTATTTCAACAAAAAAGCCTAATTTTGAGCTAAATGTTTAAATACAGTTAATCCATGAGGCTTTTATTTTGAAAGGGTGGGACTGGGTGGGGGAGGGAGGGGGAGAGGAGACATAATCAACATGTTTGACACACATAAACAGAGGTTATTAAATGACAGGCTTCATCACAAGCAGTTCAGTTAGAATTCACTCTCTGGGGCTTTTATTTTGAAATGGGGTGTGGGGTGTGGGGGAGAAGGGGAGAGGAGACAGAATCATAATGTTAGATAAACACAAACCGGTTATTAAATGACAGGCTCATCACAAGCATTTCAGTGAGGATTCATTCTGTGGGGCTTTTATTTTAAAATGGCGTGTGTGTGTGAGTCTGTCTGTTTGTCAACATCACTAATTGGCTCAATCGCGAACACCTGTGTGCCTGAAGCCATTTGAAAATATTCTCCATAGAGATCCCATTGAAAATAAAAAGCTTAATAATTCAAAAAGTTTAAAGGTTCGAAATATGAAAAGTCATAGCACCCCTCTGGTGAAAGAGCTGAACATTTTGATAGTTGAACGGAAGAAATAGAAGAAGTTGAATAAAGATTCGAAGAACAATAGTTGGAATGCTTAACAGCATTCCAACAATTAAGAATCACAAAATATGTTTTTCCAATGGCAGAGGAAAGTCTGTATTTATGTACATGAGCTACTTTCTCTTAAAGCCAGAAGCCAGGGAAGTACGAATAAACTTGTGACCTTAAGTATAAAGTCTGGAGCTTTGTTTTCTTTTCTGTTTTATAAATGAGCTTCAGTGTGTCCTCAGTTCTGAAACAGGAAATGTACCCATGTACTCAGATGACTCCCCTGGGTGCTCTCAGTGTCATCTATAACATCAATAATCATTGTTGACGGAGCAGTTTCTGCTTATACTTAATCATGTCACACATTTGAGTTTTAGCAGTCTAGTTTAATTTGGAATTTGGGTGACACTTATATTATGCTATACTAATACTTTATGAAATGTCTTTGACAAATATTTCCCAAACTTTTTTCTGGGGACCCACTTTTTAAAAATGACAAACCATCGTGACCCAATTCACAAAAGGCCTCATCTATTGATCACGAGAAGAGCACATGTGTGTGTAAATGAACGTTCCTGAACATTTTTACTGCTATTTCTGTATCACCTTATATTATTATACACAGTGAACCCGCCATTTTGTAGAGATGTATGTACGTTTTATGCTTTTTTTATTGAAAAGATATTACAGCCATATTAAATACTTTATAAATGAAACCAAATAAATGCATTTCGATGAAGTTAACAGGCTCTCTCGTCCTTTTAATTTCCTCTCAAAAGCAAAACAATGTGTGCTAGCCTTTCATATTGGATTCAATGTTATAAAAAGGCTACACTTATTCAAATAATATAAACATTTAGGCTCCCTCAGGTGGCTTAAAGGTGTACCGCAGATATAAATGTTTAAATAAAATATTATGGAAGAAATTCAGCTAATTTAGTGGACGACCCTAATCAAATCTCCCGACCCAGTCTTTGGGAATGTCTTAGACCACAGGAACATGTATGAATTCTGAAAATGGGCGTAGTGTGCCTTTAACTGCTCAAGTCTTTAGCAACTAAAAAGTGTCCTCAGACCAGATCCAGCTGATTTAGCAGTGCACCATTTGTTAATGAAAGCAACAACAGGAAAGCGTTGTGAGTGCCAGTTTCACCATTAAACTTATTAAACCTTCTGGGAATGCTGCCAGAATCTCTGCACCAAATAGCAGGCGGGCTCCCTTCGAGGAGGACACACCACTTCATTGCCTTTGGCGTTACCCTTGACCCGACAGCGGCCAGGCGGTGCTCGGTGCATTACCAACGATTAGACCGTCACATGAGTCAGAGACGCTGCATCACTGAAGCATCCTGCCGTTGTATGAACTTTCTATTGCACTGTGGGCCGTTTGCTTCCCGCTCCGGGGTGATGTGGTGGAGAGGAAAGTTTTGATGGGATTCAATTATTCAGCCAGAAGATATTTTGTGATTGCCTTGTGCTGAACTGCATAGCCATGAATCACAAAAGATGGAATGGGCGACACAGAGATAATTCAGCCAAGAGATTGGAGGTGTGCCTGAAGCGCCTTCAATAAAGGTGAACCAGGAAGTCTAATGAGCCAAAGTGTCTCAGGTTCATCCTGCAGTGATATAACAGCAGTGATAGTTGTTGAGAAACTTCACTCAAAACCACAAACACAAACTTTATGGTGGCGCCAAAGGAAAAGTCAATCGATCAACCAAAGTCTGTAGGATGATTTGACTGGGGCCAATGAATGTTCCTCCCTTTCCAAGCGAGTTGGACAAGTACGGAGGCCTTCAGGTAACTTAAGAAAGGGGACATGCTCTCTCTAGAGCCAGTGTTTGGGCAACGCATTCTCACTCCCAACCCGTCAAATCCCGCCGCTTGGTCAGTGCCCCTTGGCATTGGAGATGGACGCTCTACGTAGCACTAGCATTAGTTTTCAACGACTTGGGACAGCTTATCAGTGTACGCTTGTTACATTGTTACATTGTCCTTTAACAAATGAAAGGACAATAAAACAAAACTTCCGTCTTCACAGGAAATTAAGTTGTGGCGAAAAAACAGAACAGAGTGTGCTTGACGTTCACTTGACTGACTAGCGAGTGAGAAATGACTCACGTGACTGACGACTGTTACGGGACGCAAACACTGGTCTCGTAGATGAAGGTCTTGTGAATCATCCACCATCCTTCCCGTCTACTAATGTCTCGGGAGGTTTTACGTCACACAGTTTGGGGGGCCTCCGTTGCGTCGATCTCCGTTGCCGAGGGGAAATGACAAAACGGTGGTATTTGGCGACCTCGGAGTGAGAACAGGATAGTTTGTCTGTTCTGAGCTACTGTACAAACATGGCGGACTCTATATGTAAATATAGAGACATAAACCGCTCATTCTACGCGATTGAAAATACAAGGATTCTTAGTTTTGGGTGATTATAAACGAATGAAAACATATTTATGCATAATGCTCCTTCAAATGAGATCTGACATAATTGACATAATTGTCAAAATTAAACTCTCCCCACAACAGAAAACAATTATTCCAAATATACAGAAGAGACAAACACACACTCTCATCTAACCACCATTAAACTCACCGACATTAAAGGTTAAAGCCTCTTTCCCCTAATTGACCAAACAAAGTACAGTGATTACTAACATCACATCATTCCTCTTTGCAAGTCAAAGCAACTGTAAGAAATTGAATTGAATTATAGGATTCCAAAATTGTTATATATATATATATCTACATTTCCATGTATTTTATATGTTCACTTACCTACATTGTACATCAGCGATTGCTGATGGCTTTCATTGGAGGTTGGAAACTTTCTCAGTGCAGGACCTAAATTAGAGTCTCTCGCTCCATGACCCTATTGCAGTATGTCAGCATCCAGGGACCCAGCAGAAGTAGGCCTGAGACCCAGTATGGCTCACAGCCCACAGGTTAAAGCTGCACGACGCAAAATCGTTTAAAGTTGCCGGCACAGCGTAGCAGAGATATCTAGTCAAAGGGTTGTAAATCAGAAGGGCGGTTAACAGTGTTGATGTGTGAATGTATTTAAATGAAACGTCTCATTTTCAAAAGGCCTGCAGATGTCATTGTTCAGTTGTAACACAGGAGGACGCCACACTCAAAGATTCAGTTGTTTTATTAACTATGGAGCTGGCCATTCATTATGCAGCACACTTCCTTACTATCTCGACACAGTAATACTAACAGCGTGGGGAGCACGTGCACAAAATCTCCCTCCGATATCTGACCGTGGAAACGCTGGTGATTTTGATTCTTTAAATGTAGATAATGAAGAACTTCCACCTTCATATAGTAACATAAAAACACATTTAACTGGTGGAGCAGCTCGGTCCCAAAATAACCGGAGCGTGAGGGAGCACTGAGGCTAATTCTGTCTGCCTCTGTGTGAACCCATGTGTCTCTGTAACCTGGATATCTCTGACGTCTGACACTATATCACCATGCCAGTAACGCCGAGTCCAAATAGCAACAAGATCAGCATGAACGACTGGTATTATTATTGTGGAAGTCCTGGCATACTGTGATGCATGCACTCTTGGAAACATTTGAGCCAAATGAATAGACAGTGCATGTATTTACGTATCTGTCTCCAGATTCTCACTGGTTTGCGGCCAAAATGACTTTAACTGTTCAGCAGCTGAGTAAAACTGTAATTTAATCAATTTGGAGATGCCCAAAAGGCAATTGTTTTATTTAATTTATTATATTTTAAATTCTTGGTGTAAAAATATTTTTAATGTGGGACTAATAATAATTAATTCCCTTTATTTTCCCCATTTATTTGTTCACATATTTGCATTTTGTTCCGCTAAATTGGCACCAAATTGCATATTCTTTCCAGGAAAGGATTTTTAAGGAATATATCAGAAATTACAGACCTATTAAAAAAAAAAAGTTACATACACGTTCAGCTACTCAGCAGCTAATTTAAATATGAAAAAAACTGAATAAATCAAAACTATGAAATAAAAAATCCATATAAACTACATTCAAGATTGTATTTTTTTACTGTAATTTATTAATTTCTGATCAAAACTGTGCACATATTGAGATATTTAAAATAAATATGTCAAGTTAAGACATGCACAAAATGAAGTTATCATTTTTAACCTTTTTCACACAGAAGTCCCCTTTACAAAGCTTCTGCTGGAGATTTCAATATGAACAACACACTGTATTGAAAAAAACCAAAAGCAGAAATAAAATGATTTATTGATATAAACACATAGATGTTGCATGTAGTTCTCCTCTGAAGAACAGTAAATTGCTGTAGAAGTCTTGGCATACAACTCGTTAGACTGACAATAATTGAGTTACCGTAGACAGTATCATTGGGGAAAGGGATGATTGTGGACATGGACTTAATAAACGAATGAACGATAAAGGCAAAAAGCAACAATTGTTCATCAATGCACAGGGCAACACTCGGCAAGAGGTCACAGGCAACAACCCTTTGGCGGTGTGGTCACCGGCCATATATACATGTTCTTCCAGGAATCCAGCACCTTACTGTGAAAGAAAAAGGAAATATTTCAAACTCTAAAATCTTTATTCCTCATTGTTATTCACGACAGTTTTTAGAAACGCTAAATGTGTCGCGCACCTCCTGCTGCAAAGGCCTCACTCCGTCTGCTCCTAATTTGGGATTGCAACAGACGAACAAATCACAACAACAGGTGTTAAAAAGTGTTCAGCGCCGCAGTCGTAAAAACGTCAGCGATTCATGATCATTTTAAAAGGTACAGCAGAAGGCCTACCATAAAATAAATCTGTCCATTTTTCAATATACGTGTTAAAAATAAACTTCATCCAGCAATTACTTGTCCAGTATTGTATAAAACTATGTATGACATTACACAGATTAAAGCAACAACATGTTTAAACCGTGTTAGAGTTCAGGGAGTAAATAAAATGCCGTATCCCTGTGTCCTAAAGGAGGCTGCTGCTGCTGAGTCGAGGAAATGTGATTAAGTTCTAACCGAGTACCCGCGGGGCAGATCTAATTTATGGGTGGTACCTCTTGGACTCCTTTAGGGGCCGAGGCCACCTTTTACAAGTTTAGTGCCCTCCATGTAAGGAAAGTAAGTCACAGAGAAGGCAGACATCACCTCGGGACTCTTTTAAACCTATCATATATGTCCACCTTTCATTATTGAGCTTTTACTGCATTCAATACCCAGAATTATCCATGCTGTGCAACTGAACTACAATGAGAAAAATATATATATATAATTAGTAGGGGTGTAACGGTTCACAAAATTCACGGTTCGGTACAGTAGAAAACTATAAATGCCAGAGAAATGTACTTGATTTTAAAATATATTTATTCATTAAAACTAACATCATGAAGTTATTCTTTGACTTTGAACAATGATGGAACTATACCTGAGTGACCCATCTTCTGGGGTGTCTTCTTAGCAACACATAAGCATAAAAAACTAAAACTGCTCCTTCATGTTCTGTAGTATTGTTACTTACATCTTGCTTACATCTTGTATTGTTACTTACATCTTGCAAAAGATGAGAAAAAAAAAAATATATATATATATATATATATATATATTATATATTATTTATATATTATTATTTTTTTTTATTTTTAATTCTAACGTATTGTTCGGTTCGTCATGCTAACCGAACCGTGAGCCTCGTACGGTTCGGTACGAATACGCGTATTGTTACACCCCTAATAATGAGACGATATTATCATGTAACAGGCACTTTGATTTGATCATGTCTGACCTGTGAGAATGTGAATGTTGACTTATTTCTTTGCTGCATCTGCAGGCGCCGCCGGGTCTGTTCAACACAAAGACAAGTTATTGGTGGGTTAAAACTCAAATACTGCTTAAAATGCATAGTTTTAAATGCATACATTTTTTTTAAGATCTTGACTTACGCTTGACCTCCAACTTGCAGCTGACAGTTGCTTCTCCGTGATCGTTCTTGGCTTTGCAGGAGTACACACCTCCGTCAAAGCTACCAGGCTTACGGATCTCCAGGGAGCAGATACCCTGGACGCAGATCTGCCTGTACTTGGGGTCGTCTCCAATAATCATCTGGTTCTTCATCCACATAACCTTCGGCTGTAGAAAGAAAAAAAAAAACAGTTTGGAGGAAAACTGTTTGTGTTTGTGCCACATGGCAAGAAAACAACTCTTGATTGACGTGGACACACAGCACTGACAGGGTGAGGACCTCCTGGGGCCTCACGGGGAATGTTACGCATGTGACCCCGCTTCTCCTCCTCCTCCTCCTCCCCCCGTGCTTCAGATGTAAAAAATACCAATTCTAGCCTTCTGATCGAGACCATCTACTGTTCGCTAGCATTCTGTTTGGCGACCTGGTGGGATTATGAGCCCATACAGGAGGTGAGAGGCTCAGACAGAAGGCCAACACGGGCAGGCAAAGATCATACACATACTCAGCTCAGAGCTCTCAGTACTCTCAGTACGTCCACTCGCCACCTCAAAATAATTATTTAGCTGCTGACAAGCAGTTTTGAGCAGTGGCTCTACCGGTGTGACGGCATAATCTAGCAAACTATGTATGCACGCTTGCATACTCGTGTCCCAAAATAAACATTTTAGACAGCATATCCTCTGTGGACTCATTCGTTTCCATTCATTCCACTGTAATATGTATGAAAATCAACTTTCAGTGAGTTCTTTGAGATAATTTAAGACAGCAAGCATTAGACTAATTTCATTTATATTTGTCAAAATGATTGCATTATTGTTGTGTCAGCAGAGAGGTTGTTCTGCCTTGGTGATGTGTTCGCTGACACTCAGTGAGACCCAAAATTCGAGACGTGGCAGCTGAAATACACTGAATTTATGAGCTTCTTTGTCTGGAAATTGAATTTGGAAGACAGACAGTGTTCTCTGACCAGAACCGCCATTTATAATGCACCAGCAGCGCAAGAACTAGCAACGACTGAAGCTCCTTGAACGTCGTTGTGAGTGACTTTTTTTTTTGCTCCTATTTCCGTAGGAGTATGTACTCTCCCACAGGAGCCAATGCAGCACGGACGACCGCCATTTTTAAAAAGCCGTTAGCCGTGTGAAGAAGAGACAACACAAAACACAGCTTGTTTAGAAAAATCCCCGGAAGAAAACACAGACAAATGGACCGAGGGTGATTTCCAGAATTGAACTTGTCCATGAGTACAAACCCACTGAGCGAGGCTAGTGGGTTTGGGGAGTGAAGGCTAGTGCCCAGCGAGCTAACCCAGTAGCACAGAGGCAAACCCTGCAGAACAAAGCACACCCACTGAGCAAAAGAACAATAGCCGATTCAATTAATATCGTGGCACGTACTTTCATAGGTTGATCGTGGCATGTAACAGAGTTGTTTAAATATTATTCTATCGATAAAAACAAAAAGCTAAAAGACAGCTTGTGAAACGCAGCAAACTGGCCGACCTCCCATCTGGAAATGTGTGCGAGCGGCGAGTTTGTGTTCCTATTGGCTGTGCGAATGCAGGCAGAAAAAAAAGACTTTGAAGGTATATTGTTTTCTCCCAGTGGGCAACTACTCTCAGGGTGTCCCCAGAAATGTTTGGTCCGAAAGGTCCCCACATCAGGTGTGGTGCAGATGTTTTGCTGAAGCGGTTAGTTTCGTGGGAAAAACATGACAAGACACAGGAACTGGTCAGATTTACAAGACATGTTACATACTTTTGGGGATCCCCTGACGGAGCACAGCAGCTTGGTGCTGTAGCCGACGGTGGTGGCTCTGTCATTCAGATTGGTGGTGAACTTGGGCGGCTCGCTGTAGTCGCGTTCCTGGTACTTGGGAGGCTTGTAGTTGATACCTGGAGGGTGGAAGAGAAACAGACTTGACCATGAAGCTCCAAGCTGCTCATCTCTGGTACTAACACAGTTCAAATATGTTGTTACTTACTTTTTCCATGATCACCAATCTAACGGTTGGTTGCATGATTGCAATTTGCCCAATAGTATGTAGGATTGCATCTCTATCAAAAAATATCAATAATCAAGAGCAATAATCTGAGCTCAAAGGTCCACTTACTAGCTGCCTGAGCTTTCAGCAGCACCTCAGAGTCTGCTGAAAGTGGACCTTTGATTGTAGGTTATTTAGTTGCACACACTGTTCCCGAAGTTTGAGAATGAACCTCCACACCCAGATTTGAATGTGAAAGTGAAAGCCTACTCGCGGACAACCGATGTTTTTACAGCGTCGAGAGACCGTCAGTGAGGGAAGGATCAATGAGACAAAAGCTTCAGCGGGAAACAGTAACAAAAGAATTCCTGTGGTTCAATAAAAGAACAAGTTACCCGTCTTCAAGATGCTGGCCTCCCCCTTTGCAATGGTAGCGTCCTCGCTAGTTCCACACTTATTTTCAGAAAACGCTCTGAACTTGTAGGTGTTGCCCATGATGAGGTCAGAGATGGTGGCGTTCAGTCTGTGGTAATGCTCCAACACAGTGAACCAGTCCTGTCGACACACAACAGGACAAGGTTTTGAGGATTCAGGATTTACTGTGAGTACTGTACCAGGGGGATCCTTCCATTAACAATCATCGTGTGTTATTCATTATGACGTTGCAGACAGACGCGCTCCGACAATGAAAACTCACTCCAGTCTTTTTGTCGGCCTTCTGGATTGTGTAACCTGTGATTTCTGTGTTGCCGTTGTGTTTGGGTGGAGTCCATTCCAGAGCAGCATTGAAGCCCCAGCTGTCCACAAGCTTCACACTGGCGGGAGGCCCCGGCAGCTCTGTGAACAACAGAACAACACGTGTTAGACCGACAGTTTTTGAATGACATCTAACGTAAATATATGAGCACATATTTCCGTGAAATGTCATTTAGAAACATCTGCTACAGCCAAGGACAAGGGCAGACTGCAGCGCTTTGTTCGCTCTGCCGAGAGGATGATTGGCTGCACGCTGCCGTCCCTTCAGGACCTGTACGCCTCCGGGACCCAGAGGCGGGCTGCAATCCATCAGGATCCAAAACCGGACACCACAAGAACAGTTTCTTTCCAACACCATCTAAAGGCCCAATGGCACGCACTTCTATCTGTCACATCGATGCACTATTATCTCTCTACATTGCGTGTTTTGTTGTTCTTGAATCCCGTGAACCTTTGCACATCCCTTAGAACAGCTAAATGGGCCTCAGGCCGCCATCTAGTATGCCGCGGAAAAACTGCCAAATGGTTCGATTAAATCAAACCCTTTTTGGTAAATTACAAAGCTAGTTGTTTTATATCTAAACGTGCTCAAGGATACACATAAAATAAATAGAATACAATTGAAATAGTAATAATAAAATAATAAATGCATTATTTCCATGACCAATTTCTTTGAATATCACAACCACGACTCGTCAGGTAGAGACAAACGTGTTTTCACTTTTAGCTGGCCAACGTTTCCTCGGAGACAAGTGACACGTGATTTGAATCTGTGATGTTGGGGACAACCCGGTGCCAGCGAAAGCTACAAAGCATGTGTTACGGAAATATGACCCTCTGTACATTACATTTGGCTTCATGATGGCAGGCTGTGAAGAGCGAGAGCAAGCTGAACATTTATTTTGGTCACTACAGCTGTGGCATAATACGTATTTACAGACCAGGTTATTTTCTCCTTTTTTTTTGTCACGTTATTTTTTTTTCTCATTTATTTGTATTATTTTAGAAGTGGGCCTCTTTCTACAATTACATTGAACATATTTTTTTAAATTACAATTTTTAAAATAGTTGTTTTTTTATTTTCTCTACCTACGCGGCAATAAACAGAATTCTGATTCTGATAAAACCAACTGTCCCCATCATTCTGAACTGTATCTTGCAGATGCCGCTTCCCACCTCCTAATGTAACCGTTTGCTCACCAACAATTTGCAGGATGAGTGAAGCCTTGTCCTCGAAGTCATCCACCTTCACACACATCTCATACACTCCGGAGTCTAGCCTCTCGGCTGTGCGGATGAACAGGATGCTGTCTCTGTCGGAGGTGCGGATGTTCACCCTCGTTGTGTCCAGCGGCTGTCCGTCCTTTAACCAGGTGACCACAGGTTTGGGTTTGCCCTGGTAAAAAAAAAAAGAAGAAAATCAGACAGTGAATTGTGAGGGAGCTGCGTGCTGTTATTCATTACGCATTGACAAGAGCGCTCCAGTCATCTTCTGCTTACTATGAAGGGGATGGTCAGGTTGATCTTGGCTCCATTGTGAGCGACGTATCTCTGCCTGAGGAAACGTGGCAGGCGGACCTTGGGGCGATCTGGAGAGAAAAACAACCAACGATTATTAAAGTGTCGGAGGAGGATCAGCGACAAGACGTCACAGCCTTAGAGGGATTGCTACGATCGAGAGATTTTTGGAGTGAAACAAAAGGATTTAATTTGCTTTTGTGACCCACAAATCCTGAAGAAGTCCATCAACTTGCTGGGCTGATCTAAGCCCATCTGAGCCAGGGAATCTTCACTGGTGCCACAAGGGTGTGTCTGTGCTCAAACTGGTTATAAAAGTAACCCTTATGCTAAGTCCTTTATCCCTTTGCTTTATATCCACACCTTTCATTCTTTAAATGGCAGGATGTGTTTAAGCAGCTACACAGATCGTTGCACAAGTAGCGTTTTGTATGGATTATAATGAAAAGTAAATAAAATGAGAAGCTGCACATGATATTGGAGGACAGGAATCTACGGAAGGCAGGATAGTAAGTATCTGTGTGCTGTCTTTTTGGACTTCAATTGTATTTTGCCTATTGGAAAAATCACATATATTTCATTTATTTTTTAATGCCATAATAAGTGTTGCTTTACATGGTGTTGAATCAATATTTACTCAAACTCATATTAAAACATTTAGCTGTGTTTTAAGCCATCATTGAATTTGTTCCCCTCCTGTCAGGATCCAGGATCCCTGTCTGACCTGACGCCTCCCATGGCCACACCCTTGAGTGTGCACAGCTGAGGACACTCCAGCTGATCACCTCCTGCTGCCTGACACACCAGACTCAGGGCCCACTAATGAGTCTGCTGGCACTACATAAGCTCTGGCCCTGCAGTCTGGGGGTGTCAGGTCGTACTCTTTTTCACCCGCGTCAACCCTGTGGCGTCCTCTGCCCTCCTTGTGTGTACGGATTACACTCCGCCGCTCTGCCCTCCTTGTGTGACACGGACTACTCTCGCCGTCAAGCTGCCAGCCCTCCGGTGTCGAGCCACGGGCCTCACACCGTCGCTCTGCCACTCTGGTGTCGGACCACGGGCTCCACACCTTCACACATTCGAAATAAAACCTGTTCATAGTAACTTCTGTCTCCTGTGGTCTTGCGTTTGGGTCCTACCTGCGAACTCCCACATAACACTCCTAGTTTATTGTAGTTTGTGCACGCTGACTCACACAGTTGCCTTATTGGGACCAATTAAGTTGCAATAACACAGGAAATTAATGTTAAGAGAGTAAAATGTGTATCTGCATGTCGGGAATTTAAATCATTTTCAATATAAAGTATGAGACGCGCCAAGTGCCCTGGAGGCTCATCAAACGCTTCCTTCTAACACACAGATAGTTAGCAACTGTGACATTTAATATGATACTTAAGCCCCTTAAGGACCAACTGCTGAGTCCAGCGCAGCACCATTTGTCAGGACTCTAAATAAAGAAAGCGTACTGTGGACTACCTCCCCTCGTCACGCATGATCGGGATCTTCAGTTACTCCCACTCTTGTCAGAATGCATTCAAATTAAAGCGAGATTATGCAAGAAGGGGACAGCCCAGCTATGCTTTCCAAATCTTTGAGTTCATTTCGTCGGAAGCCATTCATGACTTGTTTCTATATGTGGCGGAGCGCCTGCTATGGAGAACGGTCAACACGGACCACTTTAAATACTGCCAGTCCGGCTGGGGTCAGGTTGCCGTCCCTCCCCATTCGGCTCTCCATTCCGCATAACGATGATTCGTGAGTGAGCCGAAGCAATGCAGCTCCTCCTTGTAAAGCCCTCAGGGTTCAATCATCATCTTACCACAGATCAATCCACATAATACTGTCTATGATTAACACTGTAAGGTATAGAGCATCCGTAAAACCCATCTACTTAACAAGTGTGTAGTTGTAACCCTGTGGTGAGGTGGATCAGTGTGAGAGGGCCACAGTTCTATGCCGTTAACTCCGCAGGTATGTGCCAACGGGACACGGACAGCTGGGGAAAAAACATTGCTGAGCTGCTTCAGTTTGACTTCTGCACTTTGAAACTCCTCTTTCCCGTAATAAATGGCTCTTAAGACAGACTAAATAGTTCAATAGTTTGTCCCATATGCTTTTAACTTTACAGATGGATTAAGTTTATTTGTCTTGATAAAAAGACCTGTATGCAACTTGATTCTCAGTCACATGGAAGTTAAGATCCAGACACATATCGTATCCGAGTTTGAGACCAAATTCATCCTTTTAAACCAAATGTAAAAGCCTTTTCCCCGTTTCCCTGTTTATAGTAGACGCTCACACTCGCACTGTGAAAAGCATTCTAGTGTTTTCTTTTCATGTATTATCTACATCATGCATCTGTTCTGCTTCATTGAGCTGCTGTGACGCTTCAGTTTCCACACGTTTGTTTGTTTGCGACAAAGTGCTAAACCAACCGAGTAAGTAGTTATCGTGCTGAAAATGCACAGTCAGCTATTTACTCAATATCGAGTGATGTTCTGAGACAGATCTTGCACGCTTCTTACCAGCGACCCCCTTCACCTGGACGGTCTCGGGGAAGGTGACAGGCGGGCTGCGGCCGCCGACGTTCACAGCCACCACGCGGATCCTCAGACGGTCGCCGGTG